>NC_053028.1:523176765-523508434 GCF_003073215.2 Triticum urartu | reverse complement strand
GAAAATGAAAGATGTTCCCTATGCTTCAGCCATAGGCTCTATCATGTATGCAATGCTGTGTACCAGACCTGATGTGTGCCTTGCTATAAGTCTAGCAGGGAGGTACCAAAGTAATCCAGGAGTGGATCACTGGACAGCGGTCAAGAACATCCTGAAATACCTAAAAAGGACTAAGGATATGTTTCTCGTTTATGGAGGTGACAAAGAGCTGATCGTAAATGGTTACGTTGATGCAAGCTTTGACACTGATCCGGACGATTCTAAATCGCAAACCGGATACGTGTTTACATTGAACAGTGGTGCTGTCAGTTGGTGCAGTTCTAACCAAAGCGTCGTGGCGGGATCTACGTGTGAAGCGGAGTACATAGCTGCTTCGGAAGCAGCAAATGAAGGAGTCTGGATGAAGGAGTTCATATTCAATCTTGGTGTCATACCTAGTGCATCGGGTCCAATGAAAATCATTTGTGGCAATATTGGAGCAATAGCCTTGGCGAAGGAATCCAGATTTCACAAGAGAACCAAGCACATCAAGAGACGCTTCAATTCCATCCGGGATCTAGTCCAGGTGTGAGACATAGAGATTTGCAAGATACATACGGATCTGAATGTTGCAGACCTGTTGACTAAGCCTCTTCCACGAGCAAAACATGATCAACACCAAGGCTCCATGGGTCTTAGAATCATTGCTGTGTAATCTAGATTATTGACTCTAGTGCAAGTGGGAGACTGAAGGAAATATGCCCTAGAGGCAATAATAAAGTTATTATTTATTTCCTTATATCATGATAAATGTTTATTATTCATGCTAGAATTGTATTAACTGGAAACATAATACATGTGTGAATACATAGACAAACAAAGTGTCACTAGTATGCCTCTACTTGACTAGCTTGTTGATCAAAGATGGTTATGTTTCCTAGCCATAGACATGAGTTGTCATTTGATTAACGGGATCACATCATTAGGAGAATGATGTGATTGACATGACCCATTCCGTTAGCTTAGCACCCGATCGTTTAGTATGTTGCTATTGCTTTCTTCATGACTTATACATGTTCCTATGACTATGAGATTATGCAACTCCCGTTTGCCGGAGGAACACTTTGTGTGCTACCAAATGTCAAAACATAACTGGGTGATTATAAAGGAGCTCTACAGGTGTCTCCAAAGGTACATGTTGGCTTGGCGTATTTCGAGATTAGGATTTTTCACTCCGATTGTCGGAGAGGTATCTCTGGGCCCTCTCGGTAATGCACATCACTTAAGCCTTGCAAGCATTGCAACTAATGAGTTAGTTGCAGGATGATGTATTACGGAACGAGTAAAGAGACTTGCCGGTAACGAGATTGAACTAGGTATTGAGATACAGACGATCGAATCTCGGGCAAGTAACATACCGATGACAAAGGGAACAACGTATGTTGTTATGCGGTCTGACCGATAAAGATCTTCGTAGAATATGTAGGAGCCAATATGAGCATCCAGGTTCCGCTATTGGTTATTGATCGGAGACGTGTCTCGGTCATGTTTACATAGTTCTCGAACCCGTAGGGTCCACACGCTTAACGTTTCGATGATAGTTATATTATGAGTTTATATGTTTTGATGTACCAAAGGTTGTTTAGAGTCCCGGATGCGATCACGGACATGACGAGGAGTCTTGAAATAGTCGAGACATGAAGATTGATATATTGTAAGCCTATGTTTGGATATCGGAAGTGTTCCGGGTGAAATCGAGATTTTACCAGAGTACCGGGAGGTTACCGGAACCCCCTGGGAACTTAATGGGCCTTAGTGGGCCTAGGTGGAAGAGAGGAGAGGAGGCAAGGGCTGGCCGCGCGCCCCTCCCCCTAGTCCGAATAGGACAAGGAGAGGGGGCCGGCACCCCCCGTTCCTTCCTTCTCCTCCAGTCCTTCGCCCTCCCAAGTCCTAATCCAACTAGGAAAGGGGGGGGGGGAGTCCTACTCCCGGTGGGAGTAGGACTCCTCCGGCGCGCCTCCTCCTGTGGCCGGCCGCACCCCCATTGCTCCTTTATATACGGGGGCAGGGGGCACCCCAGAAACACAACAATTGATCAAGTTGATCTTTTAGCCGTGTGCGGTGCCCCCCTCCACCATAGTCCACCTCGATAATACTGTAGCGGTGCTTAGGCGAAGCCCTGCGTCGGTAGAACATCAACATCATCACCACGCCGTCGTGCTGACGAAACTCTCCCTCAACACTCGGCTGGATCGGAGTTCGAGGGACGTCATCGGGCTGAACGTGTGCTGAACTTGGAGGTGCCGTGCGTTCGGTACTTGATCGGTCGGATCGTGAAGACGTACGACTACATCAACTGCGTTGTGCTAACGCTTCCGCTTTCGGTCTACGAGGGTACATGGATAACACTCTCCCCTCTCGTTGCTAGATAAAATGATCTTGCGTGTGCGTAGGAATTTTTTTGAAATTACTACGTTCCCCATCACACGAGTCATACTCTTTTGGTGTTTTGCTAGATAAAATTTAAACATTACAACTTCTTCAAAAAATGAGAAGTGAATGAAAGGCTATGCATTGGAGAAGCGGGAGTCGACCTTGAGCTTTGTGTTCATGCCCATGGACGCGATGTAGACCCTATCATAGAAGCTTCTTGTAACAATAACTATTTCCTTGATATGATATCATCTGGTATCTATGTATTGATCCTTTGCAATCATGGTCCCGACCACATTTTCTCCTTGATTCCATTTCTCAAACAAGTTAAAGTACTTGTCTTCTGTAGATCAATACATCTGTCCAACCTTTACTTTATCTACCATCGAGTATTACACTCTGGTATCTTGAGAATATCATGGAACTGCATAACTTCTTATGGGTTCTTCATCAACTGTTATTTCTCACTGATTCCAATTTTCTTGGGTTCTGGGTTGTCGTCAACCGAGAACACCGAATAGTGAATTGAGTCCGCACTCCTATTCAATAACTCTAAGTAATTTTCATTGCTTACGAGTTCAATAATCCTTCAAGTCATCCCAAGCCTGATCGGCTATATCATTATCGTGCTAAATTTTAACTGTGCTACCCGGTTCTTCCCGGAGCACAATTTTGACGATGAGCTAAGCTTACGTCGATCTTCCTCGCCATATCATTTCGCCTTGAACAGCAAGCTTGATTTTCGGGTTTGTGTCGTACCCGTGGTTCTAATAACCTTGCGCTCATCATTCCTTTGATTTGATGTCATCGTCGATTGATTACATCTCCATGAAACCCCTCGACAAATGTGTCGTGATCACCATCAACATTCTGAGCTCTTCAAGGATATCGGTTGAATTCATGTTCAGAAACATCATCCTTGCCTCTCAAGGACTTGTGTTACCATCAACAACATTATTGCCTTCCCTCCAACACAAACTTGTTCATGTTGTGGAGCTCCTTGCTATCCAGCTTATGTTATGTTCTACCTTGGAGTATTACCATCTTTTATGTCAAGAAGGTTGTGAGAATTGCTCCACCTCTTAAGAATTCTTGTATGGTTATACTTCTTACCACCACCATTCTTTTTTTGGTCCCCGTGTTGATTCTAACCGGGATACCATCAAGTGAAAGGTGTTGTTTGGATTCTGCCCTTCTAGCAACCTTATTGCTTTGAAGTTAATGATCGACAATTCATTCTTAGCCTATCGGTTGTTGAACCACCATTCTAACGTTGATCATGCTACTATAAGCCCACATTTCGGGTGCACCTTTCAACCAATGTTTAATTGTGTATGTTTTCCTCGAGCATACATCATTATATCAATTGATCTGACTAATGTTATCTCCTTGTTCACATAATTGTGGAAACCAATCTTTTGGATGTCTCGATGAATTGTTGCTGAGTTCATCAGTTTCCTCCTTATCCCTTCATTGGTTTAATGATGAGCTTTTGTTTCGGAACTCGCTTCCGTAGTAAATTCCCTGAGAATCTTACAATGTCGTCTCATCAATTTGTTTTGCACCTTTTCTTCTCAGGCATCCTGAGTCTGAGGTATCCTAACACCGATCAGATCTGAATCTCGGTCAGATATGATGGTTGGAACATTTTTCCAAGAGTTACCCGGTAAGGTGACGTCATGCCTAGCACACCTGGCTAGATGACCTGCTGTTATAGTTTCCTTATTAGCAAGGTTATCCATTCTTCCATGAGGAAATTGTAAGACTTATTCTACAAGTTGTTCCTGATGGATCCTTCATATATCCAAAGTCCGACCTTTGCTTGAAGACCATGTCAATGCTATCTCGAAGCATGTCTGTGGTACTCCGATTTTCAACAAGAACATTTGAAGCCCAATGCTAAATGTTTTCTTGCTCAATTATCCAAACACCGTTGTATGGGTAATGTCATGAAATTTCTCTCCCCTACCTAAAGAGTTATCTACATTATATCCTATCATGGATATCATGCTCTGCTTGTCCTTGGGAAGGATATACCCTTGAAATGTGTGTTTAAACACATTTTCCTTTTCATTGTTCTGTTTAATCTGATGATCACATTTCACTTTTCATTGTTTTGGTTAACCTTTTTTGTGATCTATATGATCTAAACAGTAACATTCTTCTGCTTATGTAAACACCTCAATGTACAACTCTGTCAGTAAGACCCTGTTAATATTGTTGATGACATTCCAGTAGCCACCGATGGATGAGAACCTTGCCTAATGGTCCGCCTCATTCAACGAGCAGGAAAATGGTTCTCTTCGTCCCTCGCCCTTGGTACCAACGTTGTTGCCAACAAAACTGACAGGCTATCCTCTGACATAATTTTCTATCTTGATCATGCAAATGTTAGCGCCATCCTGCTTTTAACCCACATGGTGGGCCCATAACCCATAGTTCCACAAGATCGAAACCTGACTCTCCTATACACCCCCTGTTTCCAAAGTTATTCCTCGCGCGTGGCCTCATATGTAATTCACGAGCCACCTTTCGAGATATCATCAATTCTGGTATCAGACACAAAACTTATTCCCATTGCTCTAGACCCCTTTTACACTTTGTTTCAGGCATCGAACGATTGCCTACCCGCTTGAAACTTCTCATGGTACCTTCTTACTTTGCTCTTGACATTTTCTTAAGTTCCAGTTCGAGAGTTACTTTCCGCCACCTTCCCTGATGTTAGCTACCACATAGTAAACCTTGTAGAGGTCCGTTCTACCAGAATACCCCCTTTATTCTTTCGTAAGTACGACGGAGTTCCCGAAGAAAGGATGACGACTTCATCATGATGGCCTGAAGTAGAGGAATGAAGACGTCAATGTAATGGATGGACCTCTTCGAGAAGAGCAACCAACACCGAGAAGACCGGTTAGAATTTCGTAACCAAATCCCTTCCCCCTTACACTACCTCTTAAATCTCGGGACAAGATTTCTTGTAGTGGAGGAGAATTGTGATGCCCGGGTAACTAAGCTACAGTGAACCTCTGCTAATGATGCCATGTCACCTCGGTTACTGTCGATAAACTCACATTAGTTTAAAACCGATTCAAATTCAAATTCAAAATCAAGCAAACAATAAAAGTTTTCAAATATTAAAACCTAAATGTTCATCATGTGGCAAATAATCCCTAACTAGTTTTGGTGGTGGAACCAACCTTTTTCAAAGTGTTTAAATGCCCTAAAACTAATTAAAACCAGGGGCTAAAATAATAATTTATTTGCTTTTGAAAACATATAAATATTAAACTAATTTATTTTGGGTCCAAACTAGGTTTGGAAGTGGCCTATTTTGATGATACTAATTTAGGTGCTAACTTAGTACTTTAAAGAAACTAAAAATATTAGAAACTAAAATGAAAACAGAAAAACAAACTAAGAGAAAACAAAACAAAGAAAACAAAAGAAAGTACCCCTCCCCGCTGGGCTCTGGCCCCGCAGGCCACTAGCCCAACCTGGCAAAGGCCAACCGGTCAGCCCACTAGCCCAGGCCGCCCCCCCACTCACCTTATCCTTCCCGTCCTGAAAACCCTAACCCCTCGGTCACCCCACTTCCCCCACTCGCCCCCCTCTTCCCCCGATCCAGATCAGATCGGGCCGACCTCATCGCCCCACCGTCACGAACCCCATCGTCGGCGCTCACCGTCGCCGCCTCATTCCGCCTCCCCAACACTGTGACCCCATCCCGTCGTCCTTGTCTGCTCCTCCCGAACGCGATCTGGATCGGGGCGCGTTGCCCCTGCACCCATCGCCGGCGCTCCGTCATGGCCTCGTCGCACTCTGCCGCGAGTCGCGCCGTCCGTAGTGGCCTCATCGCCCGCTGCGCCACTCTCCGTCGCCCGCAGCTGCGACCGCGCCCCCTCTGGCTACTCGTCGCTCGCCCGCGTGCGCGTGCTGCCCCGCCTCGCCACAATTCTACGGCCTAGTCGGCCCGCGCAACTGCACCCCCCGCTGCGCCCGTGGTGCTGACTACCGCACATCGCGTGCGAGCCAGCGCCTGGCTCCGCCCACGCGGCCCCCCGCCACCGCCTTCACCGTTGCTGCCAAGCACCACCACCGCGCCCGCCGTGTCCGCCGGACAGGTCCGCCCGCCCCGTGCGCCCCGCCCCCGGTGCCCGCTAAGGGCCCCTGGCCAATGACATGCGGGCCCCATGCCCAGGAGAATTAGAACGAAAAATAAATAATAATATCAATTAATTAATTAGATAATTAATTTACTTCATTAATTCTGATTAAGTTAAACTAATTAAACTTAGTTAATCTAATTAACTACTTAAAATATCTAATCTATTAGTTAGTACTAACAGTCATTGACAAACGGGTCCCACCTGTCAGTTTGACCGGTCAACGGTCACAGTTGACCGCTGACGTCATGCTGAGGTCATACTGATGCAGTAAACATGTTTTTAATTTAAATAAGTCTATTAATTCCTAAAAATGATTAAATCTTTTTTAAATGAATATAAAATAAACTATAGCTCGGATGAAAATACTTTGTACACGAAAGTTTCTCAGAGCGACGAGACGAATCCGAATACGTAGCCCGTTCGTCCGCCACACATCCCTAGCATAGCGAACATGCAACCGTCCCCCTCCATTTGATCTGTTTGAAAATGCCAAACACTGGGAACACTTTCCCGAATGTTTCCCCCCTTCGTCGGTAGCACCTAGTACTGCGTTAGGTCACCCCTTGCACCGCGTATTGCCTTGTTATGTTTTGTGATGCTGTGTTTGCTCCGTATTTATTGTTTTATTCCCCCTCTTCTTCTCTGGTAGACTACGAGAGTGACGCCGCCACTGCCTGATCGACTACGGTGTTGACGACCCCTCCTTCTTGCCAAAGCAACCAGGCAAGCCCCCCCTGATCACCAGATATCGCCTATTCCTTCTCTCTACTGCTTGCATTAGAGTAGTGTAGCATGTTACTGGTTTCAGTTAATCCTATTCTGCTGCATAGCCTGTCATTGTTGCTACAGTTGTTAGCCTTACCTGCAATCCTAAATGCTTAGTATAGGATGCCAGTATTCCATCAGTGGCCCTACAATCTTGTCCGTCTGCCATGCTATACTACTGGGCCGTGATCACTTCGGGAGGTGATCACGGGCATATGCTATTTACTTTATACTGTTACATTACTTATGGTACTGTTCGGAGATGGGGGCTGAAGGGGCAGGTGGCTCCATCTGGTAGAGGTGGGCCTGGGTTCCTAACGGCCCCCGACTATTACTTTGTGTCGGAGCGACGGGGCATGTTGAGACCACCTAGGAGAGAGGTGGGCCTGGCCCTGGTCGGCGTTCGTAGATACTTCAATTAACATGCTTAACGAGATATTGGTATTTGATCTGAGTCTGGCCACTGGCCTATACGCACTAACCAACTACGCAGGAACAGTTATGGGCACTCGATGTCGTGGTATCAGCCGAAGCCTTCTTGACGTCAGCGACTGAGCGGCGTGCGCCGGATTGGACTGGAACGCCTGCTAGGCTAGGTCTGCTTCCGGCCGCCCACGCAACATGCAGGTGTGCAATGGGCGATGGGCCTAGACCCCTGCGCCGTAGGGTTTAGACCGGTGTGCTGACCTCTCTGTTGTGCCTATGTAGGGCTGTGAGGTGTTGATCTTCCGAGGCCGGGCATGACCCAGGAAAGTGTGTCCGGCCAAATGGGATCGAGCGTGTTGGGTTATGTGGTGCACCCCTGTAGGGAAGTTTATCTATTCGAATAGCCGTGATCTTCGGTAACAGGACGACTTGGAGTTGTACCTTGACCTTATGACAACTAGAACTGGTTACTTAATAAAACACACCTTTCCAAGTGCCAGATATAACCTGGTGATCGCTCTCACACAGGGTGAGGAGGAGAGGATCGCCGGGTAGGATTATGCTATGCGATGATACTTGGTTAACTTACCATCTACTCTCTTCTACATGCTGCAAGATGGAGGCTGCCAGAAGCGTAGTCTTTGACAGGACTAGCTACCCCCCTTTATTCTGGCATTCTGCAGTTCAGTTCACCGATAATGCCCCCTTACATAGATACCCATGCACATGTAGTGTAGTTCCTTGCTTGCGAGTACTTTGGATGAGTACTCACGGTTGCTTTTCTCCCTCTTTTCCCCTTTCCATTCTTCTTGGTTGTCGCAACCAGATGCCGGAGCCCACGAGCCAGACGCCACCGCCGACGATGACTCCTACTACACCGGAGGTGCCTCCTACTACGTGCAGGCCGCCGCCGACGACCAGGAGTAGTTTAGGAGGATCCCAGGCAGGAGGTCTACCCCTCTTTCGATCTGTATCCCAGTTTGTGCTAGCCTTCTTAAGGCAATCTTGTTTAACTTATGTCTGTACTCAGATATTGGTGCTTCTGCTGACTCTTCTATGATCGAGCACTTGTATTCGAGCCCTCGAGGCCCCTGGCTTGTATTATGATGCTTGTATGACTTATCTTATTTTTCGAGTTGTGTTGTGATATCTTCCCGTGAGTTCCCGATCTTGATCGTACACATTTGCGTGTATGATTAGTGTACGGTTGAATCGGGGGCGTCACAACAATGATGTTGTGAAGATGAAATTATTTCCGTTTTCTTTGTGTGATTCTGCAAAAAATTGGTTCTCTTCTTTGCCTCGCAATAGTATCGATTCTTACAATAAGTGCAAAGATGCTTTCATCACTATGTATTTTCCGCCCGCAACAATTATTTCCCTTAGAACCCAGATCATGAATTTCAAGGAACTTGAACATGAGCATGTTGCACAATCTTGGAAAAGGATGAAAATGATGCTAAGGAATTCCCCAACACATGGGTTAAATCTTTGGATGATCATACAAATTTTTTATGCGGGATTGAATTTTGTTTCTCGTAATCTTTTAGATTCCACCACGGGTGGTACTTTTATGGAAATTACTTTGGGTGAAGCCACCAAATTTCTTGATAATATCATGGCAAATTATTCACAATGGCATACCAAAAGAGCTCCTAATAGTAAAAAAGTTAATTCGGTTGAAGAAATTTCTTTTTTGAGTCAAAAAGTTGATGCTCTTATGAAATTGATTGCTAGTAAAAGTGCTCCTATTGAATTTAATGATATGCCTTTTTCTAATTTATTGAGAAAAATAGTGATGCCATAGATGTGAATTTTATCTCTCGAAATAATTTCAATAACAATGGTTATAGAGGTAATTTTATTCCTAGGCCTTTTCCTAGTAATCCCTCTAACAACTATGGTAATTCCCATGGAAATCCATCTTATAATAATAATAGGAACACCTCTGATCTTGACAATAATATTAAAGAATTTATCAATACACAAAAAGTTTTCAACACTTCCACAGAAGAAAAGTTGAGTAAGATTGATGATTTGTCTAGAAGTGTTGTTAGAATTGCTCATGATGTGGAAAATCTCAAGATGAAATTTTTGGTGCCTAAGGTTGATGGATCAATTAAAGCTCTTTATGTTTCTAAGGATGAAAGTAAGAACAGAACCACTATGCTAAGTGCTAAAAGAGAATTTTTAGAAAAATAATTCTCTAGTGATTACTTTCATAAAAGGGATGAAGATCTTAAAATGATTGGTGTTTATTCTATTGATTCTTTGTTTGGTAAAGTTAAGATTGATGAAAAAGGGACTGGAGAAGAGTCTACTTTAGGTAGAAGGCATCCCAATATTTCGGAGAGAGAAAATCTTGTTGAGAAAATTGATGAAAGTGGGTTTGGAGAGGTCAAAACTTTAGCTAGTGATGTGCCCACTCTTTTGGATTACAAAGACTTTAATTATAATAGTTGCTCTTTGATTGATTGTATTTATTTGTTGCAATCCATAATAAATTCACCCAATGTGAACAAAATAAAGCTTTTACTAAACATATTGTTGATGCTATGATGAAAGCTTTTGAAGAAAAATTGGAATTAGAAGTTTCAATTCCTAGAAAATTGCATGATGAATGGGAACCTACTATCAAAGTGAAGATTAAAAATTATTAGTGTTTTGCTTTGTGTGACTTGGGTGCTAGTGTTTCTACAATTCCGAAATCTTTATGTGATGTGCTTGGTCTTACTAATCTTGAAGAATGTTCTTTGAATTTGCACTTAGCGGATTCTACTATTAAAAAGCCTATGGGAAGAATTAATGATGTTCTTATTCTTGCAAATAGGAATTATGTGCCATAGATTTTATTGTTTTTGATATTGATTGCAATCCGTCTTGTCCAATTATTCTTGGTAGACCGTTTTTACGCACTATCGGTGCCGTTATTGATATGAAAGAAGACAATATTAAGTTCCAATTTCCTTTGACGAAGGGTATGGAACACTTCCATAGAAAAAGAATTAGGGCACCATATGAATCAATCATGAGGGAATCTTATGGATCTCGAACAAAGATGACAATATTTAGATCCTTGCTTTATGCCTAGCTAAGGGCGTAAAACTATAGCGCTTGTTGGGAGGCAACCCAATGAATAAAATTTATTTTTGCCTTTTGCTTTATGTTTATGTGTGTTTGCACAATTATGCTACTGGTATGATTTTTTTTTTGTGTTTTAATTAGTGTTTGTGCCAAGTAAAGCCTATAGGATCTTCTTGGGTGCCAGTTGTTTGATCTTGCTGAAAAACAGAAACTTGTGCAGTCACGAAAACAATTGTTAAAAATCACAAGGACGTGATAAAATTCCAATTCTTTCTGCAAAAGATTAATATACAAATTACCCTGGTCGCCTATTTTTTCAGAATTTATGGAGTTACATATGTATTCGAAATAGTCAGATTGCTAGAGACTGTTCTGGTTTGACAGATTCTGTTTTCTTTGTGTTGTGTGCTTATTTTGATGGCTCTATGGTTTTCTTTGATGAGTTTTTGCCATAGAAAATTGGAATACAGTAGATATAATAAAAAACAAAATATGAATTGGTTTGATACAGTACTTTAGTAGTGGTTTGCTTTCTTATACTAAACGATCTCACGAAGGTTTTGTTGAGTTTTGTGTGATTAAAGTTTTCAAGTTTTGGGTTATGAAAGAAGGATAGAAGAGCCTAAGCTTGGGGATGCCCCGACATGCCAAGCTATTATCCAAAAATGAGCAACCAACTAAGCTTGGGGATGCCCCCGAGTGGCATCCCCTCTTTCTTCTAACGACCATTGATATTTCACTCAAAGCTATATTTTTATTCGTCACATAATATGTGTTTTGCTTGGAGCGTCTTGTATGATATGAGGCTTTGCTTGTTTTATTTTGTTTTTTAAGTCATCAATCCTTGCTGGACAGAATTATTTGAGAGAGCCAAATTTATGTCATGACTTGTTAGAATTGCTCTTCACTTAAATTTTTATGAGCTATGGACTTTCTCTAGTGCTTCACTTATATCATTTTAGCCTGGTGTGCTTTAGTATTTTTGAAGAAATGCTCTCTTTCTTCACTTAGATTTATTTGAGAGTTAGTAAACTTTTCAAGAAATTCTCTTTTGCTTAACTTAAATTATTTTGATAGAAAGAAATTTTTTATGCTCATGATCTTCACTTATATTTGTTTGACGTTATGAAAAGCAACACATGAAAATTAGTCCCAAAGTGATAGATATCCAAGAAGGATATAATAAAAACTTTCATGAAGATCATTGGACAAATAAACTTCATTCTTAGTAATAGTTTTGAGATATGATGATGTGATATGTTAGTTGTGTTGATGAGTAATTATGCTTTAGTTAGAATACTGGTGTTAAGGTTTGTGATTTCCTATGCAAGTACGAAAGTCAATAGTCATGCAATAAAATTATATCCTACTTGTGGTGCATTATTCGGTGTTAATTATGCTTAATGCTTGCTTGTGAGATTATTCGTTTCTTGGTTGGTCGCTTCTCAATCTTTTGCTAGCCTTCATTTTGCACTAAGTATGACCTCTACTTGTGCATCCCAAATCCTTTAGACCAGTTTTGCCACATGAGTCCACTATATCTACCTATATGCGGTATTCTTTTGCTGTTCTAAGCAAATTTGCATGTGCCATCTCTAATTTTCAAAATAAACTTCTCTTTTGCGTGTTTGTTTCGATCGCGGAGCAGTGAGGGGGTGCTAATATTTTCCATGCTGGATGTGCTATTCGCATGATGAGTGTTTATTCACTTGTCATTGCATGAGAGTAAGGCAAAGGTTTTAGGGATGCCCAGTCCCGGAATGCAAAAACGAATTTACTTTATGTTGTCTAATAATAAATTCCTTGGAAAGTGTTGGTATGGAGGGCAACCGTGGATACGGCTAGCCATGGAAAGTGAAAGTATGGTGGAAAAAGGAATAAACTTTATTTTCGTGGATATGGCTAGCCACGGAAAGTGAAAGTATGGTGGAAAAAGGAATAAACTTTATTTTCTGTTTGGGAACCGCCTATGATATATCTAGCATGGAAAGTATTGGGAACTCTAAGTCATTTTCGTTGGTGGGATGGATACACCTCCCAAATGTTTTTATCTCTAATTTTTCGCTTTGAGCTCTAGCACCTCTACAAATCCCTACTTCCCTCTGCGAAGGGCCTTTCTTTTACTTTATGCAATTTTTATTTTGAATTTGAGTGTCCATCTTCTCTTATAAAAGCACCAACTAGGAGGCAATATGATCGTACTTAAGTATTGGGTGTAGCTAATATTCGAGTGTGTTTCATGAATGGATCAATGTTTGAGCATGATGGGCTAGGGATAACTTATTTTAGCGTTGATATTTTGAAAGACATGGTTACTTGTTGATATGCTGGAGTATTTAAATTATTATGTCAAAACTAGACTGTTGCTTTGAATCACATAAAAGTCCAAATGTCCATGCTATAAAGAAAAGAATATGATATGACATGATAGGCAGCATTCAACATCAAAAATTCTGTTTTTATCACTTACCTACTCGAGGACGAGTAGGAGTTAAGCTTGGGGATGCTGATACGTCTCCAACGTATCTATAATTTTTTATTGTTTCATGTTGTTATATTATCAATTTTGGATGTTTTATAATCATTTTATATCATTTTTTGGTACTAAACTATTGACATAGTGCCAAGTGTCAGTTGCTGTTTTCTGCATGTTTTTTACATCACAGGAAATCAATATCAGAGAGAGTCCAAATGCAACGAAACTTCACGGAGAATTTTTTTACCAGAAGGAAAGTAATGGGCCATGGCTGTGCCTGGAGGGTGTCCCGAGGAGGGCGCAACCCACCAGGGCGCGCCAGGAGGCCCAGGCGCGCCCTGGTGGGTTGTGCCCACCTCGGGTGCCCCCCGGACCACCTCTTTGCTCTATAAATGCCCCAATATTCACAAAACCCTAGGGGAGTCGATGAAATATTCATCTAGCCGTCGCAGAGTCCAGAACCACCAGATCCAATCTAGACACCATCTCAGATGGGGTTCACCACCTCCATTGGTGCCTCTCGGATGATGCATTAGTAGTTCTTTGTAGACCTTCGGGTCCGTAGTTAGTAGCTAGATGGCTTCCTCTCTCTCACTGAATTCTCAATACAATGGTCTCTAGGAGATCCATATGATGCAACTCTTTTTGCGGTGTGTTTGTTGGGATCTGATGAACTTTGAGTTTATGATCAGTTATATCTTTTTATATCCATGAAAGTTATTTGAGTTTCTTTGATCTCTTATATGAATGATTGCTTATAGCCTCATATTTCTTCTTCGATATTTGGGTTTTGTTTGGCCAACTTGATCTATTTATCTTCCAAATCGGAAGAGGTGCTTTGTAGTGGGTTCGATCTTACGGTGCTTGATCCCAGTGGCAGAAGGGGAAATGACATGTATGTATCGTTGCTACCAGGGATAAAACGATGGGGTCTATCTCTACATAGGTAGATCTTGTTTACATCATGTCGTCGTTCTTATTGCATTACTCCGTTTCTCCCTGAACTTAATACACTAGATGCATGCTCGATAGCGGTCGATGTGTAGTAATAGTAGTTGATGCAGACAGGAGTCGTCTACTAATCTTGGGCGTGATGCCTATATAATGACCATTGCCCGGATATCATCATGATTATTTGAAGTTCTATCAATTGCCCAACAATAATTTGTTTACCCACCATTTGCTATTTTTCTCTAGAGAAGCCACTAGTGAAACCTACATCCCCCGGGTCTTCTTTCTCATATATTTTCCTTTGTGATCTACTTTTCTTTTGCATTTATTTTCAGATCTATTAAACCAAAAATAGAAAAATACCTTGCTGCGTTTTATTTCTATTTATTTATTTGGTGTTCGATCTATCAATCTACTACAATTTTATCTCACGTCCGTTTGCCTATCTTGAGGCGCCATACCCCGGAAGGGATTGACAACCCCTTTAACACGCTGGGTTGCGAGGATTTGTTATCTGTGTGCAGGGGCTATTTACGTTTTGTTGCTTGGTTATCCTACTAGTTCGATAACCTTGGTTTCATATCTGAGGGAAATACCTACCGCCGCTGTGCTGTATCATCCCTTCCTCTTTGGGGAAATACCGACGTAGCTTCAAGCGACATCAAAAGGAATTTCTAGCGCCGTTGTCGGGGAGGATCTCCAACATATACCAGGTTCCTAATCACAAATCTCATCTCCTCGCAATTTACATTATTTGCCATTTGCCTCTCATTTTCCTCTCCCCCACTTCACGCGACACGGTTTGAGGCAAACCTATTATGGGCACATCGTATCAAAATAGAGATCGTGCTCCGCATTTTAGGGGATATCATCAATTAGTTGTTTTACCCCAAGCGACCATAATGGCAGAATGGCCGAAACATGGCGATTTTTATGGCGCAACTAGAGGGACACTTCATGTTTTACTGGCTTATAAAGGGCAGGAGGGACGAATCCATACTTGCACGCTCTCCTCCTTCTCCACCGCTTAAGCCACCCAAGCTTCCACACCTCCAATCCCCTTTCCAAGCTCAAAGCTTTCTCCAGCCCTCTTCTTCACGCGTCAATGACCGAAGCAGATCTGAAGGGGAGGTGGGTGGCCTCCAAGGTCACCGACGCCACCATCGCTGACATCAGCACGGTGGGATACATTCCCGCAGACGTCGTGTTACACCCTCGTGTTGTAAGCTACAATAATCCATCTTGATTATGCTATGACACTTCAATTTGCAATGCTTAATCACTTGGGTTCAAATCTCATTTCAAATTCCACCTCTGAAATCAATTCAAATATAAAGTGAGAATTTAAATTCATAAACATGGTTGGAAAATAGTTCACCATTTAGCAAATATTCCAAAACAAATTATGGTTGAGGAAAACAACATCACTTGTTTGCTCATTTGGGCTCTAGCATTTAAAGAGTGCCGAAACAACATTATTAAATGCTTTTGTAACTTATGAAAAATCCAAACTAATTTAAATAACTCCCAACCACTTGGTAGTGTCTAAAATTGAAATATAAATATTGTACCAAGTTTCATCTTTATAGAACATAAATGCTATTGAAAATAAATGCAAAACAGAACAAATAAAAGAAAAGTGAAAACAGAAAAGTTAAAGAAAAATAAAAGCTCCCCACTGTGCACTTGGGCCTCAAGTGCATAGTGAGGCCCACACCACCCCCTTGTCTTCCCCTTCCCCCTGTTCACCAAGGCATGATGGACACCGTCGGCGCGTCCACAACATGGATCTGGCATGGGGCAACCATCCAGAGGCCCCTAGCGCTCCTTAAGGCCCCCGTCGACCCCATTGCAAACCTAGCTCCACCATCTTCTCCTCTCGCCTCGATCCCTTCTCCCCACGCTTGCCCGAACGCAACCGCCGCCATGCACCGCTCGATCCCTCGGTCACCTACGCCCCCACACCCAGAAACCTTGTCTGGGAGGTGTGTCGGCCACAACCTGTTCTTCCTCGACCCTTGCTTGGAGTCAGGGCGCTCTGTAACGAAGGAATCGGGCCCTTCTTCTTCCTAGGTCACAGCTTCCTTCGCGACCAATCTTGCGCTAAGGAGGGATCCCGCGCCTGCTGTGGAGGCCCCACCTCGCCTGTCCACTGTCTCCCACGACGCCCACGTGCTGGCGCCGAACCGCTTGGACGCTGCCGATCCCGAGATTTTGTCGAGCACGCCCTCATGCCTAGATGTTGTGCTGCATGTTGCACCAACTGATTCCCCGGTTGACAGGTCGGCCACATTGCCCACGTAGCCAATGCAGCCCACGGACGTCCCCGCGGCCGACGTGCCGCTCTCTTCCTTCGTTGATGCCATCGCTGTCAGGGCTTCCTCTCTGCTCCCTGCTGAGGGACTCCTGGATTAGGGGGTCCTTGGACGGCCGGACTATATACTTTAGCCGGACTGTTAGACTATGAAGATACAAGATTGAAGACTTCGTCTCGTGTCCGGATGGGACTCTCCTTGGCGTGGAAGGCAAGCTTGGAAATACAGATATGTAGATCTCCTCCCTTGTAACCAACTCTGGGTAACCCTAACCACCTCCCGTGTCTATATAAACCGGAGGGTTTAGTCCGTAGGACAACAACAATCATACCATAGGCTAGCTTCGAGGGTTTAGCCTCTAGGATCTCGTGGTAGATCAACTCTTGTAATACTCATATCATCAAGATCAATCAAGTAGGAAGTAGGGTATTACCTCCATCGAGAGGGCCCGAACCTGGGTAAACATCGTGTCCCCCGCCTCCTGTAACCATCCGCCTTAGACGCACAGTTCGGGACCCCCTACCCGAGATCCACCGGTTTTGACACCGGCATTGGTGCTTTCATTAAGAGTTCCACTGTGCCGTCACTGTAAGTCTTGATGGCTCCTTCAATAATCGACAACGATGCGATCCAGGGTGAGGTTTTCCTCCCTGGACAGATCTTCGTATTCGGCGGCTTCGTACTGCGGGCCAATTCGCTTGGCCATCTGGAGCAGATCCAAAGCTACGCCCCTGGCCATCAGGTCAGATTTGGAAACTTGAACTGCACTGCCGACATCCGCGGAGACTTGATCTTCGATGAATTCGAGCCCATGTAAGGTGCGCCGCACGATCACGACGAGCATGATTTAGCTCTGCCGTCGGACAGTGTTCGGGAGATCACACCTGCAACTACTCCGGCCCTTAATCCAAAACAAACTGCGCCATCGGAGGACGAGTGGATAGACCCCGCCACGAAGGCCGCACTCTTAGTGGCGATAGAGCCGAATACTAACTTCACCTCCCACGAGAGCCGTGTTGCCAAACCATCGGGTTCATTCCTGGCCACGGGCTCCGAGCCGCTTACATCCTTGCCTATCGAATCCGATCGGGCACCGATCATGGGGTTTACCTCCGCTGATATCTTTCAGAACCCGCCTTTCGGCGACGTGCTAAATTCATTAAGGTCCCCCTCCTTGTCAGGAGAACCTCGGCCGAACTATGTCCGGCTAGGATGGGATGCAGACGGCGAAGAAATTCGCTCCCCACCCACCACCCACATAGTAGCCACCGTCGACGATTTAACCGACATGCTCGATCTCGACTCCGAAGACATCGACTATATGGATGACGATGCAGGAGACGATCGGGAACTACCGCCTACAGGGCGCTTGTAATGCCCTCGATGCGGCTATAGCTCCCACGTGTCGAGGCACGACTTAGAGACATAACCGCATTGAAAGCAATGTCGCAAGTTAGGCAATCACAACACCCCATGTAATATATAGAATAAAAGGGGATATACATAGTTGGCTTACACTCGCCACGTCACATCAGAGTACATAAATAACATCCATCATACAAACACTCATGGCCTGACTACGGCGCCAAAATGGAAGAAAACCCAACATGCGACAAGGCCCCGAATCAAACCCCAACTAGGCACCACTACTGATCATCAGGAAAAGACACATAATATCGCTGAGAGTCCTCATCGAACTCCCACTTGAGCTCGTACTCGTCACCTGGAGCGGAATCACCTGGACCTGCATCTGGAGTTATAGTATCTGTGAGCTACAGGGACTCAGCAATCTCGCACCCTCGCGATCAAGACTATTTAAGCTTATAGGAATGGGTAAGGCAAATATAAGTGGAGCTGCAGCAAGCGACTAGCATATATGGTGGCTAACTTATTCGCAAAAGAGAGCGAGAAGAGGAGGCAAAGCACGAGCGAGAAGCTAGAGGAACAACCTGCGCAAGCATAACTCCAACACCGTGTCCACTTCTCGGACCCCGCCGAGAAGAGGCCATCACGGCAACACACTCAGTTGATTCATTTTATTTAATTAAGGTTCAAGTTATCTACAACCGGACATTAACAAATCCCATCTGCCCATAACCGCGGGCACGGCTTTCAAAAGTTCAATCCCTGCAGGGGAGTCCCAACTTAGCCCATGACAAGCTCTCACGGTCAACGAAGGAATAGACCTCCTCCCAAGACGTTCCGATCAGACTCGGCATCTCGGTAAATCAAGACACTTCGACAGGTTAAAACAAGACCAGCAACACCGCCCGAATGTGCCGACAAATCCCGATAGGAGCTGCACATATCTCTTTCTCAAGGCACACTCAGATGAGACTAGCTACGAGTAAAACCAACCCTCAAGTTTCCCCGAGGTGGCCCCGCAGGCAGCTCAGTTCGGACCAACACTCAGAGGGAGCACTGGCCCGTGGGGGGCTAAAATAAGATGACACTTGAGTCTGCAGAACCCAAGGGAAAGAAAAGGCTAGGTGGCAAATGGTAAAACCAAGGTTGGGCATTGCTGGAAAACCTTTAATCAAGGCGAAACATCAAGGGGTTCCCATTATAACCCAACCGCGTAAGGAACGCAAAATCCGGGAACATAACACCGATATGACGGAAACTAGGGCGGCAAGAGTGGAACAAAACACTAGGCGAGAGGCCGAGCCTTCCACCCTTTACCAAGTATATAGATACTTTAAGATAACATGGCAATATAATGATATCCCAACAAGTAAATAAAAGATGTTCCAACAAGGAACGGCCTCCAACCTTCACCTGCAACTAGCAACGCTATAAAAGGGGGCTGAGCAAAGCGGTAACATAGCCAATCAACGGTTTGCTAGGACAAGGTGGGTTAGAGGTTCAACATGGCAATTGGGAGGCTGACAAGCAAAAGGTAGGCATCGTAGCATTGGCATAGCAAAAGAGCGAGCAAACTAGCATAGCAAAGATAGTAGTGATTTCGAGGGTATGATCATCTTGCCTGCAAAGCTGTCAGAGTTGACTGGATCCTCGGCTCCTTGGTAGCGAACTCGTCTCCCGGCTCTACCCAAACAAGACAAACAAGCAACAAGGATACAATCAACCACGTGCAAGCTCAAACAATAATATGCAACGATGATATGCTATGCGGGATGCGATGCGGGATGCAAAATGCAAGATATGACAGGAAATGCATGAACCTGGCCTCAACTTGGAAAACCAAGTGTGCCAATGGATAGAGGGGTTGAAATCGCTTGAAAACGATATAAAGATCATTGGAATCGGAGTTACGGTTTGGAAATGGCAAGCGTTTTAAGATATGACACCGGTTTGCGATTTACAGCAAGTAGGCATCTAAATGCAATGCAACGAACATGCTACAGCCACCAAACATGACAACAAAATACATGGCAGGGATGCACACAAGATTCTTAACTAAATACTAGCACTGAGCCACGGCCAATTCATCCATTATGAGGTCCAAACAAGCATGGCAAAAACGCAAATGCAAAACAGATTCCAGACTTAGTGAAATTAACACTAGTCTGAAATTTAAGATCACGAAGCCCTCTACGGAGCAGGAAAACAACATGATACATGACCTGATTAAGACAAGTAAGAACATGGCATGGAGCTACTCAACAAGCTTAACAAAAGTCCCAAAGTGACCTGGGGCCAAAAGGGATCACAAAATATACTAACGGGCACACAAACATAGCAAAAACACAATCAGTTTTCAGACTTAGTGAAAACTGAGACATGCTGAAATATAACTCACGAAGGCATGTAAACGAGCTCGATGCACTCACCACGGTGCAAGTCATGGCAAGGCAAGCATACATCCATATAGAAGGCATAAAATTCTAGCTATACATGGAAAGAACAATGGCATAGCATGCACAGATCAACTAAAACAACGCCGGCAAAATCGCAAACGAGTTGACGATCTGCCCAGATTCACAACGAAGAAAAAGTAGAGCTCGATTGACTCAAGCTAGGTTACACCATAATTGCAAAAAAAGACATGGATGGATAGAGCATAACATGAATAACAAAACTCCTTTACTGATCAAGATCAAAAGAGGGACGGATCACTAGGAAACAAGCCGAACATATGGCATCATGAACTAAAATATCGCAGACTTAGTGAAAACAACAAAGTCCCGGAAAACAGATTTACCGGGTGCCTCACTTTGCAAGCTTGCACAAGTCACCACGGACATCCTAAAGATGCATGGGTTGCACCTCTGGAAAGAGGACAAAATGCTTAAAACAACATATGAAGGACTCACAGGCATAGCGTGCACACAATAATCATGGCAAAAATGACAAAAGTCTAAGATGAACTAACAGATCTGACAATTAACTCACAAAGCCTCCTTCTAACAGCATTTTTGGCATTAAGATGAGCTCAAATGAAAATGATGCAATGGAATGAAATGATGTACTCGTCGAGGTGAACATTTTGATATGCTATATGTCCAAATCGGAGCTACGGATGCAAAATTACGGGGCCTCAAACAGGAGCATATGAAGTAAAAAACAATGACCGGGACTTAGAGAAAAAAAAACTACCCCGGATCAGATCTAGGGTTTGACCCGCGGGCACGCGAACCGAGGCGTGGCCGGGGCACTGTAGCAGCTCGAGGACCGCGGCGGCCGGTCTCTCGCCGGAGAGGCCGCCGGCGACGAGGAGGCGGGACGGCGGCGTGGGGGCGCGGGGCCGCCGGCGAGCTTGGCGAGGCGGGGTCCGGCGCGTGGAGGCGAGGTCCGGCGCGTGGCGGCGAGGGCCGGGTCCGGCACGTGGCGGCGAGGGGAGGCGGCGTCGGCGGCGAGAGAAGGCGGCGTCGGCGCCGGGGAAGAAAGGCGGCGCGGGCGGCGGAGGAACCGGGCGGCGGGGCGAGCCGGCGGGGCCGCGGGGCCCCCGCGTGGGCTCGGGCGGGCCTCGGGCGGCGGCAGCAAAGTGGGGCTCACCCGGGCCACGTGGCAGCGGCTGGTAGGCTGAGGGGGCGCGGCGGACGTGTCCGGCTAGGCTCCGGACATGTTCGTCGGTGCTGGGATCTGTTTTTTTTCAGACTAGGGTTTTGGGGAGGAAGAAGAGATCCGAAAACGGGGGGGCTATTTATAGGCATAAGTGGAGCTAGGAGAGTCCAAATGAGGTGCGGTTTTCGGCCACGCGATCGTGATCGAACGCTCTAGGACATGGAGCAGAGTTTCGTGGGTTTTGGGCCAAATTGGAGGGGTGTTGGGCTGCAACACACACGAGGCCTTTTCGGTCCCTCGGTTAACCGTTGGAGTATCAAACGAAGTCCAAATGATACGAAACTTGACAGGCGGTCTACCGGTAGTAAACCAAGGCCGCTTGGCAAGTCTCGGTCCAATACAGAAATGTTTAATCCCCACACACGAAAGAAAGCTAGAAATGACCACCGGAGGAGAACGAAGCGCCGGAATGCAAAACGGACAACGGGGAAAATGCTCGAATGCATGAGATGAACACGTATGCAAATGCAATGCACATGATGACATGGTATGAGATGCATGACAATGAAAACAACACACGGAGACAAAGACCTGAACCCGAGAAATAAATATAACTTAACGCCGGAAACGGCAAGAGTTTGAGTACAAAAAGGGAAAGTTACATCCGGGGTGTTACAACACTCCACCACTACGAAAAGATCTCGTCCCGAGATCTAGGACTGAAAGAACTCCGGGTACTCAGAACGGAGGTGATCCTCGCGTTCCCAGGTAGCTTCATGGTCGGAATGGTGTGACCACTTGACTTTGAGAAATTTGATTGACTTGTTGCGAGTCTTGCGTTCAGTCTCTTCAAGAATAGCAACTGGGTGCTCACGATAAGAGAGATCTTCTTGGAGCTCAATGTCCTCGAAGTTGACGGTGCGGTCAGGAGTCTTGAAGCACTTTCGAAGCTGAGAGACATGGAACACGTCATGAACATTTGCAAAGTTTGAAGGAACTTCGAGTTGATAGGCGAGGTCGCCTCTCTTGCTGATAATCTTGAAAGGTCCCACGTATCTAGGGGCAAGCTTCCCTTTGATACCGAAGCGACGAGTACCTTTCATAGGAGAGACGCGGAGGTAAACATGATCTCCGATCTCGAAAGCCAAATCACGGTGCTTACTATCGTAGTAGCTCTTCTGGCAGGATTGGGCTGCTTTGAGGTTATCACGAATGACTTTGCACATTTCTTCTGCTTCTGTGATTAAGTCATTACCCAGCAGCTGATGTTCACCGGTTTCAGACCAGTTGAGAGGGGTACGACACTTCCTGCCATACAGAATTTCAAATGGGGCCTTGCCCGAACTTGCTTGAAAACTGTTGTTATAGGAGAATTCAGCATAAGGAAGACAATCCTCCCATTTCATGCCGAAGGAGATCACACAAGCCCTGAGCATATCTTCAAGAATCTGGTTGACACGCTCGACTTGACCGCTTGTTTGAGGATGGAAAGCAGTGCTGAAGCGGATGTTGGTGCCCAAGGCCTTCTGGAAAGAATCCCAAAACTTCGAGGTAAAGATGCTGCCATGGTCTGAAGAGATCACTTGAGGAATACCGTGCAGAGAGACAATGCGAGAGGGATAGAGTTCCACCAATTGAGCTGCAGTGATCGACTCTTTGATAGGCAGAAAGTGAGCCACTTTGGTGAGCTTGTCGATGACAACGAATATAGCATCATTGCCATGCTTGGACTTTGGAAACCCAGTCACGAAGTCCATTTAAATGTGGTCAAACTTCCATTCTGGAATGGCAAGAGGTTGGAGGAGACCTGCTGGCCTTTGGTGTTCTGCCTTCACTCTTCTGCAGACATCACATTCATTCACGAATTGAGCGATCTCGCGCTTCATTCGAGTCCACCAATAAGCTTGCTTGAGGTCCTGATACATCTTCGTGCTCCCAGGGTGGATGGAGAGGAGAGAATTGTGAGCCTCGTTCATGATCACTTTACGAAGTTCTCCTTTGGGCACAACAATACGATCCTCGAAGAAGAGAGTGTCCTTGTCATCAAGGCGGTAGAACTTGTACTTGGACTGACTCTTGGCAATCCCAATCTTCACCTTTTTCACCATAGCATCAAGAAGCTGGGCTTGGCGAATCTGGTCTTCTAAGGTAGGAGAGACTTGAAGGTTGGCGAGGAAACCTTGAGGAACAACTTGTAGATTAAGTTTGCGGAAAGCTTCACAAAGCTCGGGTTGATAAGGCTTAAGAATCAGACTGTTGCAGTAAGCCTTTCTGCTCAAAGCGTTAGCAATCACATTGGCCTTGCCTGGAGTATACTCGATACTCGGATTATACTCTTGAATCATTTCGACCCATCGAGTCTGCCTGAGGTTGAGATTAGGCTGAGTGAAGATGTACTTGAGACTCTTGTGATCAGTGAAAATGTCCACTTTTCTTCCCAATAGAAGATGTCTCCAAGTCAACAGAGCATGCACAACTGCCGCCAACTCGAGATCATGAGTGGGGTAGTTCTTCTCATTAGGCTTCAACTGGCGAGATGTATAAGCAACAACTTTCTTGTCTTGCATCAATACTGCACCAAGACCTTGGAGAGAGGCATCACAAAAGACCTCGTACGGCTTGGATTCATCAGGCGGAGTCAGAACTGGAGCAGTGATCAACTTCTCTTTCAAAGTGTTGAAAGCAATATCACACTCTGGAGACCAAACGTACTTGACATGCTTCTGAAGAAGATTAGAGAGAGGCTTCGCGATCTTGGAAAAGTTTTCAACGAATCTTCGGCAATAGCTAGCGAGACCGAGAAAACTGCGGAGTTGCTTCACATTCTGAGGAGGTTCCCAATCCACAATTGCGGACACCTTCTCGGGATTCACGGAAATGCCTTTGGCAGAGATGATATGACCAAGATAAAGAACCTCATCGAGCCAAAATTCACACTTGGAGAACTTGGCATAGAACTGATGTTCCCTGAGCTTATCAAGAACCAAACGCAAGTGCTTGGCATGATCTTCCTTGTTCTTCGAGAAAACCAGAATGTCATCGAGATAGACCAAACCGAAGTCATTGGTGTACGCGTTGAAGATGAAGTTCATCATGCGAGAGAACGTCGGAGGAGCGTTGGCGAGGCCAAAAGACATGACAGTGTATTCATATGAACCAAAGCTTGTTCTGAATGCTGTCTTGGGAATATCTTCTTCACGAATGCGAATCTGGTGATAACCCATATGGAGATCAAGCTTGGAGAATACTTGGGCGCCTTTGAGTTGTTCGAACAACTCATTGATGTTGGGAAGTGGGTATTTGTTCTTGATGGTATTCTTGTTCACCAGACGGTAATCAACACAAAGTCGGTCCGTTCCATCCTTCTTCTTCACAAAAAGAACACCACAACCCCACGGAGAAGAACTAGGCCGGATGAGACCCATTCTTTCTTGCTCATCGAGTTGCTTCTTCAGCTCCTTCAACTCTTCAGGTCCGAGCTTGTAAGGGCGTTTGCACACAGGTTCCGTGCCAGGCTCAAGCTCAATAACGAATTCAACTGGCCGGTGCAGAGGCATTCCTGGGAGCACTTCTGGAAAGACGTCTTGATATTCGCAAACGACTAGAATTTGCGAAATAGCGTCCAATTCACCCTTCTCATTGAGAGAAAATAGACGGATGGAATTATCCCGAGCGGCAAAGACAATTACATCCTCAGACGAATGAGTCAATTGAATCTGTCTGGCTGCACAATCAAGCTAAGCCTTGTGCTTAGAAAGCCAATCCATCCCGAGAATAAGATCAATATCCGAGTTACCAAGAACCATTGGAGAAGCCAGAAACTTGAAGTCACCCATCAAGATAGAAATATCCGGAACCATCAAACTGGAACTCAGACGCTTAGCTGGAGAGAAAACTTGCATAGCTCTAGGTAAAGCCTTAGTAGTAAAATTGTTCTCCAATGCAAATGGGAATGACATGAAGGAATGCGATGCACCAGAGTCAAAAAGTACTTTAGCTGGAATATCATTAACAGGAAGGTTACCCATGATCACATCTGACGAGTCCTCTGCCTGAGCTGCATTCATCAAATTAACCTTGGCATGCTTGGGGTTATGCTTGACCACAGCTGTACTTGCCGATCTGACAGGAGGAGGAGGAGGAAGACGCCTCTGGTTGAAACACTGGTTGGCATAGTGACCCTTCTGTTGGCACTTGTTGCACGTGACCTCTGAAAGCGGACGGTGATACGGAGCACTCGATCTTGGAGCTTGAGACGAAGTCTTGTTCTGAAAGCCAGGGTTGGGTGGGTGGGAAGAACCACTGCCACCTTTGCTCTTCTGCTGATACGGCTGACGGAACGGAGGAGGAGGAAGCCAAAACTTCTGCTGCTTGGCCACTTGAGTAGAGGAAGAAGGAGTAACATCTCTGACTCGCTTCCTGGAAGCATCACACCTCAACTGAGCAGCCTCTTGCTTCAGTGCCATGTTGTAGAACTCATCGTACCTCAAGGGCTCAAAGAGAACAAGAGCGAGCTAAATATCTTCTCTGAGACTACCCTGAACTGATATATCATGCTCTTCTCATCAGGCACGTCCTGCTTGGCAAAGCGGGCAAGCTTCTGAAACAATTTGTTGTAGTCATAGACAGACAAAGAACCTTGCTTTAGATTGCGGAATTCCTCACGCTTGCTTTCAACCACACTCTGCGGAATATGATGAGCTCGGAAATCTCGACGGAAATCATCCCAAGTGATAACACGTCCACCTCTGGAATCCTTGTACTGCTGGAACCATTCTGCAGCTTGATCTTTGAGTTGGAAGGAAGCGAACTTCACAAAGTCCTCAGGCCTGACGTTGCTGCACTCGAAATGCTTACACAGATCCACAAGCCAATCGTCAGCATCGTTTGCCTCAACACAATTGCTGAAAGTCTTTGGCCCGTTAGCAAGGAACTGGTTGAGTGTAGCAAAGTGACTCTGATTGCTGCCTTGATTCCCTTGACTGCCTTGATTGCGCTCTTGAAGAATCTGCATGATCAGCTGTGTGTTTGCATTGGTTGCGGCCATCACAGCTTGCCATGCCTCTGGAGGAGGTGGAGGTGGTGGCGGATCTTGATTCTGATTCTGACTGGTGCTCTTAGCGGGAGCCATCCTGAAGAGGTTGACCACCGTTAGCACATAGACAGATAAATGAAGCTGAAACCAACGGAATGAAAATTGCAACATAAAGTCTTCACATCCGAACAAAATGAACGAATGCATTCCTCTTCAAATGGTCACATATCCATAAATTGAGAAGCCACGTAGAATTAAGGTAGAGAAATAAATCAACAAGGTACGGATCAAGAACGAATAATCGGTAAGAAATCCCAATCTCAAACCAATATCCATGGAAGAAGAACTAGAGCTACTAGAATTCCCACCTATGAAACTCCCGAACCTTTCCGGTTATGCAATCAGGTGTTGGGGATACAGGGGAAGCATAATATCTCACCCAAACTAGCAAATCCTACATCTAGCTGTATCCATCCTTCAACACATAACCAAGAAACTTCGGAAACCATCTACCTCAACCTTCGAAAAGCATCCGTTATACAAGTTATGGCGATACTCCCGAATTCCCGCCCCAGTACTGGGTGGCGTCGAGGTTATCTCACCAACAAACTGCATAAAAGAGATTTTCGATGTCGGCGAACATATCTCAAGTATTCTAGAATTGTAACGATAAAATTATGATGACAACACCTCAGAGCTCAACTGCCCGGGACACTTCCACTAAACCCCTGACAGGAGGCACCAAGACAATGTTCTCATCATAAGCCATAGGAACGATTCCAAGATACTCGCGTGATCCTAAAATTTTTTTTAGTGAAATTTGAGAAGAGAAGAGTCAAAACTCTACGTCAGGATGCCTTACCAGAGCGATGAGGAGACTGGGAAGTAAAAAGAATTCCTAAATTCTCCAATATATAATTCCTAAAGACTCAAAACATTTTTTCTAGTCACAACTCGGCTGCTAAAACGATCAAGCAATGGGGCTCCTAAGGTCGGGGAAGGCTCTGTTACCAACTTGTAATGCCCTTGATGTGGCTATAGCTCCCACGTGTCGAGGCACGACATAGAGACATAACCGCATTGAAAGCAATGTCGCAAGTTAGGCAGTCACAACATCCCATGTAATATATAGAATAAAAGGGGAGATACATAGTTGGCTTACACTCGCCACGTCACATCAGAGTACATAAATAACATCCATCATACAAACACTCATGGCCCGACTACGGCGCCAAAATGGAAGAAAACCCAACATGCGACAAGGCCCCAAATCAAACCCCAACTAGGCACCACTACTGATCATCAGGAAAAGACACATAATATCGCTGAGAGTCCTCGTCGAACTCCCACTTGAGCTCATACTCGTCACCTGGAGCGGAATCACCTAGACCTGCATCTGGAGTTATAGTATCTGTGAGCCACAGGGACTCAGCAATCTCGCACCCTCGCGATCAAGACTATTTAAGCTTATAGGAATGGGTAAGGCAAATATAAGTGGAGCTGCAGCAAGCGACTAGCATATATGGTGGCTAACTTATTCGCAAAAGAGAGCGAGAAGAGGAGGCAAAGCACGAGTGAGAAGCTAGATGAACAACCTGCGCAAGCATAACTCCAACACCGTGTCCACTTCTCGGACCGCGCCGAGAAGAGGCCATCACGGCAACACAATCAGTTGATTCATTTTATTTAATTAAGGTTCAAGTTATCTACAACCGGACATTAACAAATTCCCATCTGCCCATAACCGCGGGCACGGCTTTCGAAAGTTCAATCCCTGCAGGGGAGTCCCAACTTAGCCCATGACAAGCTCTCACGGTCAACGAAGGAATAGACCTCCTCCCAAGATGTTCCGATCAGACTCGGTATCTCGGTAACTCAAGACACTTCGACAGGTTAAAACAAGACCAGCAACACCGCCCGAATGTGCCGACAAATCCCGATAGGAGCTGCACATATCTCTTTCTCAGGGCACACTCAGATGAGACTAGCTACGAGTAAAACCAACCCTCAAGTTTCCCCGAGGTGGCCCCGCAGGCAGCTCAGTTCGGACCAACACTCAGAGGGAGCACTGGCCCGTGGGGGGCTAAAATAAGATGACCCTTGAGTCTGCAGAACCCAAGGGAAAGAAAAGGCTAGGTGGAAAATGGTAAAACCAAGGTTGGGCATTGCTGGAAAAGCTTTAATCAAGGCGAAACATCACGGGGTTCCCATTATAACCCAACCGCGTAAGGGACGCAAAATCCGGGAACATAACATCGATATGACGGAAACTAGGGCGGCAAGAGTGGAACAAAACACTAGGCGAGAGGCCGAGCCTTCCACCCTTTACCAAGTATATAGATACTTTAAGATAACATGGAAATATAATGATATCCCAACAAGTAAATAAAAGATGTTCCAACAAGGAACGGCCTCCAACCTTCACTTGCAACTAGCAACGCTATGAGAGGGGGCTGAGCAAAGCGGTAACATAGCCAATCAACGGTTTGCTAGGACAAGGTGGGTTAGAGGTTCAACATGGCAATTGGGAGGCTGACAAGCAAAAGGTAGGAATCGTATCATTGGCATAGCAAAAGAGCGAGCAAACTAGCATAGCAAAGATAGTAGTGATTTCGAGGGTATGATCATCTTGCCTGCAAAGCTGTCAGAGTTGACTGGATCCTCACAAGAAAACTCAACGGGCTCCTCGGTAGCGGAATCTTCTCCCGGCTCTACCCAAACAAGACAGACAAGCAACAAGGATACAATCAACCACGTGCAAGCTCAAACAATAATATGCAACGATGATATGCTATGCGGGATGCGATGCGGGACGCAAAATGCAAGATATGACAGGAAATGCATGAACCTGGCCTCAACTTGGAAAACCAAGTGTGCCACTGGATAGAGGGGTTGAAATCGCTTGAAAACGATATAAAGATCATTGGAATCGGAGTTACGGTTTGGAAATGGCAAGCGTTTTAAGATATGACACCGGTCTGCGATTTACAGCAAGTAGGCATCTAAATGCAATGCAACGAACATGCTACAGCCACCAAACATGACAAAAAAATACATGGCAGGGATGCACACAATATTCTTAACAAAAGACTAGCACTGAGCCACGGCCAATTCATCGATTATGAGGTCCAAACAAGCATGGCCAAAACGCAAATGCAAAACAGATTCCAGACTTAGTGAAATTAACACTAGTCTGAAATTTCAGATCACGAAGCCCTCTTCGGAGCATCAAAACAACATGATACATGACCTGATTAAGACAAGTAAGAACATGGCATGGAGCTACTCAACAAGCTTAACAAAAGTCCCAAACTGACCTGGGGCCAAAAGGTATCACAAAATATACTAACGGGCACACGAACATAGCAAAAACACAATCAGTTTTCAGACTTAGTGAAAACTGAGACATGCTGAAATATAACTCACGAAGGCATGTAAACGAGCTCGATGCACTCACCACGGTGCAAGTCATGGCAAGGCAAGCATACATCCATATAGAAGGCATAAAATTCTAGCTATACATGGCAAGAACAATGGCATAGCATGCACGGATCAACTACAACAACGCCGGCAAAATCGCAAACGAGTTGACGATCTGCCCAGATTCACAACGAAGCAAAAGTAGAGCTCGATTGACTCAAGCTAGGTTACACCATAATTGCAAACAAAGACATGGATAGATAGAGCATAACATGAGTAACAAAACTCCTTTACTGATCATGCTCAAACGAGGGACGGATCACTAGGAAACAAGCTGAACATATGGCATCATGAACTAAAATATCCCAGACTTAGTGAAAACAACAAAGTCCCTGAAAACAGATTTACCGGGTGCCTCACTTTGTAAGCTTGCACAAGTCACCAAACACATCCTAAAAATTCATGGGTTGCACCTCTGGAAAGAAGACAAAATTCTTAACAAAACTTATGAAGGACTCACAGGCATAGCATGCACACAATAATCATGGCAAAAATGACAAAAGTCTAAGATGAACTAGCAGATCTGACAATTAACTCACGAAGCCTCCTTCTAACAGCATTGTGAGCATCAAGATGAGCTCAAATGAAAATGATGCAATGGAATGAAATGATGTACTCATCGAGGCGAACATTTTGATATGCTATATGTCCAAATCGGAGCTACGGATGCAAAGTTACGGCGCCTTGAACAGGAGCATATGAAGTAAAAAAAATGACCGGGACTTGGAGAAAAAAAACTACCCCGGATCAAATCTTGGGTTTGACCCGCGGGCACGCGAACCGAAGCGCGGCCGGGGCACTGTAGAAGCTCGAGGACCGCGGCGGCCGGTCTCTCGCCGGAGAGGCCGCCGGCGACGAGGAGGCGGGACGGCGGCGTGGGGGCGCGGGGCCGCCGGCGAGCTTGGCGAGGCGGGGTCCGGCGCATGGCGGCGAGGGCCGGGTCCGGCGCGTGGCGGCGAGGGGAGGCGGCGTCGGCGGCGAGAGGAGGCGGCGTCGGCGCTGGGGAAGACGGGCGGCACGGGCGGCGGAGGAACCGAGCGGCGGGGCGAGCCGGCTGGGCCGCGGGGGCCCCGCGTGGGCTCGGGCGGGCCTTGGGCGGCGGCGGCGAAGTGGGGCTCGCCCGGGCCACGTGGCAGCGGCTGGTAGGCTGAGGGGGTGCGGCGGACGTGTCCGGCTAGGCTCCGGACATGTCCGTCGGTGCGGGGATCTGTTTTTTTTAGACTAGGGTTTCGGGGAGGAAGAAGAGATCCGAAAACGGGGGGGGGGGGCTATTTATAGGCATAAGTGGAGCTAGGAGAGTCCAAATGAGGTGCGGTTTTCGGCCACGCGATCGTGATCGAACGCTCTAGGACATGGAGCGGAGTTTGGTTGGTTTTGGGCCAAATTGGAGGGGTGTTGGGCTGCAACACATACGAGGCCTTTTCGGTCCCTCGGTTAACCGTTGGAGTATCAAATGAAGTCCAAATGATACAAAACTTGACAGGCGGTCTACCGGTAGTAAACCAAGGCCGCTTGGAAAGTCTCGGTCCAATCCAGAAATGTTTAATCCCCACACACGAAAGAAAGCTAGAAATGACCACCGGAGGAGAACGAAGCGCCGGAATGCAAAACGGACAACGGGGAAAATGCTCGAATGCATGAGATGAACACGTATGCAAATGTAATGCACATGATGACATGGTATGAGATGCATGACAACGAAAACAACACACGGAGACAAAGACCCGAACCCGAGAAATAAATATAACTTAACGCCGGAAACGGCAAGAGTTGGAGTACAAAAAGGGAAAGTTACATCCGGGGTGTTACAGCGCTGGACAGCCACCTCATCACACGATATATATATATGGTGGATACACCCAAAGAAAACAATGATGAGGAACGGAAGGATGCAGTGAAGGATAGCTCCCTCGAGAAACAACCAAAGCGACGGCGTAGGCGCCGCTCCAAATCCCGCCTCGGCAAAAACAGCGATAACAGCGCAAGAGAAAATAACACCCCGGTCGACTCCAGAGGAAACGACGACCACATTGAACGAGCGGTAGAGCAGGACGAACCAGCAAACGGCGAACATAGTATGGATCTGCTGTCCGAACACGGTGACGGTGAGGGAGTCCTGGATTAAGGGGTCTCCGGACAGCCGGACTATATCCTTTGGCCGGACTGTTGGACTATGAAGATAAAAGATTGAAGACTTCGTCCCGTGTCCGGATGGGACTCTCCTTGGCGTGGAAGGCAAGCTTGGCAATACGGATATGAAAATATCCTCCCTTGTAACCGACTCTGTGTAACCCTAGCCCCCTCCGGTGTCTATACAAATCGGAGGGTTTTGTCCGTAGGACAACAACAATCATACCATAGGCTAGCTTCTAGGGTTTAGCCTCTACGATCTCGTGGTAGATGAACTCTTGTAATACTCATATCATCAAGATCAATCAAGCAGGAAGTAGGGTATTACCTCCATCGAGAGGGCCCGAACCTGGGTAAACATTGTGTCCCTCGCCTCCTGTTACCATCCGCCTTAGACGCACAGTTCGGGACCCGCTACCGGAGATCCGCCGGTTTTGACACCGACATTGGTGCTTTCATTGAGGGCTCCACTGTGTTGTCACCGTAAGGCTTGATGGCTCCTTCAATCATTGGCAACAATGCGATCCAGGGTGAGGTTTTCCTCCCCGGATAGATCTTCGTATTCGGCGGCTTCGCACTGCGGGCCAACTCGCTTGGCCGTCTGGAGCAGATCGAGAGCTACGCCCCTGGCCATCATGTCAGGTTCGGAAACTTGAACTACACTGCCGAATCCGTGGAGACTTGATCTTCGACGGATTCGAGCCCATGCCAGGTGCACCGCACGATCACGACGAGCATGATTTAGCTCTGCCGTCGGACAGTGTTTGGGAAATCACACCTGCAGCTACTCCGGCCCTCGATCCGGAGCAAATTGCGCCATCCGAGGACGGGTGGATAGATCCCGCCATGGAGGCTGCACCTCTCAGCGGCGATAGAGCCGGATACTAACTTCACCCCTTACGAGAGCTATGTCGTGGAACCACTGGATTCGTCTCCGGCCACGGACTCCGAGCCGCCTGCGTCCGCGCCTATCGAATCTAATTGGGCGCCGATCGTGGAGTTTACCTCCGTGGATATCTTTTAGCACTCGCCTTTTGGCGACATGCTGAATTCATTAAAGTCTCTCTCATTGTCAGGAGAACCTTGGCCGAACTGTGTCCGGCTAGAATGGGATGCGGACGACGAAGAAATTTGCTGCCCACCCACCACCCACTTAGTAGCCACTGTCGACGACTTAACCGACATGCTCGACCTCGACTCTGTAGACATCGACGGTATGGACGACAATGCGGGAGATGAACAGGAACCACCGCTCATAGGGCGCTGGACCGCCACTTCATCACATGTCATATACATGGTGGATACACCCAAAGAAAAAAGTGATGAGGAACGGAAGGATGCAATGAAGAACAGCTCCATCGAGGAGCAAACAAAGCGTCAGCGTAGGCGCCGCTGAAAATCCCGCCTCGGCAAAAACAGCGATAACAAGGAAAGAGAAAATAACACCCCAGTCGATTCCAGAGGAAACGACGACCACATCAACCTAGCGGCAGAGCAGGATGAACCGGCAAATGGAGAACATAGTACGGATCCGCTGTCCGAACACGGCGACGCCGAGGATAAAGCTCATCAACCTCCCTCCGAAGAGGAAAACAGTCCAGACGAAGATGCACACATCATCCCGGAAAAGCACTTGGAACAAGAGAACCTCCGCAGAAGGCTAATTGCCACCGCGAGGAGTCTGAAGAAGCAGAAGAAAAGGCTTAAGGCCGCACAAAAAACGCTCAACAACAGATGGAACAAAGTGCTTGACAATGAAGAAACGTATGGTGGAAGTTACCACACAAAGAGCTATCCAAAGCGCAAGCTACTGCCTGAATTCGACGATGAGGCCTTAGCGCCCACAGAGCCGAAAAATAAAACGACCAATCGGTCGGATCAACCACCTTGTGGCCACGATAGAGCGGCCAACAAGGCCGCACATAAGTCAGCACACGCCTCACATGATGAGTTGCATCAAAAGACCGGCATGACCAGATCCATCTACGGATCCAGGAAGCGCGCTCCGGCACAAAATCAAAGCCGAATACTCCAACTGTCCGAACGCCATGATATATCCAAATACAGGGGTGCCACACACCCCCTATGTTTCACCGATGAGGTGCTGGACCACGAATTTCCGGAAGGATTCAAACCAGTGAACATAGAGGCGTACGACGGGACCACAGACCCTGGGGTCTGGATTGAGGACTTTATCCTCCATATCCACATGGCTCGCGGAGATGATCTCCATGCCATCAAATACTTACCCCTCAAGCTTAAAGGACCATCTCGGCACTGGCTGAAAATCCTCCCCGAAAATTCAATTGGAAGTTGGGAGGAGCTCGAGGATGCTTTTCGGGCCAATTTTCAAGGGACCTATGTCTGACCTCCAGATGCAGACGATATAAGTCACATAATTCAATAGCCCAGAGAGTCAGCCCGAAAGCTTTGGAACAGGTTCCTCACTAAGAAGAACCAAATCATCAACTGCCCAGACGCCGATGCCCTAGTAGCTTTTCAGCACAGCGTCCGAGACGAATGGGTCGCCAGACACCTCGGCCAGGAAAAACCAAGAACAATGGCAGCCCTGACAAGCCTCATGACCCGCTTTTGCACGGGCGAAGATAGCTGGTTGGCTCGGAGTAGCACCAGCGACCCAAGAACATCCGAAGTTAGGGATGGGAATGGAAAACCACGACGCAGTAAAAACAAGCGTCGAAATAAAGAGGACAGCCCAGATAATACGACGGTAAACGCCAGATTCAGGGGCTCTCGACCAGGTCAGCAGAAATGCCTTTCAAAGGCAGCAGAGATGGACCATCTAGCCTTAACAAGATTCTAGACAAACTATGTCAGATTTATGGCACCCCCGACAAAACTGCAAATCACACCCACAGAGAATGCTGGGTCTTCAAGCAGGCCGGTAAGCTAAATGCCGAACTCAAGGGGAGGGAGACACCAAGTGAAGACGAGGACGAGCCTCCCCAGCAAAGCACTGGCGACAAAAAAAATTCCCACCAGAGGTTAAAATAGTAAACATGATCTAGGTGATGAAAAGGAGAAGCAAACATGCACTCCGAGACACACGCGCCATAGAGCCCATCACCCCTACGTTCGACACATGGTTTACCTGCCCGATCACCTTTGATCACAGGGATCACCTGAAAAGTATCCGGAATGAAGGATTGGCTACCTTGGTGCTAGACCCAATAGTAAACGGATACCATCTCACACGAGTCCTTATGGACGGCAGTAGTTGTCTTAATCTGATATTTTAGGACACAGTCCGCAAAATGGGGATAGACCCGACAAAAATCAGCCACAGTAATACTACCCTCAAGGGAGTAATACCAGGCCCAGAGGCCCGCTGCACGGGCTCTCTATTACTAGAGGTTGTATTCGGTTCTCCCGAAAACTTCCGAAGTGAAAAGTTAAACTTCAACATCCCTCCATTCCGAAGTGTCTATCAAACACTGCTCGGAAGAGCAGCGTTCGCCTGTTTTAACGCAATACCACATTACGCTTCTCTCATGCTTAAGATGCCCGGTCCACGTGGCATCATCACCATTAGTGGAAACATTGAACGTTCCCTACAAGCGGAAGAATGTGCGACGGCTTTAACAGCCGAACATTAAATGGCCCCTCCAACCAGAATAAAGGATCGGTCGTTAAGGCCGCGGACACGGCTAGACGAGTCCGGCAAATTACTAGCTATAACAGCTCAGATAAACCCAAAATGGGTTCGGTGGTTATACCCGCATAGACGGCACCAGGAGCTTCCCGCGTACAATCAGGGCTAGTTCGACTCAACTTGATGTATTTTGAATTTTAATGGTTTCTTGAGAATAACCAATTTTTCGGCATGACAACTTTCACCTAAGTTCTTCTCTTTTACAGATGACACTCGTGCTACACCCTTCCAGGATACGGCACAACGGAGACACATGCGCAGACGTGTAGCAGGGACCTGCTCAAAGGTTTCTTTTTAGATTAAGACCCTGCGTAAACCTTTCTTACTGTTTTGTTTTTCACATCCTCCGGATACCTAGTATAACCGAGAAGGATGCTGACGTTATTGGCATTTCGCCACGTCAGAATATTGCTTGTACCTGGACACTCGGTGTTCATTACTAAGGGCACTGTTCAGCCCGACATATGTAATAAAGACCGAATACCTTAGGGAGTGTTTGGCGTTGCGAGTTTGGCCTTATGTGCATCAGCTCTGAATCATGTCTTTGGTCAAATGTTGGGTTTGCCCGGCTCCCGTGTTTTGCTACCTTATGTTCCGCTCTATCGGCTAAGGTGGCACCGGGAGAACTACTGCGATTGTGCACTAGTTCATCCGGACGAGCACCTCACTGGAGAAAGCTGAAAACTGACTGTCATGATAAAGCACGAGACTGGTCAACCACTCGATGACTTAGCAGAATCTTCGGGATTCCTCCGCATTAACGAAGGGCCGTTTCCCGGTCATGTGCGTACGCGCCCCGTATTCAGACAAGCACAGAGGTACCAGGGGCTATATAGTAGCCCCACTGTCAAACTCCTATGGATAAGTGAAAGTGTTAAAGCAATATAGTCCGATTTCCTAGTTCTCTACGCTATCGCCTCCTTAATGGACCAAGACGTTGGATCAAGTGTGAATACACATTTTTACAAACACCCCGGCATTATATGCATGGGGGCTGAAGCCGACGACTGCAAACTTTCTGGTTATATAAATATATACATAAACGGCCGCATAGGAGGCATCATAATACTTTCAGGCACAAGTATAAACATAGCCTTTATAATTTAATAGAACATTTTTTTTACAATGGGAATACATGTCACTAGAACATAATATTCTTCGAGCACTGAGCCTCTATTGAACGAGCACCTTAAAGGACCTCTTCAAAGTAGTGCTCGGCAGCTACTCGGCCCACGGCCGAACTCTGGGTTGCAATAGCGGTGGCCTCCATATCCGCCCAGTATGTCTTAACACGGGCAAGTGCCATCCGCGCACCCTCTATGCACCCCGACCTCTTCATAGCATCGATGTGTGGCACAACACCAAGGAACTCTTGCACTAAAGCAAAATAACTTGGATCTCATGGCAAGCCCGTACAACCTATGGAGCTTGGCCCACTCGGCCATTCGCTCGTTCAACAGCAGCGGACGCACTGGAACATGGAACTATGACCAGAACAGCCTTTCCACTTCATGATCTTTCTGATCCTTGAAGTATGCGGCCGCATCAGCAGCGCTGGCTGCCAAATCTGCGTATGTGTCTGCCGAACTCCATAGTTGATCAAGAGGGGCATACTTCGGATCCCCGAACTTTGTCCGCAACAAAAAGGGCTTCCCAGCCGTGATATCTCCAGCTTGACGCAACTCCTCCCTCGCCGCTCTGATTTTAGAGCGGGACTCCTTGGCTGCCACCATGGCCTTCTCCAGGTCCGTCTCCTTCGCTCGGCTTTCCTTTTCAAGACGCTGGTAACGGTCGGAGGCATCCTTCAACTCAACAGCCATCTTGGCTATTTTTTCCTTGCTTTGGCAATGGGCGGCCTGTTTGGCCTTCAACTCGTCGACCGCCTTTAGGGCGGCTGCATCACTATTCCTGGCTTGTTCCTTGGCTCGCGCAAGTTCCGCTCGAAGAGTCTCCACGGTGGCAGCTCCATTTGCAATCACAACATATTAAATATACTAGCATCATGCTCCTCTTACTATGTATTGTTCACCGGAAAAATCACATACCCCGTGCCTCGTCGAGCCGCTTGTTGACAAGCACAATGTCGGCATTTGTCGCATCAAGTTGCCGCTTCAGCTCGGCAAACTCACCAGTCCGGCTAGTCACCGGACCTTCAACCACCTGTACATGAAGACGGCCTGATTATTCCCTGGGACTATGATCCTCTGTTTGCTGCCGTTCTTAACAGCAACCAGAGTCTCAGGTGCTACTATCTACATAGGGCACACCTAATGTGTGCGGTACTATCCAAAAATGCACTATTTCACATACCTCAAAGCCTTTCAGCAGGCTCATAAAAGCTTCATGCAACCTACTCTCAGTGGATGAAATCCTCTCAACCACCGTACCCATCAGCATATGATGCACTTCTGAGATAGCCGCTTGCTCCAGAAGATCCTTCAGTGCGTTCGGTCGCACACCGGACGGTTCCGGACTCTTTCTGTTGCTCTCTTCGGGAGCCAAATGCTGAGGACTTCGGGCGGCCAAAGGATTACCCTCTGGCATTGGCCGACCAGGAGAAGTCCTCCGAGACGACACCTCGGGGTTGCCCGCCTCACGAGGCTGGGAGGCATGGGGAGGTGTTTCGCTCTCCATCATCTCCGGAAGAAGATCCCCCGAAGACGAACTCTGTCGAGAAGGGCTACGATCCAAACTACAAGATATATGCTTCAGTTATTGTTCTCAGAAGTAAAGCAGGACATTTTTATTATTAAATGCATACTTACGGCTCGGTGGAGGGCTGACCCCCTGGCGGGCACTGTGCGGCAAGGGTGCCTTCCAAGGCAGGATTCTCTGGCGAAGATTTCTTCCCCCGTTTGGGAACCTTTGTTTCCGGGTCTTCAGAGGTGGTCCTCTTCCTTCCTTGGGGAAGGAGAAATTCAGATCCTTCTCCCCGGTTATCCTCCTTCGTGGAGGCGCTAATTCCCCCGGGTTGGATGAGTAATGAGTGAGGCCCGCTTTCAGCCTCTTTATCCCCCCCTTTATCTTCCCCTGAGGGCGCCTCATAAGGTGCCGGCTCGAGCATTCTGACCAGTACTGGATCTACTGAGCCTTCGGGAAGGGGAGCCGAACACCTGATCATCTTCGCCTTTGCTACCCAGTCCTGGTCAAAGAGCGACTTTTCAGAATGAGGTTGTGATAAATAAAAAGGCAGCGTATTCGGCCATGGGATTACTTACTTGGGTATCTGGACGATTGCAGCTCAGACCCGCATCCTCGGTGGTGTCCGGACACCTTATTTGTGGTCCGAAGAACAATTTGTACATCTCTTTGAGCGTCATGCCGAGGAAGTGCTGAATAGTTCGCGGTCCTTTTGGGTTGAATTCCCACATTCGGAGGGGTCGACGTTTGCAAGGCGGGACTCGACGAACTAGCATGACTTGCATTACCGTGACCAGGCTGAAGTCTCTCTCAAGGAGATCTCGGATACGACTTTGCAATATCGGCGCATCACTTACTACCCCCTAGTCCAGCCCCCTGTTGATCCATGACGTCAGTTGTGGTGGGGGGCCCGAGCGAAAGGCAGGGGCGGCCACCCACTTGTTACCCCGGGGAGCTGTGATATAAAACCACTCTCGTTGCCATAGGCTGGACACCTCCGGGAAGGAACCCTCCGACCACGGAACATCAGCGCTCTTGCTTATTACGACACCTCCGCATTCTGCGTGTCGCCCCTCAATCATCTTCGGCTTCACATTGAAAGTTTTGAGCCACAGGCCGAAGTGTGGAGTAACGCGGAGGAAGGCCTCACACACGACGATGAACAACGAGATGTGAAGAATAGAATCCGGGGCCAGGTCATGAAAATCCAGCCCATAATAGAACATGAGCCCCCTGACGAAGGGATCCAGAGCGAGGCCTAGCCCTCGGAGGAAAAGAGAGACGACTAAAACGCTTTCGCTGGGTTCAGGAGTGGGAATGACCTGCCCTCGAGCGGGCAACCTATGCGAGATTTCGCTGGTCAAATACCTTGCCTCTCTTAGCTTCTTGACGTCTTCCTTTGTGACAGAGGAAGGCATCCACCGACCTTGAAGGTTGGATCCGGACATGGTTGAAGGTCCGAGGCACCTGACTTGAGCCTTGGGTATTGAAACTCGAGGTGGAGGGGAAGGATTCGATGGAGTGCTGGAGGAAAAAAGGACGGGCCTTGGTCTCTTTATAAAGAGGGTGAATATCAAGCGTCCTCCTCGTGTCCGTTTGGGACTTGCCTAAAATCGAGGAGTCATACCAACGGGAACGATTGGGTTACCCACGTCCGTATTGATGAGAATCCCATAATAAGGGGAACACGATCTCGGCTCCGACAAGACGTGCCAATGGAATCGCCTTGCGAAACGTGTGATGGCAGGATAATTGAGAAAAACGGTTCGAGTAATGGTCAGGCCGTGGTGTGATGTCACGTTATGAAAAGACGTCAGCAGATCAGATTTGTGGAAATATTATTCTCTCTACGGTGGTATGTGGAACTTGTTTTGCAGAGCCGGACACTATCCTTGTGTTCAAGATCTTCTATGGAGTATTCGGAGGAAGAACCCGCCTTGCAATGCCGAAGACAAATCTACGCGCCGGACTCATCGTCATTGAAGCCTGGTTCAGGGGCTACCGAGGGAGTCATGGATTAGGGGGTCTCTGGACAGCCGGACTATATCCTTTGGCCAGACTGTTGGACTATGAAGATACAAGATTGAAGACTTCGTCCCGTGTCCGTATGGGACGCTCCCTGGCGTGGAAGGCAAGCTTGGCAATACGTATATGCAGATCTCTTCCCTTGTAATCGACTCTGTGTAACCCTAGCCCCCTCCGTTGTCTATATAAACCGGAGGGTTTAGTTCGTAGGACAACGACAATCATATCATAGGCTAGCTTCTAGGGTTTAGACTCTATGATCTCGTGGTAGATCAACTCTTGTAATACTCATATCATCAAGATCAATCAAGCAGGAAGTAGGGTATTACCTCCGTCGAGAGGGCCCGAACCTGGGTAAACATTGTGTCCCCCGCCTCCTGTTACGTACCATCCGCCTTAGACGCACAGTTCGGGACCCCCTACCCGAGATCCGCCGGTTTTGACACCGACAGACCCCTAGGATAAAGCTCATCAACCTCCCTCCGGAGAGGAAAACAGTTCGGACGAGGATGCACACGTCATCCCGGAAAGACACTTGGAACAAGAGAACCTCCGTAGAAGGCTGAATGCCACCACGAGGAGTCTGAAGAAGCAGAAGCAAAGGCTTAAGGCCGCGCAGAATACACTCAACAGTAGATGGAACAAAGTGCTCGACACTGAAGAAAAGTATGGTGGTAGCTGCCATACAAAGAGCTATCCAAAGCGCAAGCTGTTGCCTGAGTTTGACGATGAGGCTGTAGAGCCTATACAGCCAAAGAATAAAACGACCGATCAGCCGGATCGACCACCTCGTGGCCGCGATAGGGCAGCTAATGGGGCCGCACATAAGTCGACACACGATTTACGTGAGGACTCGCGCCAAAAATCCGGTTTGACCAGATCCATCTATGGATCTACACTACTAGGAAAAACCTTATACACAGAATATTACCAGCAGCGCTCTTCAAAATACGACACTACTGCTATTTAGCAACAGCGCGTTCCCTGAAAACACGCTGCTGAATAGAAAATAGCACTAGCGTGTCATCTCTAAACCGCGCTGCTGCTCCCATTGCCATGACCTCGCCGTCCAGCTAGTTATAGCAGTAGCGCCTTATGCCTTATGGTGCTGCTGCTACTCTCCTTAGCTGTAGCTCTTTCTCATGCCCGCGCTACTACTAAGCCTACCTAATCCCCACACGTACGGTCGATCCTGTCTCTCTCACTCACTCTCCCTCTCTCAGTCACTCCCGCCCGCGCCGATAACCGTCGTCGTTCGTCGCCACCGCCGGCCGCCGTCGTCCGTTCGCCACCGAGGTACTCCCTCCTTCCGTCCCTCCTCCTCGCACTGTGCCCTCCTCCCCCTCCTCCCTCCGCCTGCGGCCACCCCCTCCTCCCTCCGCCTGCGGCCACCCCCTCCTCCCACAACCCCTCCCTCCTCCTCCGACTTCCCCTCCCTCCTCCTCCTCCGGTCGGCCCCTCCTCCTCCTCCTCTGGCCGCCCCTCCCCTTCTCCTCCCTCCCTCCCTCCCTTGTCTCTGTTTTTGCAAATCATAGGTAACTAGTTTATTTAGTAAGTGATTATTATAACTAGTTTATTTATATTAAGTGCTTAATAGAACTAGTTTATTTAGTAAGTGCTTAATAGAAGTAGTTTATTTAGTAAGTAGTTAATAAAACTAGTTTATTTAGTGTTAGGATTATATATAAGATATTTTCAAATGTTTTTTTTCATATTTTGAACCATTGAAATGCAATGACCATCAATAAGTGGCCTATGTTTTGCCGGAGTGTTGATTAATTTCCCTTCCGGCAAATTTCAGGCGCATGATATGTCCTTTTTTAGCAAAGGTCATGCCGGATTTTTTGGGTTTTCCCGTCGAGTTATAATCTTTGAATTTTGAACACAGGAGATGTTTGATGACGATGGGATCCTGGAGTGTGTGTACTGCTACGATGACCGAAGTGTGTGCGATAGGTTTCCTCACCTGCAAAACGATAGGTTTTTCACCGTGAAGCTGGAAGAGACCTTCGATGTTTGTACGGTACGCAACGACAAGCATTTCATCGTAATTAATATCATCACTTGTGCTTCTTTTGTTCAACGTGTAATTTATGGATTTTTTTCAATTCTATTAGTACATCCCGTGCCATGCTAGACCAGATGTATTGGAGAAGCTTGGTTTTGGTTTAGATGACTTTGAGAATGTGGAGACGAGGAGGGCTCACTTAAGAACTAAACATGGTTATGAGTTTCTGGTTAAGTTCTACAATGCAGTCGATCGCTCCGATTTTGGTTGCTCTAATTGGGAAGCTCTCTGCAAGTCATATGGATTTGAGGAGGGAATGCGAATAAGATTTGATATTCGTCCCGAAGATTATGATGATGATGATGATAATATCGACATCTGGGTGGATGGGGATATGCCTCCAGTTTTGCCTAGATGTGAGTTTGCCAAACTAATTTGTTAAGTTCAGTAATTTATGTTGTTAATTTAAAACTATTTGGTGTTCGTCCGTACTAAACTTATTTATTTATAATTTTCAGCTTATTTCTTATCTTCAAGAAATACTCGGAAGGTAGTAGACAACACATACACAGAGGCTCCCGAAGCAGGTTGTGCCTGATATGCTATTTACTGAAGGTGATATGCATATGGTTAGCTTACGACCAACTCCTTCGGAGGCTTACCATACTGCATACTCGACTTCTTAAAATGATGGAAGCCTCAAAATAAAAGAATGGAGCAAAGTGATGAATGCGCACACGCAAATAATTGGAGACAAAATGAATGTGCGCAAGCCACAAGTTAGAGATAGGTTTATGTCCATTATCCATTATGGTGAAGGACCGGTTTATCTGTTTTATGGTATTTTAGCTAGGAGAGAGGAGTAGGTCCTAAGTATTAAGAACAATTAGTTAGTGTTGATTATATAGGACTACAATGTCTTAGACTTGATGGTGATGCTGAGTAGGAGTAGTGATTATGATTACTATGATGATGATGAGGAAGAGTTGTTATTATAACTAGTGACGAAGTTGTTATATGACATTGGATGAAAATGATGATTATGAGGAGTTATGTGACAATGATGTATTATTATGATAAGTTGTTAATGATATTATGATGATGATGATGATAAGTTATTATGTCATTGGGTGAAAGAACCGCCGATTAGTTTCAAATGGATGGATCCAAAGTGACCATTGGTTACTTTGGATCCATGCACTTGAAACTAATCCAAGGTTCTTTCACCTAGTGATTTAATAACTCATTATGATGTAAAAACAATCTCTAAGTTGCTATTGTATGAAAAATTGTATACAGGTATATGAATACGACCTAAAATTCAAGAGAAATGGAATAGGGAATGATAGTAGTAGCGATTGTTTTCGAAAGCGCTACTAGTAATTAGCAGTAGCGCTTGACTAGGCAAGCTCTACTACTAAGTAGATATAGCAGTAGCGACTGCCTGTAGGCACTACTGCTAAGCATTAGCTGTAGCGCCTTATCAGTAGCGCGCCTACCCGCGCTACTGATAGGCCAAAAACCGGCGCTACTGCTAGGCTTTTCCCTAGTAGTGCTAGGAAGCGCGCTCTGGCACAAAATCAAAACCAAACACTAAAACCGTCCGAACGCCACAATACATCCAAATATAGGGGTGCCGCACACCCCCTATGCTTTACCAATGAGGTACTGGATCATGAATTTCCAGAGGGATTCAAGCCCGTGAACATAGAGGCGTACAACGGAACGACAGACCCTGGGGTCTGGATTGAGGACTTCATCCTCCATATCCATATGGCTTGCGGAGACAATCTCCATGCCATTAAATACCTACCCCTCACGCTGAAAGGACCAGCTCGGCACAGGCTGAAGTGCCTCCCCGAAAATTCAATAGGAAGTTGGGAGGAGCTTGAGGATGCTTTTAGGGCCAATTTTCAAGGGACTTATGTCCGACCTCCGGAGGCACATGATTTGAGTCACATAATTCGACAGCCCGAAGAGTCAGCCCGAAAACTTTGGAACAAATTTCCACTAAGAAGAATCAAATCGTCGACTGCCCGGACGCCAAAGCCCTAGAAGCTTTCAAACACAGCGTTCGCGATGAATGGCTTGCCAGACACCTCAGTCAAGAAAAACCAAGGACAATGGCAGCCTTAACAAGCCTCATGACCCGCTTCTGCGGGGGCGAAGATAGCTGGCTGGCTCGTAGTAGCACCAACGACCCAGGCACATCTGAAGTCAGGGACGGTAATGGAAAACCACGACGCAATAAAAGTAAGCGTCGAAATAACGAAGACAGCCCAGCCAACATGGCAGTAAACGCCGGATTCAGGGGCTCTCTACCCGGTTAGCGGAAGAAGCCTTTCAAAGGCAACAGAGATGGACCATCCAGCCTCAACAAGATTCTAGGCAAATTATGTCAGATTCACGGCACCTCCGACAAGCCTGCAAATCACACCCACAGAGAATGCTGGGTCATCAAGGAGGCCGGTAAGCTAAACGCTGAACACAAGGGGAGGGAGACATCAAGTGAAGACGAGGATGTGCCTCATCAGCAAAACACTAGAGGAAAGAAAAAATTCCCACCAGAGGTCAAAATAGTGAACATGATTCACCTAACAGAAAGAAAGGGCAAACATGCACTCCAAGACAAATGCGTCGTAGAGCCCGTCTCCACCAATTTCAACCCTTGGTCGGCCCGCCCAATCACCTTTGATTGCAGGGATCACCTGACAAGTATCCGGCAGGGAGGATTGGCTGCCTTGGTGCTAGACCCAATTATCGACGGATACCATCTCACCCAAGTCCACATGGACGGCGGCAGTAGCCTGAATCTGATTTATCAGGACGCAGTCCACACAATAGGGATAGACCCGACAAGAATCTGCCAAAGTACCACTACCTTTAAAGGGGTAATACCAGGCCCAGAGGCCCGTTGTACGGGCTCTCTAGTACTAGAGGTTGTATTCGGTTCACCTGACAACTTCCGAAGTGAAAAGTTAACCTTCGACATCGCTCCATTCCGAAGCGGCTATCAAGCACTACTTGGAAGAACAGCTTTCGCTTGTTTTAATGCAGTGCCGCATTACGCTTCTCTTAAGATTAAGATGCCCGGTCCACGTGGCACCATCATAATTAGTGGAAATATTGAGCGTTCCTTATGTGCAGAAGAACGTGCGACGACTTTAACAGCCGAACACTAGACGGCCTCCCCAACCAGAATAAATGATCGGTCGTCAAGACCGTGGACCCGGCTAGACGAGTCCGGCGCATCACTAGTGGTAACATCCTAGATATACCTGAGATCGGTTTGCTGATTATTGTCCCATAGGCGGTACCAGGGGCTTCCTGCGTGTAAAAAGGACTAGTTCGGCTCAATTTTACTTACCTTGAATTTTAATGGTTTATTGAGAATAACCAATTTTTCGCACGACAACTTTCACCTAAGTTCTTCACTTTTATAGATGACAACCGTGCTACACCCTTCCAGGATACGGCACAACGGAGACACTGGCGCAGACGTGCAGCAGGGACCCGCTCAAAGGTTTCTTTTTAGATTAAGACCCTGTTTAAACCTTTTTTTACTGTCTTTTGTTACTTCACATCCTCCGTATACTCAGTATAACCGAGAAGGATGCTGACGTTATTGGCATTTCGCCACGTCAGAACATTGCACGTACCTGGACACTTGGGGTTCATTATCAAGGGCATTGCTCAGCCCGGTATATGTTAGAAAGACAGAATACCTTAGGGAGTGTTCGGCGTCACGAGTTTGGCCTTATATGCATTAGCTCCGAATCATGTCTTTGGTCAAATGTTGGGTTTGACAGGCTCCCTCTTTTGCTACCTTATGTTCCGCTCTATCGGCTAAGGTGGCACCGGGAGAACTACTGCGATTGTGCCCTGGTTCATCCTGACGAGCACCTCAGTAGAGAAAGCCGAAAACTGACTGTCATGATAAAGCCGGTTCATCCTGATTGTGCCCTGGTCAACCACTCGATGACTTTACGCAATCTTCGGGATTCCTCCACATTAACGAAGGGCCGGTTTTCCTGGTCATGTACGTACGCGCCCTGAATTCGGATGAGTGCGGAAATACCAGGGGCTATATAGTAGCCCCACTGTCAAACTCCTATGTTCAAGTGAAAGTGTTAAAGCAATATAGTCTGATTGCCTCGTTCGCCGCGCTACCACCTCCTTCATGGACCAAGACGTTGGATCAAGTGTGAAGACGCGCTTTTGCGAACACCCCCGCATTATATGCGTGGGGGCTGAAGCCGACGACTGCAAACTTTCAGGACATATATATACATATATATATATATATATATATAGGAAAAATGCCCGTGCCTTGCAACGGGTACAAAATAAATACATGTGTGTGCTTCGAAGTTTGAAGAAAAAACCCACTTTGCATACATGGCATGATTGCAACTCAGATCTGAATGAAATTTTCCATGTATATGAAATAGCGAAGTTAAACACACTGCCCAGTTATGTACCCGTATAAGTTTTGTCTTTCGTAAGTTAGGAACCAGTCTTGTATCGCTTGTGATGTGATTCGTCCCTATGTCAGAAGATAGTTAGAAATAAAAGCAGGGTGTGGAAAGAAACATGTAAAAGAGCGCTATAGTGACTATTATGCAAAAAGGATTACATGTCACTGGAAACTAAATCAACCTGGATGGTTAGTCAAGTCGTTCCCAAATAGCGAAGCATGTGTAGGAGTAACCCGTAGATATTGGTCTATTTTCTCTACCAACTGACATACATAATTTAGTGGGAATGGAAAATATGGCAAAAGAGGATCACATGAATAACTGTTATCTAACAACATCTATATCAGCTCTCCATGATTGCCCACAATGTACATCAAGGCTTTTTCTGTTGATGGCTTGGAAGTACTAATAAAAGATAAAATATGAAACTGTACAAAACATAATTTGGTATATATGAGTTAAAAAATGTAGTTCTGGTATGTACAACCCATGAGGCTCACAAATGACACTAGATAAATGAAACTGAACAATACACGACCAATGGTTCCAAAATTCTAGTCTAACAAGGCCACCAAATTCTTCTTCGGGGAGCTTGACCTACACATTGCATATAAAATTGTCACCTGGGCAATGGACAAAGCAAGTATGTCAACCATGCTTGGAGAATCACAACATACTATTTGGTGCATTGGACTATTATCGCATAGTTAAGATACAACATAAGCATTAAGATGGAATTTCATAAGAAATAACACATAAATACAATAAAGGTGAGAACTACCTGTGGTGACATGGTCACCATGTACAACATTAATCTGTTTTAAGAAAAAGGGTAAAATAATTAAATTGACCAAAGATAAAAATGCATGTATACCCAAAACATTTCTTAAAAAAAGTCATAAACTTGAGAAAATATATCACATGCCAACTATAATGACAAATAGTGAATTGTATTTCACATGTTTTTGCAGGTAATCCATGACAAACAAAAGAAAGCACAATCGATGAAGGGAGAAGACAACTTCATAAATTGTTGATTAGGGCCATCCTTGGAAACTTAATAGTTAACACCATAGCACCCATAGAAAATGGAATAAACATGCCCTTACAGATCTGAACAATCACATAAGAAAATTTCAGCAGGAAGCCATTCAGAATTGACAGCATAGGGAAGAACATTGATAGTGTATATGATTGCTGCAGTTTTATTCTGATTCAAAAAATTGTTCTTTTTGTTTGGGATCCAGAATCTGGACAAGCTCACCGATGGACCATACACACATATGATTGTGTTAAGAATTGAATTCTTTGACCACAAGATACACAAACATGAAGGAATTTTAGAGAGGATAAGAATATAAGACTACAACTTGTTGGAGCAGAAGGTGATGGTTTAGTCGGGTGACTGGTCGTGGGTGAATATGCTCCTAGGTTGTCATAGATATAGCTGTAGACAGCGGGGTCGCCGCCTTGAACCACTTGGAGTAGAACGTCGGCTCACTCCCAGGTTCGCGTATTCCCATGGCAGCAGTACTGCCAGTTGAAATGTGAAGCAAACCATTCCTGGTTAGAAATTTTAAGCTAGAATAAATCCCCAATTATATGTTCGTGTGCACTACTACAGAAGACAATTATATGATCCAAGTAACAATGTTAAATAGGAATAGCCTCGTACCAGTGTTGTCCTAGGGTTCTAGCACCACAGCACAACACCATGACGCTGTCTGCTATTCGTTTAGCACAACCAACAATTTTCTTCTGCGAGCCATCTCCCACTTTCGGCACCTATTTTTGGCAAAAAATGAAACAAAGACCATTACAGTTGATTACAGATGGTGTTTTACTATTCCGAGACAATACACCATATTCCTTATCCATATGCTGAATTACACAATATCATCTTATAAAAATTAAAGCTTGATGATGCATTATACCAGCAAAACATGGACAAAAAGTAAGCTCAATCTTGACCAAACATATAATGAAAATGAAAACTCAAATAAAATACAACTGAGGCCTTTTCTGTTACCATGAGAACTAAACTACTTTGTATTATCCAGTAACCGAAACAATTTTCTATTCTTTATTATTCAGTTACCAAAACAATTATCTAGCTACTCTATAGTGTATCGAAAAGGTTTTGATTTTATCAGCCTACAATATGCATCAAAGACCCGTTGTGCAGATATCTCAGCTTTGCCATAAAAATTCCACTTGCTCTTAATCTAACATCATTTTTAGAACGGATTAACATGAAAATAAACTAAAAGGAAAATTACCGAGTTGTTTATCGCATTGGGATGCTTGCAGTCCTGATTTTGTGCCACGTCATTGTGTACAGAGCATTGAATTGCATATATGTCATCTTCAAACATTACAATTTGGATATGTTGGTCTTCAATCGCTATATCTCAAATCAACTCTGAATCATCAAAATGATGGAAACTAACTTCTAAAGTATGTTTCTATGGACATAAAGGGAAATTAATGGCCTAATTTGGATCTTTCCAATACAGTATGAATTATGAAGACGGTTTCAAAGAAAATAAATGTTGATTCCAGGCACATGCATCATACCTTTGCATATGGTGTTGAAATATTGCTCTGGAGGAGATCTAGTTTGTAGTCAACAATTGTATGTAGCCTACAGATCGCCAATTCTTTGGTTGCAACTATTCTTCGCTGGTGGCATGGAGCACATTGAAGATGAGGATGAGGGCACTGGATGATTACGAGGATGCGGTCGTCGGGAACCAGGCTGATTCTGTCCTCATCTTGGCCGCTGTTGATCCTGTAGGACGGGACTCATCCTCCAGCTCTGACGTGCAGCCCTGATCTGGAAGGAGCTGGGCATAGAGCGGGGCGGCCGCGGCCAGAGCTTCCGCGTCCGTGTCGCCGTAAACCTCGGTCGGATCCGAGGTGCGCTGATTCTGACGTTGCACCTCCTCCCACGCCTCCTCCTCCTCCTCCCGTCTTTTGCCCCTGACGGCGAGTAGCGTGTTGAGCAGCCCGTCACGGTTGGCGGCGCGCGCTCGAGCCTGGAGTGCGGCGGCCTGGGCCTCGGCATTGGCAAACCATGCGCGAAGGACTCAGATGGCGCGGGAAGGAGGGCGAGGTGGAGAGTAGGCAGTCCAGGGTTTGGGGAGGACGGCGCGGCGGAGTATCCGGGCCGGCGGCGGATCCAGATGGGGGTGACAGGAGGGGTTGCTTGACTCGGGGTGGGGTTCCTTTTTCTTTTTCTATCAAATACGAAACGTTTTTCACTTGTTTACTAGAGGGGGGTAAATTCCTTAATAACATAGGGATTGTTTCACAAAATTGCCGCGACGGTGAACCCGGAGACTTAATCCGTGCTTTATTATTAGGGATATATATATATATATATACACACATATATATATATATATATGTATGCATAAACGACCGCACATGAGGCATAATAATACTTTTAGGCAAAAGTATAAACACAGCCTTTACAATTCAAATAACATCGTCCTTACATGTCACTAGAACATGATACTCTTAGAGCACTGAGCCTCTATTAAACGAGCGCCTTCGAGAACTTCTTCAAAGTAGTGCTCGATCGATACTCGGCCTACGGCCGAACTCTGGGTTGTAATAGCGGTGGCCTCCATCTCTGCCCAGTATGTCTTGACACGGGCAAGGGCCATCCGCACCCTCTATGCACACCGACCTCTTCATGGCGTCGATATGCGGCACAACACCAAGGAGTCGTTGCACTAAGACAAAATAACTATTCGGCCTTGGTCCTTCCGGCTAAATATGATCCACAACGGACCTCATGGCAAGCCTGGACAACCTATGGAGCTCGGCCCACTCGGTCATTCGCTCATTTAACAACAGCGGCCGCACCGGAACATTGAACTGTGACCAGAACAGCTTTTCCACTTCACGATCTTTTTTATCTTTGAAAAACTCGGCCGTATTAGCAGCACTCGCTGCCAAATCCACGTATGCATCCGCAGTACTCCATAATTGATTTAGAAGGGCATACTTCTGATATCCGAACTTCGTCCGCAACAAAAAGGGCTTCCCAGCGGCGATATCTCCAGCTTGACGCATCTCCTCCTTCGCCGCTCTGATTTTAGAGCGGGCTTCCTGGGCTGCTACCATGGCCTTCTCCAGGTCCGCCGCCTTCCCTCGACTTTCCTTTTCAAGAAGCTCGTAACGATCGGTGGCATCTTTCAACTCAACGGCCATCTTGGCTATTCTATCCTTGCTTTGGCAATGCGTAGCCTGTTCGGCTCTCAGCTCTTCTACCGCCTTTAGAGAGGCCGCGTCACTCTTCCTGGCTTGTTCCTTGGTTCGGGCAAGTTCCGCCCGAAGGGTCTCCACGGCGGCAGCTCCATCTGCAGTCACAACATATTAAAGATACTAGCATCATGCTCCTCTTACTATGTATTGATCACCGGAGAAATCACATACCGTGTGCCTTGTCGAGCCGCTTGTTTACAAGCATGATGTCGGCATCTGTCGCATCAAGTTGCCACTTCAGCTCGGCAAAGTCACTAGTCGGGCTACCCACCAGACCTTTCGCCACCTGCACATGAGGGCAGCATGATTATTACCTGGGACTATGATCCTCTGTTTGCCGCCGTTTTCGACAGCAACCAGAGTCTCAGGGGCTACTATCTGCATATAGCACACCTAGCGTGTGCAGTACCATCAAAAGCATATACTACTTTGCGTACCTCGAAGCCTCTCAACAGGCTCATAAAAGCTTCATGCAGCCCGCTTTCGGCGGATAAAATCCTCTCAACCACCGTACCCATTAGCGTACGATGCGCTTCTGAGATAGCCTCTTGCTCCAGAAGATCCTTTAGTGCGTGAGGTCACGCACCGGACGGTCCCGGCCTCTTTTTGTTGCCCTCCTTAGGAGCCGAATACTCCGGACTTTGGGTGGCCGAAGGATTACCCTCTGGCCTTGGCGGATCAAGAGAAATCCTCTGTGACGACACCTCAGGGTCGCCCGCCTCATGAGGCGGGGAGGCATGGGGAGGTGTTTCGCTCTCCATCATCTCCGGAAGCAAATTCCCCGAAGACGAACTCTATCGAGAAAGGCTATGATCCGAACTACAAGATATATGCTTCGGTTATTGTCCTCGGAAGTAAAGCAGGATATTTTTACTATTAAGTAATTTTTGTTTACTTACAACTCGGTGGAGGGCTGATCCGCTTGCGGGCATTGTGCGGTAAGGGTACCCCCCCCGGGCAGGACCCTTTGGCGAAGATTTCTTCCCTCGTTTGGAAACCATTGTTTCCAAGTCTTCAGAGGCGGTCCTCTTCCTTCCCTGGGGAAAGGGAATTTCAGATTCTTCTCCCCCGGTTATCCTCCTTCGCGGAGGCGCTAATTCCCCCGGTTTTGATGAATAATGAGCGAGGCCCGCTTTCAGCCTCTTTATTCCCCCCTTTATCTTCCCCGGAGGGTGCTTGATAAGGTGCAAGCTCAAGCATTCTGACCAGTACTGGATCTGCCGAGCCATCGGGAAGGGGGGCCGAACACCTGATCATCTTCGCCTTTTTTACTCAGTCTTGGTCAAAGAGCGACTTTTCAAAATGTTGTTGTGATAAATAAAGAGACAACGTGTTCGGCCGAGGGACTACTTACTTGGGTATCTGGACGATTGTAGCTCAGACCCGCATCCTTGGTGGTATCCGGACACCTTATTTGTGGTCCAAAGAACAATTTGTGCATCTCTTCGAGCGTCATGCCGAGGAAGTGCTGAATAGCTCGCGGTCCTTCCGGGTTGAACTCCCACATACGGAGGGGTCGACGTTTGCAAGGCGGGACTCGACGAACTAGCATGACTTGCATTACCGTGACCAGACTGACATCTCTCTCGAAGAGATCTCGGATGCGACTCTGCAATATCGGCACATCATTTACTGGCCCCCACTCCAGCCCCTTGTTGATCCATGACATCAGTTGTGGCGGGGGGCCCGAGCAAAAGGCAGGGGAGGCCACCCACTTAGTACCACGGGGGGCTATGATGTAAAACCACTCCCGTTGTCATAAACTGGACACCTCCGGGAAGGAACCCTTTGGCCATGGAACGTCGGCGCCTTTGCTTATTACGGCACCTCCGCACTCTGCGTGTCGCCCCTCAATCATCTTCGGCTTCACATTGAAGGTCTTGAGCCATAAGCCAAAGTGTGGGGTAATGCGGAGGAAGGCTTCACACACGACGATGAACGACGAGATGTGAAGGATGGAATCTGGGGCCAGGTCATGGAAATCCAGCCCCTAATAGAACATGAGCCCCCTAACAAAGGGATCTAGAACAAGGCCTAGCCCTCAGAGGAAGTGAGAGATGAATACAACGCTCTCGCCGGGTTCGGGAGTGGGAATGACCTGCCCTCGAGCAGGTTTCCTGTGCGAGATTTCGGCGGTCAAATACCTAGCCTCTCTTCGCTTCTTGATGTCTTACTCTGTGATAGAGGAGGGAATCCACCGACCTTGAAGGTTGGATCTGGACGTGGTTGAAGGTCCGAAGCACCTGACCTGAGCCTTGGGTGTTGGAACTCGAGGCAGGGGGAGGATTCGATTGAGTACAAGAAGAAAAAGGACAGACCTTGGCCTCTTTATAAAGAGGGTGAATATCAAGCGTCCTCCTCGTGGCCGTTTGGGACTTGCCTAAAATCGAGGAGTCATACCAACGGGCACGATTGGGTTATCCACATCTGTATTGATGAGAATCCTGTAATAAGGGGGACACGATCTCCGCTTCGACAAGACGTGCCAATAAAATCACCTCGCAAAACGTGCAGTGGCAGGCTGATTGAGAAAAACGGTTCGAATAATGATCAGGCCATGGTGTGATGTCACGTTATGAAAAGTCGTCAGCAAATTTGATTTGTGGAAATATTATTCTCTCTACGGTAGTATGTGGAACTTGTTTTGCAGAGCCGGACACTATCCTTGTGTTCAAAATCTTCTATGGAGTATTCGGAGGAAGAACGCGCCTTGCAATGCCGAAGACAATCTGCACGCCGGATTCATCGTCATTGAAGCCTGGTTCAGGGGCTACTAAGGGAGTCCTAGATTAGGGGGTCCTCGGATGGCCGGACTATATACTTTAGCCAGACTGTTGGACTATGCAGATACAAGATTGAATACTTCGTCCCGTGTCCGGATGGGACTCTCCTTGGCGTGAAAGGCAAGCTTGGCAATACGGATATGTAGATCTCCTCCCTTGTAACCGACTCTGTGTAACCCTAGCCCCCTCCGGTGTCTATGTAAACCGAAATGTTTAGTCCGTCGGAAAACAACAATCATACCATAGGCTAGCTTCTATGGTTTAGCCTCTACGATCTCGTGGTAGATCAACTCTTGTAATACTCATATCATCAAGATCAATCAAGCAGGAAGTAGGGTATTACCTCCATCGAGAGGGCCCAAACCTGGGTAAACATCGTGTCCCCCGCCTCCTGTTACCATCCGCCTTAGACGCACAGTTCGGGACCCCCTACCCGAGATCCGCCGGTTTTGACACCGACACCTGCGCCTAAGCCTCGATGACGCGGGAAGGAGCTGCCAGCCAACTTCACGCCTCGCCGCAGCTTCCGCATCGCGCGCGCGGACTAGGGGCTCAACTCCGAGATGAAAGCCAAAAGAGTTTTGCTTCGACGTCTCGGCCTCATCTCTAGTGATGATGCGCCAATCTCCGACGAGGTGCTTAGCAAATATGCCTTCCTCTTCGAGCAGCCCCTGGCTTTAGACGTGCTGCAGGCGTTCGCCGACTTCTTCGGATGGCACCTCCCCACTATGCTGCCTTCTACCCAGGGGCAGATCATTGAGGCCTAGTTGGCTGCCTTGCGACGTCTCTAACGTGCCCCCTTCCCTATGGATTGTAACCTCAAAATTTTTTTTGGAATGTCCGTGGTCTTAACTCTGGCGCTAAACGCACGACCGTCTGCAGCGTAATCACCGCTGCCGCTCCTACCATCGTGTGTCTTCAAGAAACAAAGCTCGCTCACGTCTCCAACGCCATTGTCTTGGACACGCTTAGTTCGTCCTTCGAGGACTACTTCTTCCTCCCCGCGGATGGCACACGCGGTGGCATCCTCCTTGCTTGGCAACGCTCTACCATCTCCCTCTCTAATCCCCTCATCGGTGAGCACCATGTTACGACCTTGGTCTCTTCCTTGGCCGGCGATGGTCATTGGTGGCTTACCGGGGTGTACTGGCCGCAAGACGATGACGCCAAGCTTGAGTTCCTTGCTGAGTTACATGATGTGCCTGAGTCCTGCATTGGCCCTTGTTTTATTGGTGGAGACTTCAATATAATCGCTTCGGCCTTGGAGAAGAGCAACTCGAACATCAACCGTAGCACCATGAACAGATTTAGGCGCTTCACAGCCGATGAGGAGCTTCGTGATCTCTATATGCATGGCCGGCGGTACACTTGGTCTAACGAACGAGATTCCCCGACGCTGGTCCGTAATGACCGCATCCTTTGCACCTCTGGATGGGAGATCGCCCACCCGCACTTCTTACTCCTCTGCCTCTCCTCCGCAGCCTCCGACCATTGCCCGCTCCTAGTGGACTGCGTGGCCCGCCCTGCGGGAGCGTGGCGTTTCCATTTTGAGAGATTTTGGCCGAAGTTGGAAGGCTTCTACCAGGTGGTTTCTGAGGCCTGGGTTTCTATTCCGCCTGACGCCGATCCATTCCGGCGGATCGTGGCACGTCTTAAGGCGACGGGAAGGAGGCTGCAAAGCTGGAGTGCGTGCTCGATCGGCAACGTGTCCTTGCAGCTTAAGGTATCCCGCGAGCTCATTTCTAGGCTTGACGCTGCTCAAGATTCGCGGCCACTATCACTCCTCAAGACCTGGCTCCGTCGAGAGCTCAAGGCTTCTTACCTTGTGCTTGCCTCCCTTGAGAGGTCTATCGCTAGGCAGCGGGTGCGCCTCTCCTGGCTCCGGAGCGACGACGCGGCTGTCTCCTACCTCAAAGTGCCTGCCGCTCATCGCAAGCAAAGAAACCTCATGACGAGTTTGCACGTCGGCACCCGCACTATCTCTGACCACGATGAGATGACCGAGGCCGCCTTTGCCCACTTCTCCAATGTCCTTGGCAGCACCTCCGAACGTGATATCACGCTCGATCTTCACGCCCTTCGTGTGCCGCAGTTTGATTTGCTCGCGCTCGACGCGCCATTCACCGAGGAGGAGATTTGGAATGCCGTCAAGTGTCTGCCAACTGGGAGGGCGCCTGGCCCCGATGGTTTTACCTCCGAGTTTCTAGTTGCTTGTTGGGACACGATCAAGCCTGAATTCCTCGCGGAGTTTGACAACTTCTATGCCATGAATGGTAGAGGCCTGCAAAAACTCAATGAAGCCCTCCTCACGTTACTCCCCAAGCGTGCAGATGCGCACTCCCTATTCGACTATAGACCCATCAGTCTCATTCACATCTTCGCCAAGTTGGTTGCGAAGCTTCTCTCCCTCCGCCTTGCTCCACGTCTGAGCAACATGGTCTCCACCATCCAGAGTGCGTTCATCGTGGGACGTTGTATCCACAACAACTACCTCCTTGTGCAGCAGACGGCTTGCCTCTTGCATAACCTCAAGGCGCCACGCATTCTTCTCAAGTTGGACATTGCTAGAGCATTCGACAGCGTGTCCTAGCCCTTTCTTCTCCAACTGCTGCAGCACCTTGGGTTTGGCCCATGTTGGAGCGAGTGGATCTCCATGCTCCTTTCCACGGCCTCGACGAGAGTTCTCATCAATGGCCACCCAGGGCCTCCGATCGAACACGATCCCGGCCTTCGACAGGGAGACCCGGTCTCTCCAATGCTCTTCACCCTGGTCATCGATGTGTTGAACTCCATCTTGCTTCGTGCAGTGGATCTCGGGCTCTTATATCGTCTGACCACCCGTCATGCGGCTTCGAGCATATCCCTTTATGCGGACGATGTGGTCATTTTCTGCCACCTAGACTCCCACGACCTCGCCACGGTTCGCAGGCTCCTTCATGTCTTTGGCCTCGCTTCTGGGCTGCAAACCAACTTCAACAAGTGTTCGGCCACTCCGATCCAATGCTCTGACGACCACATTGTTGCGATCGCCGCGGAGATGTAGTGCCCCGTCGCTCACTTCCCTATCACCTACCTTGGGCTGCCCCTCTCCGTTCGCAAGGCTTCTTCCACGAGCTTGCAACCGATCATCGACAAGCATGGACGCAAGCTCTCCACATGGCGGGCATCCATGCTTTCCAAGGGAGACCGCCTTTCCCTTGTGCGCCATGTTCTCACTGCCATCCCCACGCACTTCCTCACCACCATTGCCTTCAACGGCACTGCCATCAAGAAGGTGAACCGGATCATCCCAGGATTTCTATCGGCAGGATCCGACAAGGCCAACGGTGGCCAGTGCCTTCTCAACTGGCAGCGTGTCTGACGGCCCATCTCTCTCGGTGGCCTAGGTATCCGTGATATTCAACATACGGGAATTTCTCTCCGTGTTCGTTGGCTTTGGCTGCAACGTACCGATGCTTTTTGCCCCTGGAGCCACCTCCATATCCCCCATGACGCGGATGCGAGTGCAATTTTCAGAGCCTCCACGACTTGGCAGCTCGTTGCTAGAGATGCTTGCAGATTTTGGACCGTCCACTGGATCGATGGCAGGTCCGTGGCCGAGATCTCTCCACTCGCTCTTGTCCCCAGGCACATTCGGAAGGATCGTTGTGTGCGTGACGGCCTGCACCAGCGCTCTTGGGTGCGGGACATCAGAGGCGCGCTTGGGCCGACGGCCATGGTGCAGTACATCGAGCTTTGGTGCCTGGTACAGCACAATGATCTCACAAGTGAGCCGGACACGCTACGTTGGCGTTGGACTTCTTCCACTACATACTCTGCAAGTTCCTGCTACAAGGCTCTTTTCATTGGAGTTTGTGAAGATCCTTTCTGGCGGCTCACTTGGGAACCTGGGCCCCTCTCCGCATGAAGTTTTTCTTATGGCTGGCCATGCAAGACCGCTGCCGGACCGCGGAGCGCCTTGCACGCTGTGGGCTGCCACATGACGATGCATGCGCCCTCTGCGACCAAGAGGAGGAGACCATGCACCATCTCCTTGCCGGATGTTCCTTCTCGCGACAAGTTTGGCACGAGATCCTCGGTTGGGCACGTGTGCCCATCGACCTCCCCTCCCCTGACACACCATTCCAGCTATTGTGGCAATCCTCTGTCGACCTCGCGCCCGCTTCTATGTGCAAGGGTCTATCCTCCCTCATCATCCTTTCTGCTTGGTGGATTTGGATGCACCGCAACGCCTGCATTTTCGAAGGAGCAACACCATCGATCACCTTCACCTCTGAGACCATCAAGGATGAGGCACGCCTATGGGCCAAGGCAGGCGCCATCGGACTGCAACACATCATCCCCGGCGCTTAGTCTCTAGTTCTGTAGCGGGGCTGAGCATACCCCCTTCTCTTGTGCTCCTTCGCTTGTACACCATGCCTAGTGCGTACATGGCCTTGTATGCGTTGTAACCCCATGCATGTACTCTTCTTCTATCAATACAAAGGTACGCAGGTCCGGCGACGTTGATCCGGAAAACTCCGGCAAACTCCGGCGCCGTTGATCCTCCCCGAGCCTGCTGCCCTCCCCTACCGATTCACAGTGAGCACACGCTCCCCCTCGCCCCTTTCGCTTCATTCCTCGTGCCCCTAGCTCCTTCCCCGCCTTACCGTGAGCTCGCAGCCGTTGCTTTGCTTCACCGTCGTGGCCACCGCACGCGCAATTCGCGTCCGAGCCCCGCGTCGTGCTCAGCACGCTTCCAGGAGGCCTATGCTGCCCCCAACGTCGCTTGCCGTGCTCCCTAGCATCGGCCCCGTCCACCCCGTGCTTTGGCCGCCACCCTAGCTCATCGCCGCCATCGACTTCGACCATCTCCAACCACGCTACTGCCACCAATGGAATTGGCCTTGAGCCCTCGTTCGAACGAGCCCAACCGCGCTCGATTTAGTCCACCACAACCGAATCCCAATCGCCTCCAGTGCCCTCTGCCACATTTTCGGTCGCCAGCGGTGAAGCTCCGGAGCCGCTGACGTGGCCGACCGCTGGGCCTACCCTGGGTCACAACTAGTGGGTCCCATGGCCCCGTTGATTGCGTTGACCCAGTTAACAATGCTGACTGGGCAGCCCACAGTCACTGACACGTAGGCCCTGCTAACTAATCAACTAAACTGCTAATTAAATTAATTAATTTAATTTAATGTGTCACTGACAGGTGGGTCCTGCCCCCCTAATTAATCAAAGTTTATATTTAAAAAGAGGGATTAGCCCTAGACACTAACATGTGGGTCCCTCCACTGTTTTAGTGGATAAGGGTGACCCAGTCAGCCTACTCATTGGGTAGCTGGCTCACTAGTTAGCCTTTGCTGACTGGGCTATTGACCCAGTCAACAGGGCCCACTGGTGAGCCCCTGACTGGCCTGGTTGGGTACACTTCTTTGTACATATAGCATTTTGCTATTAATTTCGAATTAATAATAAATTCAAGAAAATTTCAGAAATTGTTTAAATCTTTGAAAAATCATATAAAATAATCTATAACTCAGATGAGAATAATTTATATATGAAAGTTGCTCAGAAAAATATTAGGAATCCGAATATGTTGTCCACATACCTGTCAAATGCCTCTGACCTAGGAAACATGGAACCTTCTCCTCTGGTTCATCTATCCAATAAGTGCCCAAAGACGGGAAAACATCCCCAGATATTTTCTCGCCCCGTCTGTAATACGTAGCACTACGATAGGTCACCCTAGCACAACCCATTGACATGTCATACATAATGATGCAGTTGTTTGCTTTGTATTTATTGTTTCTTCCCCCTCTTCTCTCCGGCAGACCCTGAAAACAACGCTGCTCCGAGTACGACTACACTCCTGACGACCAGCCCATTTCAGAAGAGCTTCCAGGCAAGCAAAACCCCCTTGATCATTCCTATATCGCCCATTCTTTCTCTCTCATGCTTGCATTAGATTTTTCTACTGTTGTTCGATAGCTCCTATTCTAAAGCATAGCCTACTTTTGTAACCTGTTGTTGTTATATATCTTACATGTTTTCTATAAGCTTAGTATAGGTTGGTTAGTGATCCATCAGTGACCCCTCATCCGTGTCCTTGCTGCCCCGCTATGTTACCGGTGATTCGATTAACGTGATCGATGTGCAGAGACCGACACATCACCGCACACTGAGCTACTAGCGAGTGTCGAGGGTGATATCTCCTGACGATACCTTTGTAGCGTAGCTAGTAAGTTATGGGTTATCGAGGGTGATTCCTCTTTCACCACCTCTGGTGATGCCTCTGTCGTGCAGCCCCTCAAGTGTGAACCTATCAAGGGTGAGTCCTCGAAGTTCACCTTGACGGTTACATCTAGTGGGAATCCATCGAGGGTGATTCCTCAGATTTCACCTTGATGTTATGGACACATGGATACCTTGACTATACCTCAGTCCTTTGTTGAACTTGGGTTGGCCCTGAGGGGTACCCGCGAGAGTTACCGAAGTCGGGCCGACCGGGAGGGTACCGATGAGATAATTATGAGGCACGGCCACGCAGGAAGACTACACTAGAGAGGGATGGGTATGTCCCTTGCCGTAAGTCCTCGAGACGGGGCGATGGGATCACTGGTCATCTCCGCCTGCCCCAAAGTTGTTGGGGAACGTAGTAATTTCAAAAAAATTCCTACGCACATGCAAGATCATGGTGATGCATAGCAACGAGAGGGGAGAGTGTTGTCCACGTACCCTTGTAGACCGAAAGTGGAAGCGTTAGCACAACGCGGTTGATGTAGTCGTACGTCTTCACAATCCGACCGATCCAAGTACCGAATGTACGGCACCTCCGAGTTCAGCACACGTTCAGCTCGATGACGTCCTGCGAACTCCGATCCAGCAGAGCTTCACGGGAGATTTCCATCAGCACGACAGCGTGATGATGGTGATGATGATGCTACCGACGCAGGGCTTCGCCTAACCACCGCTACGATATGACCGAGGTGGAATATGGTGGAGGGGGGCACCACACACGGTTGGGAGAGATCAACAGATCAACTTGTGTGTCTAGAGGTGCCCCCTGCCCCCGTATATAAAGGAGCAAGGGGGTAGAGGCGGCCAGCCAAGGAGAGCGCGCCAATGGGGGGTCCTACTCCCACCGGGAGTAGGACTCCTACTTTCCTTGTTGGAGTAGGAGAAGGGAAGGAAGGGAAGGAGGAGGAGAAGGAAAAAGGGGGGCGCCGCCCCCTCCTTGTCCAATTCGGACTAGAGGGGGAGGGGGCGCGCGGCTGCCCTGGCCGCCCCTCCTCTTCTCCCACTAAGGCCCATTAGGCCCAATATACTTCCCGGGGGTTCCGGTAACCCCCCGGTACTCCTGTAAATGTCTGAAACCTCCCGAAACACTTTCGGTGTCCGAACATAGTCATCCAATATATCGATCTTTACGTCTCGACCATTTAGAGACTCCTCGTCATGTTAGTGATCATATCCGGGACTCCGAACTACCTTCGGTATGTCAAAACACAAAAACACATAATACCGATCGTCACCAAACTTTAAGCGTGCGGACCCTATGGGTTCAAGAACTATGTAGACAAGACCGAGACAGGTCTCCGGTCAATAACCAATAGCGGAACCTGGATGCTCATATTGGCTCCCACATATTCTACGAAGATCTTTATCGGTCAAACCGCATAACAACCTACGTTGTTCCCTTTGTCATCGGTGTGTTACTTGCCCGAGATTCGATCGTCGGTATCTCAATACCTAGTTCAATCTCGTTATCGGCAAGTCCGTTTACTCGTTCCGTAATGCAACCTCCCGCAACTAACTCATTAGTGTCATTTCTTGCAAGGCTTATATTGATGTGCATTACCGAGAGGGCCCGGAGATACCTCTCTGACAATCGGAGTGACAAATCCTAATCTCGTAATACCCCAACTCAACAAGTACCTTCGGAGACACCTGTAGAGCACCTTTATAATCACCCAGTTACGTTGTGATGTTTGGTAGCACACAAAGTGTTCCTCCAGTAAACGGGAGTTGCATAATCCCATAGTCATAGGAACATGTATAAGTCATGAAGAAAGCAATAGCAACATACTAAACGATCAAGTGCTAAGCTAACGGAATGGGTCAAGTCAATCACATCATTCTCATAATGATGTGATCTTGTTAATCAAATGACAACTCATGTTCATGGCTAGGAAACTCAACCATCTTCGATTAACGAGCTAGTCAAGTAGAGGCATACTAGTGACACTATGTTATTCTATGTATTCACACATGTATTATGTTTCCGGTTAATACAATCCTAGCATGAATAATAAACATTTATCATGGTATGAGGAAATAAATAATAACTTTATTATTGCCTCTAGGGCATATTTCCTTCAGTCTCCCACTTGCACTAGAGTCAATAATCTATGTTTTGGTGCTGATCATGTTTTGCTCGTGGAAGAGGCTTAGTAAACAGGTCTGCAACATTCAGATCCGTACGTATCTTGCAAATCTATATGTCTCCCACCTGGACTTGGTCCCGGATGGGATTGAAGCGTCTCTTGATGTGCTTGGTTCTCTTGTGAAATCTGGATTCCTTTGCCAAGGCAATTGCACCAGTATTGTCACAAAAGATTTTCATTGGACCCGATGCACTAGTATGACGCCTAGATCGGATATGAACTCCTTCATCCAGACTCCTTCATTTGCTGCTTCCGAAGAAGCTATGTACTCCGCTTCACACGTAGATCCCGCCACGACGCTTTGTTTAGAACTGCACCAACTAACAGCTCCACTGTTCAATGTGAACTCATATCCAGTTTGCGATTTAGAATCATCTAGATCAGTGTCAAAGCTTGCATCAACGTAACCATTTACGACTAGCTCTTTGTCACCTCCATAAACGAGAAACATATCCTTAGTCCTTTTCAGGTATTTTAGGATGTTCTTGACCGATGTCTAGTGATCCACTCCTGGATTACTCTGGTACCTCCCTGCTAAGCTAATAGCAAGGCACACATCAGGTCTGGTACACAACATTGCATACATGATAGAGCCTATGGCTGAAGCAAAGGGAACATCTTTCATTTTCTCTCTATCTTCTGCAGTGGTCGAGCATTGAGTCTCACTCAACTTCACACCTTTAACACAGGCTAGAACCCTTTCTTTGCTTGATCCATTTTGAACTTTTTCAAAACTTTGTCAAGGTATGTGCTTTGTGAAAGTCCTATCAAGCGTCTTGATCTATATCTATAGATCTTGATGCCCAATATGTAAGCAGCTTCACCGAGGTCTTTCATTGAAAAACTCTTATTGAAGTATCCTTTTATGCTATCCAGAAATTCTATATCGTTTCGAATCAGTAATATGTCATCCACATATAATATTAGAAATGCTACAGAGCTCCCACTCACTTTCTTGTAAATACAGGCTTCTCCAAAAGTCTGTATAAAACCATATGCTTTGATCACACTATCAAAACATTTATTCCAGCTCCGAGAGGCTTGCACCAGTCTATAAATGGATCGCTGCAGCTTGCACACTTTGTTAGCTCCCTTTGGATCGAAAAAACCTTTCAGTTGCATCATATACAACTCTTCTTCCAGAAATCCACTCAGGAATACAGTTTTGACATCCATTTGCCAAATTTCATAATCATAAAATGCGGCAATTGCTAACATGATTCAGACAGACTTAAGCATCGCTACGGGTGAGAAAGTCTCATCGTAGTCAACTCCTTGAACTTGTCAAAAACCTTTTGCAACATGTTGAGCTTTGTGGACAATAACATTACCGTTGGCGTCAGTCTTCTTCTTGAAGATCCATTTATTCTCTATGGCTTGCCAATCATCGGCAAGTCAACCAAATTCCACACTTTGTTCTCATACATGGATCCCATCTCAGATTTCATGGCCTCAAGCCATTTTGCGGAATCTGGGCTCACCATCGCTTCTTCATAGTTCGTAGGTTCGCCTTGGTCAAGTAACATGACCTCCAAAATAGGATTACCGTACCACTCTGGTGCTGATCTTACTCCGGTTGACCTACGAGGTTCAGTAGTAACTTGATCTGAAGTCATAAGATCATCATCATTAGCTTCCTCACTAATTGTTGTAGGAGTTGATACGTCTTCAACGTATATATAATTTATGAAGTATTCATGCTATTATATGATCCATCTTACATGTTTTATATGCATTTATGTGCTATTTTATATGATTTTTGGGACTAGCCTATTAACCTAGAGCCCAGTGCAAGTTCCTGTTTTTTCCTTGTTTTTGAGTTTTATAGAAAAGGAATATCATACAGAGTCCAATTGACGTGCCAATTTTTGACGGTTTTTTATTGAACAAAAGAAGACCCCGGAGTAAAAGAGTTGGGCGAGGAGAGTCCCGGGGCGCCCACGAGGGTGGGGGCGCCCCCCCCCCCAGGCGCATGGGCCTGCGTCGTGGACGCTTCTGGCGCCTCCTTGACGTGAGACCGATACCAAAAATTCCTATAAATATAGGAACCTCGAAAAATTAACCTAAATCGGAAGTTCCACCGCCGCAAGCCTCGGTAGCCACGAGAAATCAATCTAGTCCCTCTCTAGCACCCTGCCGGAGGGGGCCATCATCACCGGAGGCCATGGAGGAGGATCCCGGAGGTGCCATCATCGCCATGAAGGCCAAGGACTAGAGGGAGAACCTCTCCCCATCTAGGGGGGAGGCCATGGAGGAGGAAGAACAAGGGGAAGAACCTCTCCTCCTCTCTCTTGGTGGCGTTGAAGTGCCATCGGGAGGGGAATCATCGCCGCGGTGATCGTCTTCATCAATATCACCACCATCATCACCATCCTCATCTCTTTTACGCGCTCCACTCTCCCGCACCCCGCTATAATCCCTACTTGAACATGGTGCTTTATGCCACATATTATGATCCAATGATGTGTTGCCATCTTATGATGTTTTGAGTAGATATCCTTTGTCTTTGGGTTGATTGATGATCTAGATTGGTACGAGTTGTATGTTTTATTTTGGTGCTGTCCTATTGTGCCCTCTGTGTCGCGCAAGCGTGAGGGATTCCTGCTGTAGAGTGTTGCAATACGTTCACGATTCGCTTATAGTGGGTTGGTGAGTGACTGAAACACAAACCCGAGTAAGGGGGTTGTTGCGTATGGGAATAAAGAGGACTTGATGCTTTAATGCTATGGTTGGGTTTTACCTTAATGATCTTTAGTAGTTGCGGATGCTTGCTAGAGTTCCAATCATAAGTGCATATGATCCAAGTAGAGAAAGTATGTTAGCTTATGCCTCTCCCTCATATGAAATTGCAATGACGACTACCGGTCTTGTTAACGATTGCCTAGGATAATTCCGCACACCGACCCATCATTATTCCACACTCGCTATTTATAATATTTAGTAATAGATTCTAACTTTATGATAACAATACCTACTTTGATATTTTAGCTCTCCGATACCATACAAAGTTATCCACTTCATACCCACAACCTAGTTTTATTTCTCCTTGCTAGTTGGAAGCAAACGTTCGATGTACGTAGAGTCGTATCAGTGGCAGATAGGGCTTGAGAGAATATTGATCTTACCTTTAGCTCCTTGTGGGTTCTACACTCCATACTTATCACTTCCACCTTTGGAAATTGCTACGATGATTCCCTCCACTTGGGGATTATCAAGCTCTTTTCTGGCGCCGTTGCCGGGGAGCAATAGCGTGGGGTTGCTATTCTCGTGTGTGCTTGTTTGATTTCTTCACTAAGTAGATTTTGTTTTTACTTTTTGTTTCTGTTTAGCTGTGGGTGAAACATATAATTTTTTTTAAGAATTAAAATACAAAAAATTATTAATTGCCTCTCATGCCTAAAAGGTTTTTCAAAAAGAGAAGTGATTGGAAAGTTATGCATTGAAGAAGTGAGGGTCGACCTTGAGCACTTGTGTTCATGCTCACAGAAACAATGTAGAATTTGTCATGGAAGTTTCTCTGTAAATAATTATCCCCTTGTATATATCCATTGTACTATAAAAATAATGTGCCAAGCTTTGGTTTTAGGATGATTAGATTCTTGTTTACTATGTGCAGAACAAAAACAGAAACTTTGGCTGTAGTGCATGAATTTACATTTTTTACTGGAAGGTCAAATGGGTCTGAAACTTTTGCACATTACTTCTGTACAAATTGTTCAAATTTTCAAATTTATTTCATAATTTTATAAATTATAGAAGTTTACTAAACTTCCAGATTACTAGACTGTCCTGTTTTTGACAGATTCTGTTTTTCACGTGTTGTTTGCTTATTTTGATGAATTTATGGCTAGTATCGGGGCGTATGAACCATAGAGAAGTTGGAATACAGTAGTTGTAACGCCAATATAAATAAAGAATTAGTTCAAAGCAGTACCTTAAAGTGGTAGTTTGCTTTATTACACTAACAGATCTCACAAAGTTTTTGTTAAAGTTTTGTGTGGATGAAGTGTTCGAAGAACGAGGAGTTACCGATGTGAGAAGCATAAAGAGAGGCAAGAGTTCAAGCTTGGGGGTGCCCAAGGCACCTGTCAGTGTCAAAACCGGCAGATCTCGGGTAGGGGGTCCCAAACTATGCATCTAAGGCGGATGGTAACAGGAGGCGGGGGACACAATGTTTACCCAGGTTCGGGCCCTCTCGATGGAGGTAAAACCCTACTTCCTGCTTGATTGATCTTGATGATATGAGTATTACAAGAGTTGATCTACCACGAGATCGTAGAGGCTAAACCCTAGAAGCTAGCCTATGGTATGATTGTTGTTGTCCTACGGACTAAACCCTCCGGTTTATATAGACACCGGAGGGGGCTAGGGTTACACAGAGTCGGTTACAAGGGAGGAGATCTACATATCCGTATTGGCAAGCTTGCCTTCCACACCAAGGAGAGTCCCATCCGGACATGGGACGAAGTCTTCAATCTTGTATCTTTATAGTCCAACAGTCCAACCAAAGGATATAGTCCGGCAGTCCGGAGACCCCCTAATCCAGGACTCCCTCAGTAGCCCCTGAACCAGGCTTCAATGACAATGAGTCCGGCGCGCAGATTTGTCTTTGGCATTGCAAGGCGTGTTCTTCCTCCGAATATTCCATAGAAGATCTTGAACACAAGGATAGTGTCCATCTCTACAAAACATGTTCCACATAACATCGTAGAGAGAATGATATTTCCACAAATCTAATCTTCTGACGTACTTCACAGTATGACATCAAACCACGGCCCGGTCATCATTCGAACCGTTTTCACAACTAACCCCCGTACATATCACGAGGTGGTTTTCCTGGCACGTCTTGTCGAAGCAGAGATCGTGTCCCCTTATCACGGGATTCTCATCAATACGGGTGTGGGTAACCCAACCGCGCCATAAAATACGACATTTGTGGAATAAGAGGTTTTACCAGGTAAGTGGGGAGGCGCACCGCCTCTTCCGTCCTTATAAAGGGACAAGGATCTACTCTTCTCACCCACGCCTTCTTCCCGGCTCATTCCCTTTTTCTCGAGATCCAACGCTCAAGCGTTCCTCTTCTCCGCTCACACAAGGTCCTCTGAAGATGTCCGGATCCAGAGCGGGAGGCAAATGGATGGCCTCTACCATCCAAGAGAAGGATATTAAAAAGCTTCGGAAGGCCGGGTACCTGGCCAAGAAAATCAGCCACCGTCTTCCAACGGCGGGACAAATCGTTCCTACTCCGGAACCCCACGAGAGGGTTGTATTCCTTCCTCATTTTGTCCGCGGGCTAGGATTTCCCATCCACCCATTCGTTCGCGGCATCATGTACTATTATGGGACCGATCTTCATGACCTGTCCCCTCATTCCTTCCTCAACATCTTGACATTCATTGTCGTGTGTGAGGATTTTCCCCGCATTTCGCCGCACTTTGGTTTATGGCTGAAGATTTTTAACGTGAAGCCCAAGGTGGTGGGCGGCGAGCATGCCGAGTGCGGGGGGCGCCATGGTGAGCAAGATGCCCAACGTCATATGGCTAACGGGAACCTTTAATGATTCTGTCAAGGAGTGGCAACAACAGTGGTTTTATATCACTAAGCCGCGCGGCACAGAGTGGGGCGCCTCTCCCGAGTTCCGATCCGGCGCCCCCCTGCGGCTTACATCCTGGGTCAAGAAAGGCCTGGACTGGTCCTCATCCGATGAACTATCGACGCTCCATACGCGCGTTAAAGATATGGGAGACAAGAACATTGAGCTTGTCAATGTGGTCCAGGTGATGTTAATTCGCCGGATCTTGCCTTGTCAGCACCGGACTTGCAATTTATGGGAGTTTGATCCGGCCAGGCACCAAACCTTGCGGGAGCTTTTTGGCTCCTCGCACAACGACATCTGGAAGGTGCTTTTCAAGTCCAGCAAATCGTGGCCGGACTGCACCGAAGACCGTGCGTACCAACTGTCCCGCCCGGCAAGTTCGTTGAGTTATTGAACTTGTCTATCCGCGTAACCCAAAAGAAACGCTTAACGTGTTTTATACGATTCTCCTAGGGCTGGATGAAGAAGGTGGAGCGGATCCATTGTCCGGCCCCGTTGCTCAAAGAACTGGCCATCCCACTTCTGACGAAGATGTTGGTCCCGATGCCTTACAAGGTGCCGAAGAAGATGGCCGAGAAGGAGGCAAAAAAGACCCGGGGCGGCCTTCGTCGCCGCGGCGCTTCGGACGCAGTATCTGAAGGCTCCAATGCCCATCTCGCCTCTGAAGAGGATGACGAGGAGGAGGATGAACCCCCTGTGGGGGGAAGAAAGAAGAGGACGGCCTCCGTACACTTGGAGGCTGAGCTGCCCAAAAGGGGAAAGGCTCCTCTTTCGGAGGAGTCCACTGCCGCCGCCGACAGCGGCCCGGCATGGGATCCCAGGGCCCAGCCCCTGGTGAACTCTACCGTCCAAGAGAAGGATATTTTAGGCGTCCAGAATCATCGCGGCTTAGTATTTTAACCTAAGCCATATTTTTCGATGATTGAGAAGATTCAGTCTACCGAGAGTGGACTGAGTGGAGCCTGTATCAGCCTTATAAAAGGTTATGAGGTATGTTATTCGAAGAGTGTAATAGTATGGACAATAGCCCCTGATACACTGTCCGGTGAAAGAAGAAACCGGACAGAGGATCAAATATATATGTTCGTAGGAAGACTCATTGAATGACAGATATTTCCCTTCTCTTATGAGCAGGCCAAAGAAGAACTTGGCCAGTTGAAAATGCAGTTGAGGGATAAATAGGGTATGCACAATTCTTGTTCGCGTTTATTGCGAATGAATTTTCAGTATGAACTGAGCTGTATGTCATTGCGGTAGGAATTGCGACCGAAGTCGAAGCCCTCAAGAAGGCTATGGCCGAGGCCAAGAAAAAGGCAGCCACTGAGCAGGCTCTTCGTGAGAAGCACGAGGCCAGGGTTATTGAAGCTGAGCGGGAGCTAAAAGAGGTCGTAAGGAAATGCGAGACCTTGGAGCAGAGTTTAATGGAGAAAAAAATCCGAACTTACCAAAGCTCATCAGGCCACGAGCGATGCCCGGGGGAAGACCCGAAGCGCCCTGCAGGAGATCCAAGAGGCGAGAGAGATCGCGGCTGGTAAGGCTTTTCCCTTGTAGAGTAAGTATTTGGGGGTGGAGACTTATGTGTCTTATTTTGAATCCGGATTTCTCAGGGGTATTTGCCGAGCTGCCTCGCAGCATATCAGATGCCGCGCAATTCTACCGAGCCAAAGAAAGGAATACTGCGGATAAGCTCTTCTGGTCGCAGTATTTGGCACCGAATTATCCGGTGCCTTTTCCCGATCAACTGAAAGAGCTGATCGAACTACAGAAGGCAGCGAAACTAGCCATGAAGGATTTGGTTATTCGGATATGGCCTGCTAAGCCGATTCCAACTAGCTACTTCGGGCTCGTGAAGCGGCTTGTGAGTGCCTGTCCTCGACTTGACGTCATCAAGCGGTCGTTCTATATAGAGGGTGCATGAATGGCCTTCGCCCGCGCAAAGGTGCACTGGGGGAAGATGGATGCTGAAAAGCTGATGACCGAAGGACCGCCGGAGGGGAAGGATCACCACAAGCCCGAGTTATATTATGAGAGTGTCCTGAAAGGATCCTACCTTGCCGCAGAGCTATGCACCAAGGACTTTATATTTCCATGAATGCAAATCATGTTGTCCTTTGTAATGCTTAAACAAGGTCAATTATATTATTTATTGCCTATTATATGAAAGTTTACCCTCCTGTGCGGCTGTTTTATATATTAAATCTGAGAGTTGGCCAGTCATCGGCCTCTGCCCCCACATATGAAGTACGGGGGTGTTCGGGACGAACCTGAGCACTCTTTATCCCAGTTTTGGGTCCTTCAAAGGAGGTGCTCAGCACAATGAACCAGCCATTCGGACTGTAGGGCTTTATCGCTCTCACTTAGCCATAGGAGCTTTAGTATGGTCGGCGCAACCCCTGGTGTTCGGAATACCGTACTGGGGGCTCTATAAGCACCTCATCGGAGAAAAAACCGATCCATCGCACGCTGCATTGGTTATGGCATTATGCGGGCGAAATCCTTAAAGATTTTATGACCTCTCGAACAGCTGACCAGCTCTCGCCGTGTCATGACAGTTAGTTTTCGGCTTTCTCTACTGAGGTGCTCATCCGGAAGAACCGGGACACAATCGCAGTAGTTCTCCCAGTGCTACCTTAGCCGATATAGCGGAACGTAAGGTACCAAAACATGGGCCGGGCAAACCCAACTATTGACCCAAGACATGATTCGGAGCTGATGCATATAATGCTATAAGTTCGGGGTGCCGAACTTCCATGAAGGTGTTCGGACTTTACTGCCGTATTATGGGTAAAACGAAGCCTCTAGCATATTTTAAGGCATATCACTGTGTACGGATGCCACTACTGAGACCAGGGGGAAGAGGCTGAGTGTGGATCCGTAGTATAGCCAGACGGTCACTTCCGGGGATGTCTAAGGATTCCCTTACGCGTTCAAGCTGCCTTCGTGTAGCCCGTCCTGGTCGGCACAAAGGTGAACCTGCGAAGGAAATGTAAGAAATATTTTTGTGCCGGAGGGCGGTTGAGCCGCTGAGTTCGGCCTGTCCTGGCCTTCGCCGGAGTGTTTTAGTTGAGCCCTAGACGGGCCGGGCTATCCTTCCGCAAAGTAGTTCGGAGTCCCTTGGCGGTGTCCGAAGGCCTGGGCATCCACTCAAGGTTCGGCTGCAAGCTGTTGCTCGTTGTTTTTCCTGCTAAGGCAGTGGTGTATATGTTGGTGCCGAGAGAAGGTTCGGCCTTGCCATTAACCGTGATGACGCCGCGTGGACTGGGCTTCTTGAGCTTACGGTAGGCATAATGTGGCACCGCGTTGAATCGAGCGAATGCGGTTCGTCCGAGCAGTGCTTGATAATCACTGGTATAGTTCCTCTGAAGGTGGCTTTAGTGGGTTTGATCGCCGAATGATCGATGCCTATCTTGTGCACTGTCTCATGGTAAAGTAGATTTAGACTGCTGCCACCGTCCATGAGGACTCGAGTGAGGTGGAACCCGTCTATTATTGGGTCGAGGACTAATGCGGCTGGATTGCCCTGATGGGCGCTAACCGGGCGATCCGTGCGGTTGAAGGTAACCGGCCCCAGTTTATATTATGGGGTGACTAGTTCCATTGAGTCGCTATCCCTAAGGATGCATATCTGGTCCGAGTTGGTAATTTGGGTGGTATTTACCACATTCACCGATTGAATATGCGGGGGAAATTTCTTTTGCCCTCCTGTGTTCGGTGGTCTGGGCTCTTCGTCGCTATCGTCGCTTTGAGACCCCCTTTCGTCTTTAGCGCCTGCCCTGCCGGCTTGTTTGAAGACCCAGCATTCTCTGTTTGTATGGGTGGCTGGCATTTCTGGGGTTCCATGAATTTGGCATTGACGATCGAGTATGCAGTCCAAACTGGATGGACCTGGATTTTTATTTTTGTGTGGCCCTTTCCGCTGACTGGACTTTGAGCCCCTGAACCCGACATTAACTGCCATATTTTCGGCGTTTTCACCATATTTGTGGCGCTTGTGTTTGTTGCTTCGTGGTTTGCCGTTGCTATCCCTGGCTTCTGATATGCCAGGTTTGCTTGCTGTATTGGTACTACGAGCCAACCAACTATCTTCACCCGCACAAAAGCGGGTCATAAGTGTCGTGAGGGCCGCCATGGATTTTGGCTTCTCTTGGCCGAGGTGCCGGGCGAGCCATTCGTCACGGATAATATGCTTAAATACCGCTAAGGCCTCTGCATCCGGACAATCGACTATTTGGTTCTTCTTGGTTAGGAACCGGGTCAAGAATTTCCTGACCGATTCCCCTGGCTGCTGAGTTATATGACTTAAATCGTCAGCGTCCGGCGGCCGCACATAAGTGCCCTGGAAATTGTCCAAGAATGCCTCTGCCAGGTTCTCCCAGCTTCCGATGGATTTTGCCGCCAAGCTATTGAGCCAATGCCGAGCCGGCCCTTTGAGTTTTAACGGGAGATACTTGATGGCATGTAGGTCATCCCCGCGGGCCATGTGAATGTGGAGGAAGAAATCTTAGATCCATACCGCGGGGTCTGTAGTACCGTCGTATGATTCAATGTTTACGGGTTTAAACCCTTCTGGGAATTCATGGTCCATTACTTCATCACTGAAGCATAGGGGGTGTGCGGCGCCTCTGTGCCGGGCTATGTCATGACGCAGTTCATACGAATCTTGTCTGCCGTGTTTGGCTCGGCCGGATTTACTAGTAGTGTATCCGGCGTGACGATCATCGTCATGTGTTGGTGCGCGCCCCGTGATCCATAGATTGATCTTGCATGTTTTGCTTTGTTTTCCAATACACCTCGCAGGTCCCGCGTATTACCCCGGGCCTTGGTATTTTTGTTTGATTGGCGCGGGGTGCGGGCTGGACTTCTGGCTGGAATGCCTCTCTGTCTCGGCCACGAGGTGGCTGATCAGCCGCATCATACGTTGGTGATGTAGGTTTCAATGCTTCCTCCTCTAGTTGAGGTAGCTACCTGCGCTTTGGATAACTTTTTGTTGGGCATTCGAGTTCGTATTCCTCAGCCGCAAGGAATTCGGTCCATCTGTCTGCTAGCAAATCTTGATCAGCTCGAAGCTGTTGTTGCTTTTTCATCAGACTATTTGCTGTGGCTATAAGCCGGCGCTTGAAGCGCTCCTGATCGATGGGATCCTCAGGAACGATAAATTCTTCGTCGCCGAGGCTCACCTCGTCTTCAGAGGGAGGCATGTAATTGTTGTCCTGCGCCTCATCATCTGCTGTGCGTTCTGGAGGGTTAGCTAGTTCGTCCTCCCGCTTTAAATTTTGCTGGAGGGGATTGTCTTCATCTTCGGCACTATCCGGAGTGTCATTGTCTCTTGTGCCGGTATCGCTACTTTTGCTATGGCGGGACTTAGAGCGGCGCCGCTGACGTCGGCGCTTAGGTTGCTTCTTGGAGGGGTCATCCTTCGCTGTCTCATCGCCATTGCCTTCTTTGGGGGTATCCACCATGTATATATCATATGATGAGGTAGCGGTCTAGTGCCCTATAGGCGGTGGTTCCAATTCGTCTCATACATCGTCCTCCATACCGTCGATGTCTTCGGAGTCGAAGTCGAGCATGTCGGTTAAATCGTCGACAGTGGCTACTAAGTGGGTGGTGGGTGGGGAGTGAATTTCTTCATCGTCTGCATCCCATTCTAGCCGGACATAGTTCGGACAAGGTTCCCCTGACAAGGAGAGAGACCTTAATGAATTAAGCACATCACCGAAAGGCGAGTGTTGAAAGATATCCATGGAGGTAAACTCCATGATCGGCGCCCAATCAGATTTGATAGGCACGGACGCAGGCGGCTCGGAGTCCATGGCCGGGGATGAATCTAGTGGTTCGGCAACACGGCTCTCGTGAGGGGTGAAGTCAGTATCCGGCTCTATCACCATGGCGGGGTCTATCCACCCGTCCTCGGATGGCGCAATTTGCTCCGGTTCGAGGGCCGGAGTAGCTGCAGGTGTGATTTCCCGAACACTGTCCGACGACAGAGCTAAATCATGCTCGTCGTGATCGTGCGGTGCACCTGGCATGGGCTCGAATCCGTCAAAGATCAAGTCTCCGCGGATGTCGGCAGTGTAGTTCAAGTTTCCGAACCTGACCTGGTGGCCAGGGTCGTAGCTCTCGATCTGCTCCAGACGGCCAAGCGAGTTGGCCCCCAGTGCGAAGCCGCCAAATACGAAGATCTGTCTGGGGAGGAAAACCTCACCCTGGACTACATCGTTATCGATGATCGAAGGAGCCATCAAGCCTTACGGTGACAACACGGTGGAACTCTCAATGAAAGCACCAATGTCGGTGTCAAAGCCGGTGGATCTCGGGAAGGGGGTTCCGAACTGTGCGTCTAAGGCGGATGGTAACAAGAGGCGGGGGACACAATGTTTACCCAAGTTCGGTCCCTCTCGATGGAGGTAAAACCCTACTTCCTGCTTGATTGATCTTGATGATATGAGTATTACAAGAGTTGATCTACCACGAGATCGTAGAGGCTAAACCCTAGAAGCTAGCCTATGGTATGATTGTTGTTGTCCTACGGACTAAACCCTCCGGTTTATATAGACACCGGAGGGGGCTAGGGTTACACAGAGTCGGTTACAAGGGAAGAGATCTACATATCCCTATTGCCAAGATTGCCTTCCATGCCAAGGAGAGTCCCATCCAGACACGGGACGAAGTCTTCAATCTTGTATCTTTACAGTCCAACAGTCCGGCCAAAGGATATAGTCCGGCAGTCCGGAGACCCCCTAATCCAGGACCCCCTCAGCACCCCAAGTAAATATTCCAAGGATACTCAAGCATCTAAGCTTGGGGACGCCCCAGTTGGCATCCCATCTTTCTTCTTCAACAATTATCGGTATACCTTGGTTTTTGTTTTGTTCACATGATTTGTGTCCTTTGTGTTTTTCTTTTTCTTTAAGAACCCTGCTAGTATGAGATTTCCCTTCATAAATTTATAGAATACTTCATGTGCTTCACTTATATCTTTTAAGTATGATCTTATAGAATTGCTCTTTGTGCTTCATTTAAATCTTTTGAGTATGGTTTTATAGAATGCTTCGTGTGCTTCACTTATACATTTTGAGCTTGGATATTGGTTAGTCTATATTAATTGTAGAATGCTCCATGAAATTCACTTATATCTTTTGGAGTATGAATAATACTATCATCTAAAGCGGGTTTGGAAGAGTGTCAACTTTGGGAACTAGTGATCCCGCTATTCCGAATAAGAAGAATTTTGCTTATATGGAGAGTAGAAAAATTTCTATGCTTGTAGATCATGAAAAGAATGCTTTATGTGATGGTTATATTGTTTAATTCACTCATGATGCTACTGGAAAATATTATGAGGGAGGAATAAATGCTTGTAGGAGATGCAATAATATCAAGTTTCCTCTCTCTGTGCTTAAAGTTTTGAAGTTATACTTGTTTTGCCTACCTATGCTAGTTGATTCTTGTTCCCATAAGTTGTGTGCTCACAAAATCCCTAGGCATAGCAAGTGGGTTAGATTTAAATGTGCTATTCATATTCTTCAAGATGCTCTCTTTGTGTTTCAATGCTTCTCTATTATGCGACATCATTGAAATAATCATGCCTAGCTAAAAGGCATTAAAAAAAAGCGCTTGTTGGGAGACAACCCAATATTTACCCTTACTGTTTTCGTGTGTTTACATGATTAAGCTACTGTATTAATCATGTTTTATAGCTTTTGTTTCAATAAAGTGCCAAGTAAGACCTTTGGGGAGACTCGGGAGAAAGTTATTGTGATCTTGCTGTAAAAAACAGAAACTTTGCGCTCATGAGATTAGCTGTCATTTTTTAAAGAAGAGTGATTTTGAGTTGATTCTTTTTGCAGAAGATTAATAGACAAATTCCTCACGTCTACCAATTGATTTCATAATTTTTGGAGTAGCAGAAGTATGGTTTATGTTCAGATCATTACAGACTGTTCTGTTTCTGATAGATTCTGTTTTCATTGCATAGTTTGCTTGTTTTCTGGTTTCCATGACTTATATTTCTCAATATAAATTGTAGAAATGATATGGTACAGTAGGCGTTGTGTGAGAACAATTATGAAACTTGTCCTTGACAGTACCAAAGTGAATGGTTTACTCTTTATCATACTAACCTATCTCACGAAGTTTTGTTAAGTTTTGTGTGATTGAAGTTTTCAAGCTTTGGGTGAAATATCGATATGAGGAGAATAAGGAGTGGAAATACACTAAGCTTTGTATACCTTACTCGGAGCTATATTTTTATTCGTCCCCTGATTTGTCTTTTGCTTGGAGCGTATTTTCAATTTTACTTGTTGTTTGAATAAAATCATTGGCTCTGAATTATTGAATGAAAAGAATCCTCCTAAGGCTAGCTATTTATTTGACTACTCAGTGTTCTTCACTCGTATCTTTTTGGAGCAGTTTGTTAATAACTCACGTGCTTCATGTATATCCTATGAGTAAATGGTTGAATGAATTGAATGTCATAAACCTGAATTTATATATGTTTCATATGCTTACAACATGGGGAGTAATGACTTCACACATAATAAGCATAGGTAGTAAACTCACTGAAAGTTAGCAAACGTAGAATTGGTCACTTAAACAATTCATGAAAGAATATTGAAGGAAGAGAGGTTTCACATATGAATATACTATCTTGGACATCTTTTGTACTCACTCCATTCCTAAATATAGGGTGTATAGTTTCTGGCACGGAAATTAAAGAACGCACATGGAGGGAAAATTTCACAAGTTTTGGGCGATATTACAACTGACTAATTGGCATGATAAAATAGAGGATATTGCCTAATATAGGTAAATGTAATCAAATCCCTAAAAAAATTATCCAAACGAGTGATGCAACGCAATACACCTTATATTTTGGGTTTTTTTCTCAAAAATCTATACACCTTATATCAAGGAACGGAGGGAGTAATTGTGAGCACTCACTAAAATATGACATGCTAAAAGGTTGATGTTGGACAAGGAAGACAACATAATGGGTTATGCTTTCTTATATCCGAAATAAAGTATATTGTCTTGGATCATCCAACATGCTGAGCTTGCCTTTCCCCCTCATGCTAGCCAAATTCTTTGCACCAAGTAGAGATACTACCTAGTAAGTTGTCATCGGTGCATGCAATAAAAATTGCTCTCTAAATATGTATGATCTATTAGTGCGAAGAAAATAAGCTTTATACGAACTTGTGATAGGGAAGAAATAAAAGCGACGGACTGCATAATAAAGGTCTCTATCACAAGAGGCAATATAAAGTGATGTTCTTTCGCATTAGTATTTTGTGCATCCAACCTTAAAAGCGCATGACAAGCTCTGCTTCCCTCTGCGAAGGGCCTATATTTTACTTTTATCTTCTACCTTATGCAAGAGTCATGGTGAACATCACCTTTCCTTTTTACACTTTTTCCTTTGGCAAGCACTTTGTGTTGGAGCGATCCGGATATATATATCTACCTGGATGTAGGTTTTCATGAGTTATTATTGTTGACACTACCCCTGAGGTAAAAGGTTGGGAGGCGAAACTATAAGCCCCTATCTTTCTCTGTGTCCGATTAAAACTTTGAACCATAAATATCACATGAGTGTTCGCAACTATGAAAGATTAAATGATAGTTGAGTATGTGGAGTTTGCTGAATCAAAGCTCTAACATAGACCCTTCCTGAAAATAAGATGAATTGCAATTGTTGGATGACTAAGGGCACTGTTTGTTAGTTTTCAAGAAAGTTTATGATCTATACTTTAACATGTGAATAGCTTGTTACTTGATCATGAAAAGTTTTATGAAGATCCATATAATGATGCTAGAAAAAGTGGTTGTAACTAACATTGATCAAACTTGTGCACTTGCTAGCATTCATACTTCATAAATTATTTCTTTTATCATTTACCTACTTGAGGACGAGCAGGAATTAAGCTTGGGGATGCTGATACGTCTTCAACGTATCTATAATTTATGATGTATTCATGCTATTATATTATCCATCTTAGATGTTTTATATGCATTTATATGCTATTTTATATGATTTTTGGGACTAACCTATTAACCTAGAGCCCAATGCCAGTTCCTGTTTTTTCCTTGTTCTTGAGTTTTACAGAAAAAGAATATCAAATGGAGTCCAATTGACGTGCCAATTTTTGACGATTTTTTATGGACCAAAAGAAGACCCCGGAGTAAAAGAGTTGGGCTAGGAGAGTCCCAGGGCGCCCATGTGGGTGGGGGCGCGCCCACCCCCCAGGCGCATGGGCCTGCCTCGTGGACGCCTCTGGCACCTCCTTGACGTGAGACCGACGTAAAAAATTCCTATAAGTACAGAAACCTCGGAAAATTAACCTAGATCGAAAGTTCCGCCGCCGCAAGCCTCTGTAGCCAGGAGAAATCAATCTAGTCCCTCTCTGGCACCCTGCCGGAGGGGGCCATCATCACGGGTGGCCATGGAGGAGGATCCCGGAGGTGCCATCATCGCCATGAAGGCCAAGGACCAGAGGGAGAACCTCTCCCCATCTAGGGGGAGGCCATGGAGGAGGAAGAACAAGGGGAAGAACCTCTCCTCCTCTCTCTTGGTGGCGTCGAAGTGCCATCGGGAGGGGAATCATCGCCGCGGTGATCGTCTTCATCAATATCACCACCATCATCACCATCCTCATCTCTTTTACGCGCTCCACTCTCCCGCACCCCGCTGTAATCCCTACTTGAACATGGTGCTTTATGCCACATATTATGATCCAATGATGTGTTGCCATCTTATGATGTTTTGAGTAGATATCCTTTGTCTTTGGGTTGATTGATGATCTAGATTGGTACGAGTTGTATGTTTTATTTTGGTGCTGTCCTATTGTGCCCTCCGTGTCACGCAAGCGTGAGGGATTCCCGCTCTAGGGTGTTGCAATACGTTCACGATTCGCTTATAGTGGGTTGGTGAGTGACTGAAACACAAACCCGAGTAAGGGGGTTGTTGCGTATGGGAATAAAGAGGACTTGATGCTTTAATGCTATGGTTGGGTTTTACCTTAATGATCTTTAGTAGTTGCGGATGCTTGCTAGAGTTCCAATCATAAGTGCATATGATCCAAGTAGAGAAAGTATGTTAGCTTATGCCTCTCCCTCATATGAAATTGCAATGACGACTACCGGTCTTGTTAACGATTGCCTAGGATAATTCCGCATACCGACCCATCATTATTCCACACTCGCTATTTATAATATTTAGTAATATATTCTAACTTTATGATAACAATACCTACTTTGATATTTTAGCTCTCCGATACCATACAAAGTTATCCACTTCATACCCACAACCTACTTTTATTTCTCGTTGCTAGTTGGAAGCAAACTTTCGGTGTATGTAGAGTCGTATCAGTGGCAGATAGGGCTTGAGAGAATATTGGTCTTACCTTTAGCTCCTTGTGGGTTCAACACTCCATACTTATCACTTCCACCTTTGGAAATTGGTACGATGATTCCCTGCACTTGGGGATTATCAGGAGTCACAGAAACAGAATTCTGTGATGAACTACTTTCCAATTAGGGAGCAGATATAGTTACCTCATCAAGTTCTACTTTCCTCCCACACACTTCTTTCGAGAGAAACTCCTTCTCTAGAATGGATCCATTCTGAGCAACGAATGTCTTGCCTTCGGATCTGTGATAGAAGGTGTACCCAACAGTTTCCTTTGGGTATCCTATGAAGACACATATCTCTGATTTGGGTTCGAGTTTCTCAGGTTGAATCTTTTTCACATAAGCATCGAAACCCCAAACTTTAAGAAATGACAACTTTGGTTTCTTGCCAAACCACAGTTCATAAGGTGTCGTCTCAACGGATTTCGATGGTGCCCTATTTAACGTGAATGCAGTTGTCTCTAAAGCATAACCCCAAAACGATAGCGGTAAATCAGTAAGGGACATCATAGATCGCACCATATCTAGTAAAGTACGATTACGATATTCAGACACACCATTACGCTGTGGTGTTCCGGGTGGCGTAAGTTGCGAAACTATTCCGCATTTTTCAAATGTAGACCAAAATCGTAACTCAAATATTCTCCTCCACGATCCGCTCATAGAAACTTTATTTTCTTATTACGATGATTTTCCACTTCACTCTGAAATTCTTTGAACTTTTCGAATGTTTGAGACTTATGTTTCATTAAGTAGATATACCCATATCTGCTCAAATCATCTGTGAAGGTGAGAAAATAACGATACCCGCCGGGAGCCTCAATATTCATCGGACCACATACATCAGTATGTATGATCTCCAACAAATATGTTGCTCGCTCCATTGTTCCGGAGAACGGCGTTTTAGTCATCTTGCCCATAAGGCATGGTTCACAAGTACCAAGTGATTCATAATCAAGTGATTCCAAAAGTCCATCAGTATGGAGTTTCTTCATGCGCTTTACACCAATATGACCCAAACGGCAGTGCCACAAATAAGTTGCACTATCATTGTCAACTCTGCATCTTTTGGCTTCAACATTATGAATATGTGTATCACTACTATTGAGACTCAACAAAAATAGACCACTCTTCAAGGCTGCATGACCATAAAAGATATTACTCATATAAATAGAACAACCATTATTCTCAGATTTAAATGAATAACCGTCTCGCATTAAACAAGATCCAGATATAATGTTCATGCTCAACGTTGGCACCAAATAACAATTATTTAGGTCTAAAACTAATCCCGAAGGTAGATGTATAGGTAGCGTGCCGACGGCGATCACATCAACTTTGGAACCATTTCCCACGCGCATCGTCACCTCATCCTTAGCCAGTATTCGCTTAATCCATAGTCCCTGTTTCAAGTTGCAAATATTAGCAACATAACCAGTATCAAATACCCAGGTGCTCTACTGCGAGCTCTAGTAAGGTACACATGAATAACATGTATATCACATATACCTTTGTTCACCTTGCCATCCTTCTTATCCGCCAAATACTTGGGGCAGTTCCGCTTCTAGTGACTAGTTTGCTTGCAGTAGAAGCACTCAGTATCAAGCTTAGGTCCAGACTTGGGTTTCTTCTCTTGAGCAGCAACTTGTTTTCCGTTCTTCTTGAAGTTCACCTTCTTCTTCCCTTTACCCTTTTTCTTGAAACTGGTGGTCTTGCTGACCATCACTAGTAGAAGAAGGGGGCTTTTGTCCCGGTTGGTAAGTCCCCTTCAGTCCCGGTTTTCGAACCGGGACTAAAGGGTCGGTACTAATGCCTCTCCCCTTTAGTCCCGGTTCTTACACGAACCAGGACTAAAGGGCACGGCCACGTGGAGCTCCACATTTAGTCCCGGTTGGTAACACCAACCGGGACTAAAGGAAATTTTATGATTTTTTTTGAAAATTTTTTTTGAATTTTTTTTTGATTTTCAAATTTTTGAATTATTTTAACCTCTAGTGTGTAATCACCACCCCTCATCACTGCTCAATTTATCCTCTAATCACCCCTCATCATTCCAAATCATCTAACTTCCCGAACGGTCACCCATCCTCCCACTCCCCCAGCCTGAGCACGCTTAACTTCCGGGTTCTATTCTCTCTCGTTTCCAAGTCTGCACTTGTTGTTTTCTTGACAATAGTAAGATGTCAATCCTATTAACCTTCATGAATTTTGCTTGACCATGAAGTGACACATTTCACTGTTTGAGTTTGAAACTATTGTTTTAAAATACAGTAATTATTTAGTAACACTAATATTTCTTGAATAATTAGTTTGACCATTGTTTGACCATAGTTTGACCAGATTTGACCAAAATTCAAAATAACTGAAATAATTATTTAGTAACACTTTAAATTCGGATGTAACTTTTCGAGTAGATGATTTTTCATATAAAAAACTTTTTAATCCAAGTTCGTATGCAAAAGTTATGCCCATTTTACAAATTCCAGAGAGATTTTGCAAATAAAGTCGAAATTCATATTTATAAGTTTTCCCAACAAGTAGACCACATATCACATGGGAAACTTATTTTTTTTTTTGACATTTCCATCATTTTCTTTTGTTTTTTCTAAAACTGAAAAGGCGGTCCACGGGGGGGGGGGGAGTTTGAAAATGGGACCTTTAGTACCGGTTCATGCCATGAACTGGTACTAATGCCTCAAAACCCATTAGTACCGGGGTTGGTGGCACCAACCGGTACTAAAGGTCTAACCTTTAGTCCCGGTTGGTGCCACTAACCGGGACTAATGCGCATCGCACCCTTTAGTCCCGGTTCATGGCACGAACCGGGACTAAAGGGCCCAGGTGAACCGGGACTAATGCCTTAGCTGCACGAACCAGGATAAATGCTCACGTTAGTCTCGGTTCTTGACTGAACCGGGACTAATGTGAAAACTGCCCCGTGACCAAAGCCCTGTTTTCTACTAGTGCATCAAAACATGATGCTCCTTCTTGATTTCTACCTCCGCAGCCTTTAGCATTGCGAAGAGCTCGGGAATTGTCTTATCCATCCCTCGCATATTATAGTGTTGGGGAACGTAGTAATTTCAAAAAAATTCCTACGCACATGCAAGATCATGGTGATGCATAGCAACGAGACGGGAGAGTGTGATCTACGTACCCTTGTAGATCGATAACGGAAGCGTTTGGTTGATGTAGTCGTACATCTCCACGGCCCGACCGATCAAGCACCAAAACTACAGCACCTCCGAGTTTTAGCACACGTTCAACTCGATGACGATCCCCGGACTCCGATCCAGCAACGTGTCGGGGAAGAGTTCCGTCAGCACAACGGCGTGGTGACGATCTTGATGTACTACTGTCGTAGGGCTTCGCCTAAGCACCGCTACAATATTATCGAGGACTATGGTGGCAGGGGGCGCCGCACACGGCTAAGAATATGATCACGTGGATCAACTTGTGTTCCTCTGGGGTGCCCCTTGCCTCCGTATATAAAGGCTCAAGGGGGGGGGGTGCGGCCGGCCTAGAGGTGGCGCGCCAGGAGGAGTCCTACTCCCTCCGGGAGTAGGATTCCCCCCCCCCCGAATCCTAGTTGGAATAGGATTCGCGGAGGCGGGAAAAGAGAAAGGGGGGCCGGCCCCCTCTCCTTGTCCTATTCGGACCAAGGGAGGGGAGGGGCGCGCGGCCCATCTCAGGCTGCCTCTTCTCCTTTCCACTAAGGCCCACTAAGGCCCATATAGCTCCCGGGGGGTTCTGGTAACCTCCCGGTACTCCGGTAAAATCCCGATTTCACCCGGAACACTTCTGATATCCAAACATAGGCTTCCATTATATCAATCTTTATGTCTCGACCATTTTGAGACTCCTCGTCATGTCCGTGATCACATCCGGGACTCCGAACAACCTTCGGTACATCAAAACGTATAAACTCATTATATAACTGTCATCGAAACCTTAAGCGTGCGGACCCTACGGGTTCCAGAACAATGTAGACATGACCGAGACATGTCTCCGGTCAATAACCAATAGCGGGACCTGGATGCCCATATTGGATCCTACATATTCTACGAAGATCTTTATCGGTCAGACCGCATAACAACATACGTTGTTTCCTTTGTCATCGGTATGTTACTTGCCCGAGATTCGATCATCGGTATCCAATACCTAGTTCAATCTCGTTACCGGCAAGTCTCTTTACTCGTTCTGTAATACATCGTCTCGCAACTAACTCATTGGTTGCAATGCTTGCAAGGCTTAAGTGATGTGCATTACCGAGAGGGCCCAGAGATACTTCTCCGACATTCGGAGTGACAAATCCTAATCTCGAAATACGCCAACCCAACATGTACCTTTGGAGACACCTGTAGAGCTCCTTTATAATCACCCAGTTACGTTGTGACGTTTGGTAGCACACAAACCGTTCCTCCGGCACACGGGAGTTGCATAATATCATAGTCATAGGAACATGTATAAGTCATGAAGAAAGCAATAGCAACATACTAAACGATCGGGTGCTAACATAATGGAATGGGTCATGTCAATCAGATCATTAAACTAATGATGTGATCCCATTAATCAAATAACAACTCTTTGTCCATGGTTAGGAAACATAACCATCTTTGATTAACGAGCTAGTCAAGTAGAGGCATACTAGTGACACTCTGTTTGTCTATGTATTCACACATGTATTATGTTTCCGGTTAATACAATTCTAGCATGAATAATAAACATTTGTCATGATATAAGGAAATAAATAATAACTTTATTATTGCCTCTAGGGGATATTTCCTTCAGTCTCGCACTTGCACTAGAGTCAATAATCTAGATCACATCGCCATGTGATTTAACATCAATAGTTCACATCTTTATTTGATTGGTTCACATCTCCATGTGACTAACACCCAAAGGGTTTACTAGATTCAATAACCTAGTTCACATTGCTATGTGATTAAGACCCAAAAAGTGATCTTGTTTTGCTTGTGAGAGAAGTTTAGTCAACGGGTCTGCCACATTCAGATCCGCATGTATTTTGCAAATTTCTATGTCAACAATGCTCTTCATGGAGCTACTCTAGCTAATTGCTCCCACTTTCAATATGTATCCAGATTGAGACTTAGAGTCATCTGGATCAGTGTCAAAACTTGCATCAACGTAACCCTTTACGACGAAACTTTTGCCACCTCCGTAATCGAGAAACATATCCTTATTCCAGTAAGGATAATTTTGACCGCTGTCCATTGATCTACTCCTAGATCACTATTGTAATCCCTCTCTTAACACAGTGTATGGTATACAATAGATCTGGTACACAGCATGGCATACTTTATAGAACCTATGACTAAGGCATAGGGAATGACTTTCATTCTCTTTCTATCTTCTGCCATGGTCGGGCTTTGAGTCTTACTCAACTTCACACCTTGTAACACAGGCAAGAAACTTTTTCCTTGACTGTTCCATTTTGAACTACTTCAAAATCTTGTCAAGGTATGTGCTCATTGAAAAAACTTATCAAGCGTCTTGATCTATTTCTATAGATCTTGATACTCAATATGTAAGCAGCTTCACCGAGGTCTTTCTTTGAAAAACTCCTTTCAAACACTCCTTTATGCTTTGCAGAATAATTCTACATTATTTCCGAGCAACAATATGTCATTCACATATACTTATCAGAAATGTTGTAGTGCTCCCACTCACTTTCTTGTAAATACAGGCTTCACCGCAAGTCTGTATAAAACTATATGCTTTGATCAACTTATCAAAGCGTATATTCCAACTCCGAGATGCTTGCACCAGTACATAAATGGATCGCTGGAGCTTGCATATTTTGTTAGCACCTTTAGGATTGACAAAACCATCTTGTTGCATCATATACAACTCTTCTTTAAATCCATTAAGGAATGTAGTTTTGTTTATCCATTTGCCAAATTTCATAAAATACGGCAATTGCTAACATGATTTGGAAAGACTTAAGCATAGATACGAGTGAGAAACTCTCATCGTAGTCAACATCTTAAACTTGTCAAAAACCTTTTTGCGACAATTCTAGCTTTTGTAGATAGTAACACTACTACCAGCGTCCGTCTTCCTCTTGAATATCCATTTAATCTCAATGGCTCGCCGATCATTGGGCAAGTCAATTAAAGTCCATACTTTGTTTTCATACATGGATCTCATCTCAGATTTCATGGCCTCAAGCCATTTCGCGGAATCTGGGCTCATCATCGCTTCCTCATAGTTCGTAGGCTCGTCATGGTCAAGTAACATGACTTCCAGAACTGGATTACCATACCACTCTGGTGCGGATCTCACTCTGGTTTTTACCTACGAGGTTCGGTAGTAACTTGATCTAAAGTTACATGATCATCATCATTAGCTTCCTCACTAATCGGTCTAGTAGTCACAGGAACAGATTTCTGTGATGAACTACTTTCCAATAAGGGAGAAGGTACAATTACCTTATCAAGTTTTCTACTTTCCTCCCACTCACTTCTTTCGAGAGAAACTCCTTCTCTAGAAAGGATCCATTCTTAGCAACGAACGTCTTGCCTTCGGATTTGTGATAGAAGGTGTACCCAACTGTCTCCTTTGGGTATCCTATGAAGACATATTTCTCCGATTTGAGTTTGAGCTTATCGAGATGAAACTTTTTCGCATAAGCATCGCAACTCCAAACTTTAAGAAACGACAGCTTAGGTTTCTTGCCAAACCATAGTTCACACGGTGTCGTCTCAACGGATTTAGATGGTGCCCTATTTAACGTGAATGCAGCTTTCTCTAATGCATAAAGCCAAAACGATAGTGGTAGATCGGTAAGAGACATCATAGATCGCACTATATTTAATAAAGTACGGTTATGATGTTCGGACACACCATTACACTATGGTGTTCTAGGTGGCGTGAGTAGTGAAACTATTTCACATTGTTTTAATTGAAGTCCAAACTCGTAACTCAAATATTTTACCTCTGCGATCATATCGTAGAAACATTTATTTTCTTGTCACGATGATTTTCCACTTCACTCTGAAATTCTTTGAACTGTTCAAATGTTTCAGACTTATGTTTCATCAAGTAGATATCCCCATATCTGCTAAAATCATCTGTGAAGGTCAGAAAATAATGATACCTACTGCAAGCCTTAATATTCATCGGACCACATACATCAGTATGTATGATTTCCAACAAATCTGTTGCTTGCTTCATTGTTCCGAAGAACAGAGTCTTAGTCATCTTGCCCATGAGGCATGGTTCGCAAGCATCAACTGATTCATAATCAAGTGATTCCAAAAGCCCATCAGCATGGAGTTTCTTCATGCGCTTTACACCAATATGACCTAAACGGCAGTGCCACAAATAAGTTGCACTATCATTATTAACTTTGCATCTTTTGGTTTTAATATTATGATTATGTGTATCACTACGATCGAGATCCAACGAACTATTTTCATTGGGTGTGTAACCATATAAGGTTTTATTCATGTAAACAGAACAACAATTTATTCTCTTACTTAAATGAATAACCGTATTACAATAAACATGATCAAATCATATTCATGCTCAACGCAAACACCAAATAACACTTATTTAGGTTCAACACTAATCCCGAAATTATAGGGAGTGTGCGATGATGATCATATCAATCTTGGAACCACTTCCAACACACATCGTCACTTCACCCTTAACTAGTCTCTGTTTATTCTGCAACTCCCGTTTCGAGTTACTAATCTTAGCAAATGAACTAGTATCAAATACTGAGGGGTTGCTATAAACACTAGTAAAGTACACATCAATAACATGTATATCAAATATACTTATGTTCACTTTGCCATCTTTCTTATCCCCCAATCACTTGGGGTAGTTCCGCTTCCAGTGACCAGTCCCTTTGCAGTAGAAGCACTCAGTCTCAGGCTTAGGATCAGACTTGGGCTTCTTCACTTGAGTAGCAACTTGCTTGCCGTTCTTCTTGAAGTTCCCCTTCTTCCCTTTGCCCTTTTCTTGAAACTAGTGGTCTTGTCAACCATCAACACTTGATGTTTTTCTTGATTTCTTCCTTCGTCGATTTCAGCATCACGAAGAGCTTGGGAATTACTTTTGTTATCCCTTGCATATTATAGTTCATCACGAAGTTCTTTTAACTTGGTGATGGTGACTAGAGAATTCTGTCAATCACTATTTTATCTGGAAGATTAACTCCCACTTGATTCAAGCGATTGTAGTACCCAGACAATCTAAGCACATGCACACTAGTTGAGCGATTCTCCTCCATCTTTTAGCTATAGAACTTGTTGGAGACATCATATCTCTCAATCGGGTATTTTGCTTGAAATATTAACTTCAACTCCTGGAACATCTCATATGGTCCATGACGTTCAAAACGTCTTTGAAGTCCCGATTCTAAGCCATTAAGCATGGTGCACTAAACTATCAAGTAGTCATCATAATGAGCTAGCCAAACGTTCATAATGTCTGCATCTGCTCCTGCAATAGGTCTGTCACCTAGCAGTGCATCAAGGACATAATTCTTCTGTGCAGCAATGAGGATAAACCTCAGACCACGGATCCAATCCGCATCATTGCTACTAACATCTTTCAACACAATTTTCTCTAGGAACATATCAAAATAAACATAGGGAAGCAACAACGCGAGCTATTAATCTACAACATAATTTGCAAAATACTACCAGGACTAAGTTCATGATAAATTTAAGTTCAATTAATCATATTACTTAAGTACTCCCACTTAGATAGACATCCCTCTAATCCTCTAAGTGATCACGTGATCCAAATCAACTAAACCATGTCCGATCATCACGCGAGATGGAGCAGTTTCATTGGTGAACATCACTATGTTGATCATATCTACTATATGATTCACGCTCGACCTTTCGGTCTCCGTGTTCCGAGGCCATATCTGTATATGTTTGGCTCGTCAAGTATAACCTGAGTATTCCGCGTGTGCAACTGTTTTGCACCCGTTGTATTTGAACGTAGAGCCTATCACACCCGATCATCACATGGTGTCTCAGCACGAAGAACTTTTGCAACGGTGCATACTCAGGGAGAACACTTCTTGATAATTTTAGTGAGAGATCATCTTATAATGCTACTGTCAATCAAAGCAAGATAAGATGCATAAAAGATAAACATCACATGCAATCAATATAAGTGATATGATATGGCCATCATCATCTTGTGCCTGTGATCTCCATCTCCGAAGCACCGTCATGATCACCATCGTCACCGGCGTGACACCTTGATCTCCATCATAGCATCGTTGTCGTCTCGCCAATCTTATGCTTCCACGACTATCGCTACCGTTTAGTGATAAAGTAAAGCATTACAACGCGATTGCATTGCATACAATAAAGCGACAACCATATGGCTCCTGCCAGTTGCCGATAACTCGGTTACAAAACATGATCATCTCATACAAAAATTCAGCATCATGTCTTGACCATATCACATCACAACATGGCCTGCAAAAAAGAGTTAGACGTCCTCTACTTTGTTGTTGCAAGTTTTACGTGGCTGCTACGGGCTTAAGCAAGAACCAATCTTTCCTACGCATCAAAACCACAACGATAGTTTGTCAAGTTGGTGCTGTTTTAACCTTCGCAAGGACCGGGCGTAGCCACACTCGGTTCAACTAAAGTTGGAGAAACTGTCACCCGAAGCCACCTATGTGCAAAGCATGTCGGGAGAACCGGTCTCGCATAAGCGTACGCGTAATGTTGGTCCGGGCCGCTTCGTCCAACAATACCGCCGAACCAAAGTATGACATGTTGGTAAGCAGTATGACTTATATCGCCCACAACTCACTTGTGTTCTACTCGTGCATATAACATCAACACATAAAACCTAGGCTCGGATGCCAGTGTTGGGGAACGTAGTAATTTTCAAAAAATTTCCTACGCACACGCAAGATCATGGTGATTCATAGCAACGAGAGGGGAGAGTGTGATCTACGTACCCTTGTAGATCGACAATGGAAGCGTTTGGTTGATGTAGTCGTACATCTCCATGGCCCGACCGATCAAGCACCGAAACTACGGCACCTCCGAGTTTTAGCACATGTTCAGCTCGATGACGATCCCCGGACTTCGATCCAGCAAAGTGTCGGGGAAGAGTTCCGTCAGCACGACAACGTGGTGCCGATCTTAATGTACTACTGTAGCAGGGCTTCGCCTAAGCACCGCTACAATATTATCGAGGACTATGGTGGCAGGGGGCGCCGCACACACGGCTAAGAATATGATCATGTGGATCAACTTGTGTTCCTCTGGGGTGCCCCTTGCCTCCGTATATAAAGGCTCAAGGGGGGGTGCGGCCGACCTAGAGGTGGCGCGCCAGGAGGAGTCCTACTCCCTCCGGGAGTAGGATTCCCCCCCAATCCTAGTTGGAATAGGATTCGCGTAGGGGGGAAAAGAGAAAGGGGGGCCGGCCCCCTCTCCTTGTCCTATTCGGACCAAGGGAGGGGAGGGGCGCGCGGCCCATCTCAGTCTGCCTCTTCTCCTTTCCACTAAGGCCCACTAAGGCCCATATAGCTCCTGGGGGTTCCGGTAACCTCCCGGTACTCCGGTAAAATCCCAATTTCACCCGGAACACTTCCGATATCCAAACATAGGCTTCCAATATATCAATCTTTATGTCTCGACCATTTTGAGACTCCTCGTCATGTCCGTGATCACATCCGGGACTCCGAACAACTTTCGGTACATCAAAACGTATAAACTCATAATATAACTATCATCGAAACCTTAAGCGTGCGGACCCTACGGGTTCGAGAACAATGTAGACATGACCGAGACATGTCTCCGGTCAATAACCAATAGCGGGACCTAGATGCCCATATTGGCTCCTACATATTCTACGAAGATCTTTATCGATCAGACCGCATAACAACATACGTTGTTCCCTTTGTCATCGTCGGTATCCAATTAATACCTAGTTCAATCTCGTTACCGGCAAGTCTCTTTACTCGTTCTGTAATACATCATCTCGCAACTAACTTATTAGTTGCAATGCTTGCAAGGCTTAAGTGATGTGCATTACCGAGAGGGCCCAGAGATACCTCTCCGACATTCGGAGTGACAAATCCTAATCTCGAAATACGCCAACCCAACATGTACCTTTGGAGACACCTGTAGAGCTCCTATATAATCACCCAGTTACGTTGTGATGTTTGGTAGCACACAAAGTGTTCCTCCAACAAACGGGAGTTGCATAATCTCATAGTCATAGGAACATGTATAAGTCATGAAGAAAGCAATAGCAACATACTAAACGATCGGGTGCTAAGCTAATGGAATGGGTCATGTGAATCAGATCATTCAAGTAATGATGTGATCCCGTTAATCAAATAACAACTCTTTGTCCATGGTTAGGAAACATAACCATCTTGATTAACGAGCTAGTCAAGTAGAGGCATACTAGTGACACTCTGTTTGTCTATGTATTCACACATGTATTATGTTTCTGGTTAATACAATTCTAGCATGAATAATAAACATTTATCATGATATAAGGAAATAAATAATAACTTTATTATTGCCTCTAGGGCATATTTCCTTTCATATAGTTCATCACGAAGCTCTTGTAGCTTGGTGGCAGTGACTGAAGAATTCTGTCAATGACACTATCATACAGAAGATTAACTCCCAGTTGAATCAAGTGATTGTTATACCCAGACATTTTGAGAATATGTTCACTGACAGAACTATTCTCCTCCATCTTGCAGCTGTAGAACTTATTGGAGACTTCATATCTCTCAATCCGGGCATTTGCTTGAAATATTAACTTCAACTCCTGGAACATCTCATATGCTCCATGACATTCAAAACAGCGTTGAAGTCCCGGTTCTAAGCCGTAAAGCATGGCACACTGAACTATCGAGTAGTGATCAGCTCTGCTCTGCCAGATGTTCTTAACGTCGTTAGTTGCATCTGCAGCAGGCCTGGCACCCAGCGGTGCTTCCAGGACGTGATTCTTCTGTGCAGCAATGAGGATAATCCTGAAGTTACGGACCCAGTCTGTGTAATTGCTACCATCATCTTTCAACTTTGCTTTCTCAAGGAACACATTGAAATTCAACGGAACAACAGCACGAGCCATCTATCTACAACAACATAGAGAAGCAAAATACTATTAGGTACTAAGTTCATGATAAATTTAAGTTCAATTAATCATATTACTTAAGAACTCCCACTTAGATAGACATCCCTCTAATCATCTAAGTGATCACGTGATCCAAATCAACTAAACCATGTCCGATCATCACGTGAGATGGAGTAGTTTTCAATGGTGAACATCACTATGTTGATCATATCTACTATATGATTCACACTCGACCTTTCGGTCTCAGTGTTCCGAGGCCATATCTGCATATGCTAGGCTCGTCAAGTTTAACCCGAGTATTCTGCATGTGCAAAACTGGCTTGCACCCGTTGTAGATGAACGTAGAGCTTATCACACCCAATCATCATGTGGTGTCTCGGCACGACGAACTTTGGCAACGGTGCATACTCAGGGAGAACACTTTTATCTTGAAATTTAGTGAGAGATCATCTTATAATGCTACCGTCAATCAAAGCAAAATAATATGCATAAAGGATAAACATCACATGCAATCAATATAAGTGATATGATATGGCCATCGTCGTCTTGTGCTTGTGATCTCCATCTTCGAAGCACCGTCATGATCACCATCGTCACCGGCGCGACACCTTGATCTCCATTGTAGCATCGTTGTCGTCTCGCCAACTATTGCTTCTACGACTATCGCTACCGCTTAGTGATAAAGTAAAGCAATTACAGGGCAATTTGCATACAATAAAGCGACAACCATATGGCTCCTGCAAGTTGCCGATAACTCGGTTAGAAAACATGATCATCTCATACAATAAAATATAGCATCATGCCTTGACCATATCACATCACAACATGCCCTACAAAAACAAGTTAGACGTCCTCTACTTTGTTGTTGCAAGTTTTATGTGGCTGCTACGGGCTAAGCAAGAACTGTTCTTACCTACACATCAAAACCACAACGATAGTTTCTCAAGTTAGTGTTGTTTTAACCTTCTCAAGGACCGGGCGTAGCCACACTCGGTTCAACTAATTTTGGAGAAACTAACATGCGCCAGCCACCTATGTGCAAAGCACGTTGGTAGAACCAGTCTCGCGTAAGCGTACGTGTAATGTTGGTCCGAGCCGCTTCATCCAACAATACCGCCGAACCAAAGTATGACATGCTGGTAAGCAGTATGACTTGTTTCGCCAAAAACTCACTTGTGTTCTACTCGTGCATATAAGATCTACGCATAAAACCAGGCTCTGATACCACTGATGGGGAACGTGGTAATTTCAAAAAAATTCCTACGCACACGCAAGATCATGGTGATGCACAGCAACGAGAGGGGAGAGTGTTGTCCACGTACCCTTGTAGACCGAAAGCGGAAGTGTTAGCACAACGCGGTTGATGTAGTCATAAGTCTTCACGATCCGACCGATCCAAGTACCGAGCGTATGACACCTCCGGGTTCAGCACACGTTCAGCTCGATGACGTCCTACGTACTCCGATCCAGCAGAGCTTCACATGAGAGTTCCGTCAGCACGACAGCGTGAATACGGTGATGATGATGCTACCAACGCAGGGCTTCGCCTAAGCACCACTACGATATGACCAAGGTCGAATATGGTGGAGGGGGGCACCACACAAGGATGGGAGAGATCAACTGATCCACTTGTGTGTCTAGAGGTGCCCCCTGCCCCAATATATAAAGGAGAAAGGGGGAGAGGAGACCGGGAGTAGGACTCCTCATTTCCTTGTTGGAGTAGGAGAAGGGACGGAAGAGAGAGGAGGAGAAAGAAAAAGGGGGGCGTCGCCCCCTCCTTGTCCAATTCAGACTAGAGGGGGAGGGGGCGCGCGGCTGCCCTGGCTACCCCTCCTCTTCTCCCACTAAGGCCCATTCGGCCCAATATACTCCCTGGGGGGTTCCGATAACCCCCCGTACTCCGGTAAATGTCTGAAACCTCCCGAAACACTGTCGGTGTTCAAACATAGTCATCCAATATATCGATCTTTATGTCTCAACCATTTCGAGACTCCTCGTCATGTCCGTGATCATATCCGGGACTCCGAACTACCTTCGGTACATCAAAACACAAAAACTCATAATACCGATCGTCACCAAACATTAAGCGTGCGGACCCTACGGGTTCGAGAACTATGTAGACATGAACGCGACACGTCTCCGGTAAATAACCAATAGCGGAACCTGGATGCTCATATTGGCTCCCACATATTCTACGAAGATCTTTATCGGTCAAACCGGATAACAACATACGTTGTTTACAATTTGCCATTGTATTGGGTGTGTTGGGGACACAAGAGATTTCTTGTATTTGGTTGCAGGGTTGTTCGAGAGAGACCATCTTCATCCTACACCTCCCACGGATTGATAAACCTTAGGTCATCCACTTGAGGGAAATTTGCTACTGTCCTACAAAACTCTGCGCTTGGAGGCCCAACACAAGTCTACGAGAATAAAGTTGCGCAGTAGACATCACCGGCAGGGTGGGGCCTCGGCTGAGCCGACGATGTCCTCTGCCTCGTTGTTGGCGGGGAGAGGCCTCGGCAGAGTAGGGCCTCGCTGAAGCCGGCAAGGTCCTCCGCCTCGGTGCCGGCGGGGCGGGGCCTCGGCGGAGCCGGCGGTTTCCTCTTCCTCCTTATTGGCACCGTGGGGCCTCGGCGGAGCAGGGCCTCGTCGACGCCAGCGGAGCGGGGACTCGTCAGAGCCGGTATTTTCCTCTGCCTCGTCCTCAGTCTCGCTAAACAGCTCCTCGACCGCTTCATCGCCCTCTTTGTAGGGGGCCGTAGACTCGCCACCCGCATGCGGTACCGCCAGCGCTTGAGGCGGCCCTCGCGGGTCGAGCGGTATGAGTCGAGCAGCACCTCCTGCTCCGGCCGCTCCGCGGCGATCTACTCCTCCACCTACAGGTGCTCCTGGAGGAGATGTTGGTTGTAGGCAGCATCATCCTGTGCCTCCCGAAATTGTTCCTGACGCTTCTGCCTCACCATGTCCATGTATTGGGCACGGACCTCGCCGATGGTCATGGTGCAATGCACCGGCGAGGATGGCGCGGAGGAGGGGGTTGGCGCCGGATCGTCGACTACCATGTTCTCCATTGGGACGTCATCGTCCTCCAGATGCCTGCCGGCCAGCTAGTCAGCAGCAATGGCCGCCATCTCCTTGTGGTCCGTCGTCCGCCCGTCTTGAAGAGCGCTGGAGCGCAAGGAAGCCATGGTGGGCAGTAGTGTGTGGACAAGAGAAAGGGAACGGAGGCGGATGGCTGCGGCTATGGCCGGTGCAGCAGTTTATATAGCAATGGTGGGCGGCGGAGGGACGGGCGTATGGTGCCGGAGTAGCCGCCTCTGCAACTGCGTATCATTAATGTGGGCGGCAGACAGCTGGACGGACGGCACTTGTGTCATTTGAAGGTAGAGCAATCGCCGACACCGACCGTTTCAAGGTGGGCGGCACTGACCGTTTCGGGCGGAGAGCGCATGGGCGAGGGAGGCGGTCTGGGTGAGCCAAGGCAGTCAGACTCGTGCTTGACAGCGGGTCGGTCCAGTAGCCGGACATGCTGGCTTGCTGGCAAGCTCGCCAAGCTAAGCGACGACAATCAGACGATGGACGAAGCTTCTGGCCAGGAGCCGGCGCCACTGTCCATGCCGGTTCATGCCATGTTCGCCATAGAGCAGGTGCGGCCGCACTACGACGCCCTAATGGCGGAAGAGCTACCAGCACAGGAGGACCTGTGTTGCAACCTCCGTCTCCTCAACGAGCAACGATGAACAAGCGAGCGATAATGCCGTCGCGAACATGTGGCCCTATGATCCTGGCTTCCCGAATGAGCAGCGGGCGCTGTATCAGACCATCCGTAGGGCCCGTGAGGCCCTCTCCGTCGTCCTTCGAGTAGTTGCACTTGCCGTGGCGCCAGTGTCTCGTGTTGTCAACACAGTCAACGGACATGAGGAGATGAGGAGATGACTTTACTTGGCGAGGATGACAGTGGGGACCCACCAGGGCCATAGCCGCACATACGCAAGTGCCTCCTTATTATATACAACTATAATTTTTTTGCTTCCTCCTGGTTTCCTGACATCACGTTCCCACACCATTGTCAACCTATGTAGTCAATAAATGAGAGAATTGCACAAGGAGCAGCCGAAAGCTGAGACCAAGAAGCTCAAGCAGTATTTGTGTTTTTGAGGTGTGAGGCTGCAGAGTTTTTCTTGAGCGGTGTTTTCATTGTTGTTCAGAGGAGAGCAGGGTATTAACTGCGCAGGCTGTGGCCCGTCTAGCCCAGGCCAGATATTAATTTTTTTCAAGCTGAAAATGGCTAGCGCAGCTATACTTTTTTTGAGGAATACCCAGGCAAGGTTAACTTGTTATTATCCGCCCCGCTGGGCTGCAAATCTTTCCTAGGAGGTATGCATTAGGCTTAACAAGAAAATGGGCTTTAGGAAATAATAAATGGGATGTAGCTATAAAAACGGAGCAGTAACTATAAAAAAATGCACCAAACATGTAATTAGTTTATAAAATATTTTCGATTTTGAAAAGTTTAATTTCATTAATTGTTGCGCGCGAAATGTTTTCTTGGATTTTTACGTACACTACAAGAACATTGAGATACTGTGACGAAATTCCTGATGACGTTGGTTGAGAACAACACGGAAATTCTTAATATGTGACATTTTGTAAGTGGCGTCACTTATTACAGCAAATCGGTGACGTTTAATGTCACTAAATCACGCAGCCGTTGAGCCTCACATGGCTACCAATTTCTGTGACGGTTCGGTAATTTTCATGATTGGTCCACTAGAGTCACGAATATTAACGAATGTGTGCCGTTCTTTATTTCATCATGTAATGTCTAGCAGTGGGGCCTACCATAACTGCGTCACGAGTTATTGAGTGATAGGACCCACGTGATGGTGTGTGTAATGGGACTTGTCCCAGTTTCTTCATATGTTTTTGAACACTTAACTTATTTTATTCTGTCTAATGGAAGTAAATAGTGGTCGGGAAGAAAGTTATTTTGTGTTTTCGTGAACTGGTGCCCATGGCGCTATAGTTGTTTCGTTCTATCTCAAGAAAATGGAAAATAAGAGTGGATGAATTTTTGTGGTGTGGATGTTCGTGAGATGATGCATATGGCTCATCAGTTGTTTCGTTTTATCTCAAAATTTCAAATTTGATGAATTTCAGGCCATTTATCTCATATATTTCAGCATTAGCCTATATCTGTGTCATACAAATGTCTCTATAAGTCCACTAAAAAACATGTTTCGCTCCACTTTTCTAAATTTTTGCCGCATCCAATTAATTACGAACTTGTTTTTTAGCTGCGCGGAACCAACTCCCTCCAATTTCTATCCCCATCTCCACCCCCTCTCCCCCACGACTGCATCCAGCGGCAAAATTTCAGGATCACGCCGCCGATGCACCCTGCAGCACTAGCCGCTTAATCCTTCTCCAATGACGGCTGCTCGCTCGCCCTCCCATCAAGCCCCGGCCGCCGCGCTCGCTCTCCACAAGGAACGGCCGCCACGCCCCTCGCCGACCAAGATCGGATCCGCCAACCCGCGACGTCGAAGTCGCCAGCCTCGATGGGCAACATCATAGCCGCTCGCCTCATCCTCACCATCGCCCACTCCAACGCCTTCCCCAGCTTTCTTTCTCACCTCGTGCTTTACCAAGATCTGGACGTTACCTCACCACCCCTCCATCACCCACTACTTGAGATTAGATTCTGATTTAGAAGTTTGGTTTCGTCCAGTGACCAACAAGATGGCGGCGGCTGGAGACAACATGTTTGGAAGAGGCAACCCGATGATGCAGTGAGGCTAGGGGATGGGTGAGAAACTCTGCGAGGAACCCAGCTGCAATACCATTAGATCTGGTCCCCTTCCAACTATTCGAGGGTATATATCGCTGCTTCCTTATTTCTTCCATAATTTCTGGATGTAAGATTTGTGATCTGTAATTTGATTCTTCTAACCACCTATTTAAGATCTCCTTTTCCTAGTTGCAGTTCATCTAGATAAGGAGTAAGATCAATGCCCTTTGCTCTTCTCAAAGGTATGGTTGATACGTATATGTTCCTCTCTGTCTCTAAATTTCTACAATGAATAATTTCAACTCACGTTTCCCCTTTAAGCTGCAAGATCATGCAGACTCCAGAACATTTAATATGTGACTAGACTCTACGTTCAGAGTATTAACATTTAACAATGAAACTGTACTAGGAATTTCCTTTTATTAGTATTTATGGACAATACATTCATATTCTGTGATAAAAGTTAACAAGCTAAAGATATGTTGAGGGACCCTATCATGGGCTAATACTGCTCGGTGAAAGAGAAAATAATTTTGTTATTCTATAATATTTTTTCTCCATGTGAACACTTGTCAGTATATTTTTTGTCTTCTCTGTTTTATTCTGTAAACGTAAGTGCATTAGCCGATTTCTTACTGTAGGTAGCAGATTGGGTTTACAATATCAAGATAATCTTATTGGCCTTGCTATGTTGGTATAGTCTGGAGCTTGTTCTTAGTACTACTTGCTTCTCCACTTTCTATTTGCATACAATTTGCAATACGGGATAATTCCTTACCTGGTTGTGTATGCCTAACATTTAAGCTCATCGTGTACTTCCTTTGCCCATAAATTATATTTTTATTTCTTATATTTATATTGAGGAAGCATCATACATCAGCAGTGCGAGTACACAATTAGCTGTAGCTGTAGAAGAAGATGTGTAAGCACACAACCGATTCAAATAGTGTAGTTTACAGTACTAGTACTAGTTGCTTATGGCACTTAGTTGTACATATGGTGATGATCTACCAAATTCATAGCATGTTTGAATCAATTCAGAGATGAGAAACGCACATTTAATAAGAATACGGTTGCCTACTATGGTTGGGTGATGACCTTTGGATATTGCATCGTTTTGAGATTGTTCAATATATTGAATGGATGAATGGATGTCACTCCTTGCTAAAGAAACATTTTTGTGTTTTGCTCTTGATTTTGTAGTACATTAATGATCTTTTTTTTGTGATTTGCTGATCTAAACTTCTGTGGTAACCAAAGCGTTAAACAACTATACTTATGCAACTAAGTACGAAATATCTTTAGCAGATCACTACAGTGCATTACCATCAGCTGCCCTAGTGCCCCACTAGCCATTCAAATGCTACCTAAACTATAAGTGGCAATCTAGTTAAAAGTGCAGCAGTGATCCATGTAAAATATTTTGACTGACAATTTTTTATACAAGTTTGTGTCTTCTTGTTCCGCTAAACTAACTTAATGTTTTATTGACCCATCCACATACAAGCAGATTTTGTTAATAATGTACTTAGATTCATAATTCGATAGATTGTATGTTTCTTAGTGGTACTCTTATACCTTGTTATATATATGTTTTCATCTCATTAAGGTGCAATACGTTGTTATGTTTCATCAATTTATAGGCACCATGAGGATTTAGCCGCGAGACATGAAGCACAAGATAGAGAATTTGAAGAGATGCAAAGAAGAACAACCAAGAGAAGAATAAGTCTGGCAAAAGAAGCAACATGAGATGGATAACCTGATTGGATTTCTTTTAAGGGCTCAAGCAACTCAACAAGCAAATCAGTCCAGCCTAATGGTGCATGAAGGCCATCATTTTGTGAAAGAAAGATCGTTATTTAATCATACATTGCAATCATCAGGACAACATAAGTGGTCTTTTAGTTATCTAAATACTACTTTTTATCTTATTGATTCTTGTGTCAAACTTGAGTCTGTGATATTTTTTATTGTCATTTCTATTTAGAAGATGATTAGGCTGACAGATGGAATAAATAATACTATGATTTGTCTTTAATTGCAATTATAATGAAATTTGTCTCTTAACTTATTTGTATAATGTGATGTGATGTGAATTGAATACTTTATGTGATATGCATTTGCAATATAGTGGATTCGATAATTCATTGCAAATTATTTGAAATTTAATGATGTAGTCTTCATCAATAATGGAAGTAGTGATGCTAGTAGTGGGAATATGTGTGGGTGTTGATGCCCCGTCACTGAATATGGTATAAATGGCATATTTGCTGAATATGGTATAATATGGCATATTTGCTCCTAACACGTGACATTAATTGCCCGTCATAGAAATAGCAAGTTGTTGACGTTCTAGAAAATGTCACCGAACGTCCCATATTCGGTGACATTATTTTGCGCACGCCGTCACGAGGAGTAATCTGTGACGGGGATTCTGTGACGATGCTTGTGATGCCCATAAAACGTCACCCGGGGGTAATTTGTCACGTTATTAGCAATTCGATGACATATTTTGACTCATCATAGTAGGCCTAATCTCTTGTAGTGGTAATACAAATTTATATTGAAATTGTATTTAATCTGACTAGAAATTTGGGGATAAAAATATTTCGATCCCATCAAAATGTGGGAAATTTTATTGAATTCTGTTTTGAACAGTTGGTTGAAATTATTAATCGTTGTCCTAGCTAGAAAATGGGTTGTACTTTTAACAAACTATAAATGGGCTATAGTAAATTCCATTACAATTCAACAATGGGCTGTACATTCTTACAAATCGCAAATGGGCTATAAGTTCTCTGCCACACACTTGTGGGCCTACTAAGTTGACGTGTCCTCTAAAAAAAGTAAGTTGACACGTATGCAAGGCTTTGTAAACTTATAGTCAACACACGGTTCTAGCAGCTGTGGCCGTTGGATGTCCATCCAACGAATGTCGTGCTTCTTCTTTAATCTCGGATATTTTAGCTTCAGCCGCCCAAAAATGATTCCTCCCCCTGACATCTGGGGCGCATCGTTTTGGAGGCTGACCTGTGAGCCTACTAACTTGACGCATACCAAGGGCTTTGTCAACTTAGTGAATATAAACGATTCTAGCTGCAGTGACCATACGATGTCCATCCAACAGCCATCGTGCTTCTTCAACCTCTTGTCTTCTTGCTCCATCCGCCCAAAGCAGCATCGGTCGTGTCGCCTGCTCCTGCCTCCTGTGGCCGGCTGTGCTGCTACGGAGGCCTCACCACCCCCTACTACTCCCACCGCTGGCCAGGCCATCCCTCTACTCACACACACCCCCTGTTATTCTGCGGCGACAGCAGCCTCACACTTCAGCCAAACCAGTGAACCCTCATACTCCTCTCCGCGTGGGCATCCACTGTCGCGTCTTCCCCGGCTCCGCGTCGTCCCCTTCCTAGGCCTCACCGTCGTCCACCGCCCTGGTGCTCTCGGCGCGGCGTGGTCAACGTGGTCAAGGAACGACTTCCATCGGAAGAGTACTGTACATACAGAGGCTAAGAGCTGGGTCCACGGCCACAGCAAGGAAGTGCCTCCTGATTATGTGCAAAATAATTATTCCTCCACCTGACTACAGGGACCCACCGGACGGGCCACCGTATTTCGCAAAAAAATATTTCCCCCGTGACTGGTGGGACCCACCAACTACATCTTTGCATGCGAGGAAGTGCGTCCATATTACGAGGAAAAAATGATTCGCCCCTAGCTGCTGGGACCCACCAACTACATCTTCGCACACAGTCGGGACCCACCTAGTCGAAGCGTACGTAGCGTTGTCATTCTGGTCGCGAACGTGTACGTACATACTGGTCGATCGGTCTGTCTGCAGGCTGCAGCGATGAACCATGGCCATTCAAGGAAGGGCACATGTCGTAGTAGAAGTGCGCACGTGTCGTAGTAGAGGCGCGCACGTAGCATGTCACGTAGTCCCGTTAATATCGTGCACACGTATGTACAGCGGCCAGGGTGCAAGAAAGTAAATACGGCCACATACGTACATACGGGCGGGGTCTCGAACTCCTACTCGCGCATACGTACGACCAGGGCTTGTGTACATGGCTGGGTTCGAACGGAGAAACTGCGTCGTCGTGTTCATGGCGAGACAATGGAATGCGTTGTGTTCTTGGGGAGGCAACGGAATACGTCATGTTCATCGGGAGCCAACCGGCTTGGAAGGAACAGCCGATCGAAACGAGGCCTGGCGTACCGCAGAACGGAGGAAACTGCCTTGTGTTCGACCGGCCACGGTTGAAACGGGATCCTGTTCATTAGGAGGGGGCTGGCGTACCGCAAAACGGAGGAGACGGACTTCTCTTGGACCTCCTACGGTCGAAATGGGGTCCTGTTGATCGGGAGGGGTGTGGCATACCGCAAGACAGAGGAAACGGACTTGTGTTGGAGCGCTACGGTCGAAACGGGGGTCCTGTTCATCGGGAGGGGTGTGGGGTACCGCAAAAAGGGACTCAATGGGATACTGTTCATCTCCACCGTCGACCTCCTCCAGCCTGCATGAGCTACTATTCATCCACCGTCGACCTCCTCCAGCCTGCATGAGCTACTGTTCATCCACCGTCGACCTCCTCCGTCCTCCACCTACGACTGTTCATCCACAGGCTCCTGTTCATTCAGCCTCCACCGCTCCTCCACCGGCTATTGTTCAACCAGCCCTCTCCACGGGGTCCTGTTCAACCACCCCTGCACGGGCTACTATTCATCCAGCCCTCCACCGGCTACTGTTCAACCAGCCCTCCACGGGGTCCTGTTCATCCAGCCCTCCACGTGGTCCTGTTCATCCACCCCCAACTGGCTCGATCGGAGTCCGGTTCATCCTGCGGCAACGGCCTCTACTACCACGGGGTCCTTTTCATCCAACCCCCCGACGGGAACTGTTCATCCAAACCCACCAACAACACTCAGTGTTCATCCAGAGGCAGCATCGATCGGCTTCAGTTAGCAGCAGTAGTGAAGGAATCACTCAGGTTCAGTTAACAACAAGGATCGATTGCTCGGGTTTAGTAACGTAGCTAGTGCAATCGCTCGGGTTCAATTAGATACCAACGCATCGCTCGGGTTCAGTTAGAGCACAACGCCTCGCACACATGCGCGTACGTGTATGAGAGAAACGCGCAAACCTCCGTGCATCGCTTGGCCCTGACCACCCACCGTAACCGGGCACACCCCGGTATTTTCCTCACCCTCGCTTCTACCACGGTTTTTTCCGTCATGGACGGCCCAAAGAATGTCATGCGGCTGGTCTCCGGCCCTCCTAGGACGAAAAGCCCATTTTTTGTCATGATTTTTTGTCATAGAAGTAGGAGCTCACCACATCTATGATGATACCGGGTTTTGTCACAATTATCGTCATAGAAGTGTCATAAGCATGACAGAAAAAAATTTGTTCAGCCCAAAATTTCACGGATGTGTCTTTTTTTGTAGTGGGGGGCCTTTAGTGCCCACCCTTTAGTGCTGGTTGCAGAACCGGCACTAAAGGTCCTTACGAACCGGGACAATAGCCCGATTTTGCACTAGTGATTGAAAGTTTCACAGGAAATATGGACTAAGTAGCACGATCAATGTTAGGATGATGAGTGAAAAACCAACACACGAAGAATGAATCTATCATTCATTAACTTACCAGCAATAGGGTTGCTGCATGTTTTGAATTTACACATCACAGTCCATTTGTCGTCATTCTAGTTAGAAACAACACGGGGACCAAGAAAAGAATGGTGATGGTGAGAAGTATCACTATATCAAGAATTCTTAAGAGGTGGAGCAATTCTCACAACATCCTTGACATAAAAGATGGAAATACTCCAAGGTAGAACATAGCATAAGCTAGATAGCAAGGAGCACCGATAACATGGACAAGTTTGTGTTGGAGGGAATGCAAGAATGTTGTCGATGTTAACACAAATCATCGAGGGGGCAAGGATGGTATTTCTCATCATGAATTCGATTGATATCCTGAAGAGCTCAAAATTTTGATGATGATCACAACTCATTTGTTGAGAGGTTTCTTGAAGATTTAATCGATTGGCGATGACATCAAGCTAAAGAAATGGTGAAGTGAAAGGTTATCGGAACCACACATAGGATTGCAAGCTCAGCGTCAAATTTGCTTTTCAAGATAAGCAATAAGATGTTGAAAGCTAGATGTAAGCTTAGTGTACTATTGAAATTGTGTTCCGGGGATGATGGACATAGAGAGCATGGTCAAGCTTCAGCATGACAATGATGATACACACAATTGACTAGGAAAATGGTCGAGTACAATCTCAAAAGTAATGAAGATCACCAAGAGTTGTTTAATCGCGGTGTAGTCTCAATTCACTTATCGGTGTCCTCGAGTGAGTACAACTCATGACCCAGGAAAAATTGGAATCGGTGAGGAATAATACTTGATGAAGACTCATAATAAACAACATTGTCCTGTGATATAATCGAGATAACAGAGGGTAATACTAGAAGGTGGAGCATGATTGAGGTTGGACAAATGTATTGATCTACAAAACACAAGTACTTTAACTTGTCCGAGAAATGGGATCAAAGATGAAAAATTTGATCGGAACCACAGTTGCAAATGACCAAACCACAGATACAAGATGAACTTAAAAAAGGGGGTAATTATTTTTACGAAAAGCTTCCACGTTAAGATCTACATCGTGTCAATGGGCATGAACCTAAAGTTTAACTGGTGGGATACCAGAAGGGTATGTCCCATTAAGATTTTTGGGTTTGCACAGATAGCGAAGGCGTAGAGACAACCCATAGGACATTTTACGAACCTATACCACACACTTATGGAAGTGACAGATAACATCTCAAAATAGAATACAGATGGAAAGAATTAAATGATACCACATTATTGCCGAAGGCATTTGTAACAGCGAAGAACTCACAAGGATTTTGAATATGTAGAACTATAGGATAATAATCCACCAAAGGATCTCGTGAGAGTAATGGTGCTCAACCAAAAAGAAGAAAGAATGCAAAGGCATCAAATTAAAGGAATTAAGATTTTCAAATGGGGGCAGGAGAGGATGCTCTGATCAAAAGATATGTAAGTTGGATAGAATCAGAACAACAATCAATCAGGGTTTGATTTGTCGAACACCAGCTCATGTCCAGAGTGACGTCTGAGCCGAAGGGAAGAATTCTAATTGCAACTGATGATTGCGAGCATTCAAAAACATATCTAATCAAATGCACAAAATTATGATGACAAAGGATGCTAATGAATATTGCTACACATCTGGATGTACCCATTATGTGGGAAGGCAAGACTTTCCAGAGCAATAGGTTGCAAAGGATTGTCGGAAGATCGGATAGTATTTCAAAGTATCTTATCAAACATATGAGCAACTGGGGATGAAAGGATAGTCGATTAGTGCGAGGAATTATCCGTAGGGGTATTCATGTGGTAAAGAACTGCAAGGCAGTGGCACAAAGGATTCTTAAAAAGTCAGAGAATATTTCAATGTATCTTGTATTAACAACAACAACTAGGTATGATTGTATGTATGACAAGTGTATGTCCTTATCTAGATGGATATATCAGTGGTAGGGAATTGTTGGGGAACGTAGTAATTTCAAAAAATTTCCTACGCACACGCAAGATCATGGTGATGCATAGCAACGAGAGGGGAGAGTGTTGTCTACGTACCCTCGTAGACAGTTCGCGGAAGCGTTATATCAACGCGGTTGATGTAGTCGTACGTCTTCACGTCCGCCCGATCCAAGTACCGAAGGCACAACACCTCCGAGTTCTGCACACGTTCGGCTTGGTGACATCCTCGCCTTCTCGATCCAGCAAGAGGGGCGAAGTAGTAGATGAGTTCCGACAGCACGACGGCGTGGTGACGGTGTTGGTGAAGAACAATCTCCGCAGGGCTTCGCCTAAGCACTACGAAAACTATGACGGAGGATAAACTAGAGGAGACGGGGTTGCCGGCACACGGCTTGGTGTTTCTTGATGTGTCTTTGGTGCTAGCCCTGCCCCTCTATTTATATGTTGAGCCCTGGGGTCAAAACTTGGAGTAAAAGCCTCCACAAAGTCAGTTTCACCCGAAAGGCAAGAGTCCTTCTCGGACTCCAGGGCCAGACGCTAGGGTTCCCGGCGTCTGGACCCAGACGCCAGGGACCCTGGCGTCTGGCCCCTGGACTCCGCAAAATTTCCTTTTGCACTTTCCAAAAACCTTGTGGGCTTTCCCCTTTGGCCCAAATAAAGTGTTCTCGTACCCAAACATTTCGAGAACCATCCGGAACCCCTTCCGGTGACCAAACACTATTATCCCATATATCAAACTTTATCTCCGGACCATTTCTGAGTTCCTCGTCATGTCCGTGATCTCATCCCGGACTCCGAACAACATTCGGTCACCAACATACATAACTCACATAGTACTATATCGTCAACGAACGTTTAAGCGTGCGGACCCTACGGGTTCGAGAACTATGTAGACATGACCGAGACACCTCTCTGGTCAATAACCAATAGCGGGACCTGGATGCCCATATTGGCTCCTACATATTCTACGAAGATCTTTATTGGTCAGACCGCATAACAACATATGTTGTTCCCTTTGTCATCGGTATGTTACTTGCCCGAGATTCGATCGTCGGTATCTCAATACCTAGTTCAATCTCGTTACTAGCAAGTCTCTTTACTCGTTCCGTAATACATCATCTCGCAACTAACTCATTAGTTGCAATGCTTGCAAGGCTTATGTGATGTGCATTACCGAGAGGGCCCAGAGATACCTCTCCGACAATCGGAGTGACAAATCCTAATCTCGAAATACGCCAACCCAACATTCACCTTTGGAGACACCTGTAGAGCTCCTTTATAATCACCCAGTTACGTTGTGACGTTTGGTAGCACACAAAGTGTTCCTCCGGTAAACGGGAGTTGCATAATCTCATAGTCATAGGAACATGTATAAGTCATGAAGAAAGCAATAGCAACATACTAAACGATCGAGTGCTAAGCTAACGGAATGGGTCAAGTCAATCACATCATTCTTCTAATGATGTGATCCCGTTAATCAAATAACAACTCTTTGTTTATGGTTAGGAAACATAACCATCTTTGATCAACGAGCTAGTCAAGTAGAGGCATACTAGTGACGTTTGGTTTGTCTATGTATTCACACAAGTATTATGTTTCCGGATAATACAATTCTAGCATGAATAATAAACATTTATCATGATATAAGGAAATAAAATAATAACATTATTATTGCCTCTAGGGCATATTTCCTTCAGTCTCCCACTTGCACTAGAGTCAATAATCTAGTTCACATCGCCTTGTGATTCAACACTAATAGTTCACATCTTTATGTGGTTAACACCCATAGTTCACATCGATATGTGACCAACACCCAAAGGGTTTACTAGAGTCAGTAATCTAGTTCACATTGCTATGTGATTAACACCCAAAGAGTACTAAGGTGTGATCATGTTTTGCCTGTGAGAGAAGTTTAGTCAATGGGTCTGCCATATTCAGATCCGCAAGTATTTTGCAATTTTCTATGTCTACAATGCTCTGCATGGAGCTACTTTAGCTAATTGCTCCCACTTTGAATATGTATCCAGATGAAGACTAAGAGTCATCCGGATCAGTGCCAAAACTTGTATCGATGTAACCCTTTTACGATGAACCTTTTGTCACCTCCATAATCAAGAAACATATCCTTATTCCACTAAGGATAATTTTGACCGCTGTCCAGTGATCTACTCCTAGATCACTATTGTACTCCCTTACCAAAATTAGTGTAGGGTATACAATAGGTCTGGTACACAGCATGGCATACTTTATAGAACCTATGGCCAGGGCATAGGGAATGACTTTCATTCTCATTCTATTTTCTACCGTGGTCACGCTTTGAGTCTTACTCAATTTCACACCTTGTAACACAGGCAAGAATTCTTTCTTTGCTTGTTCCATTTTGAACTACTTCAAAATCTTGTCAAGGTATGTACTCATTGAAAAAAACTTATCAAGCTTCTTGATCTATCTCTATAGATCTTGATGCTCAATATGTAAGCAGCTTCACCAAGGTTTTCTTTGATAAATCCTTTCAAACACTCCTTTATGCTTTGCAGAATAATTCTACATTATTTCCGATCAACAATATGTCATACAAATATACGTATCAGAAATGCTGTAGTGCTCGCACTCACTTTCTTGTAAATACAGGCTTCACCGCAAGTCTGTATAAAACTATATGCTTTGATCAACTTATCAAAGCGTATATTCCAACTCCGAGATGCTTGCACCAGTCCATAGATGGATCGCTGGAGCTTGCATATTTTGTTAGCACCTTTAGGATTGACAAAACCTTCTGGTTGCATCATATAAAACTCTTCTTTAAATCCGTTAAGGAATGTAGTTTTGTTTATCCATTTGCCAGATTTCATAAAAATGCGGCAATTGCTAACATGATTTGGACAGACTTAAGCATCGCTACGAGTTAGAAAATTTCATCGTAGTCAACACCTTGAACTTTGTCAAAAACCTTTTCGACAAGTCTAGCTTTGTAGATAGTAACACTACTATCAGCATCCGTCTTCCTCTTGAAGATCCATTTATTTCTATGGCTTGCCGATCATCGGGCAAATCCATCAAAGTCCATACTTTGTTCTCATACATGGATCATATCTCAGATTTCATGGCCTCCAACCATTTCGCGGAATCTGGGCTCACCATCGCTTCTCCATAGTTCGTAGGCTCGTCATGGTCAAGTAGCATGACCTCCAGAACTCGATTACCGTACCACTCTGGTGCGGAGCTCACTATGGTTTTACCTACGAGGTTCGGTAGTAACTTGATCCGAAGTTACATGATCATCATCATTAGCTTCCTCATTAATCGGTCTAGTAGTCACAGGAACAGATTTCTGTGATGAACTACTTTCCAATAAGGGAGAAGGTACAATTACCTTATCAAGTTTTCTAGTTTCCTCCCACTCACTTCTTTCGAGAGAAACTCCTTCTCTAGAAAGGATCCATTCTTAGCAACGAATGTCTTGCCTTCGGATCTGTGATAGAAGGTGTACCCAACAGTCTCCTTTGGGTATCCTATGAAGACATATTTCTCCGATTTGGGTTTGAGCTTATCAAGATGAAACTTTTTCATATAAGCATCACAATCCCATACTTTAAGAAACGACAACTTTGGTTTCTTGCCAAACCACAGTTCAGATTGTGTCATCTCAACGGACTTAGATGGTGCCCCATTTTTTTTAACGTGAATGCAGCTGTCTCTAATGCATGAGCCCAAAACGATATTGGTAAATCGGTAAGAAACATCATAGATTGTACTATATCCAATAAAGTACGGTTATGACGTTCGGACACACCATTATGCTGTGGTGTTCCAGGTGGCATGAGTTTGTGAAACTATTCCACATTGTTTTAATTGAAGACCAAACTCGTAACTCAAATATTTGTCTCTGCGATCAGATCATTGAAACTTTATTTTCTTTTCATGATGATTTTCTACTTCACTCTGAAATACTTTGAACTTTTCAGACTTATGTTTCATCAAGTAGATATACTCATATCTGCTTAAATCATCTGTGAAGGTCAGAAAATAATGATACTTGTCGCGAGCTTTAATATTCATCGGACCACATACATCAGTATGTATGATTTCTAACAAATATATTGCTCGCTCCATTATTTCGGAGAACGGTGTCTCTAGTCATCTTGCCCATAAGGCATGGTTCGCAAGCACCAAGTGATTCATAATCAAGTGATTCCAAAATCCCATCAGCATGGAGTTTCTTCATGCGCTTTACACCAATATGACCTAAATGGCAGTGCCACAAATAAGTTGCACTATCATTATTAACTTTGCATCTTTTGGTTTCAATATTATGATTATGTGTATCACTATGATCGAGATCCAACGAACTATTTTCATTGGGTGTGTAACCATATAAGGTTTTATTCATGTAAACAGAACAACAATTTATTCTCTTACTTAAATGAATAACCGTATTACAATAAACATGATCAAATCATATTCATGCTCAACGCAAACACCAAATAACACTTATTTAGGTTCAACACTAATCCCGAAATTATAGGGAGTGTGCGATGATGATCATATCAATCTTGGAACCACTTCCAACACATATCGTCACTTCACCCTTAACTAGTCTCTGTTTATTCTGCAACTCCCGTTTCGAGTTACTAATCTTAGCAACTGAACTAGTATCAAATACTGAGGGGTTGCTATAAACACTAGTAAAGTACACATCAATAACATGTATATCAAATATACTTATGTTCACTTTGCCATCTTTCTTATCCGCCAATCACTTGGGGTAGCTCCGCTTCCAGTGACCAGTCCCTTTGCAGTAGAAGCACTCAGTCTCAGGCTTAGGATCAGACTTGGGCTTCTTCACTTGAGTAGCAACTTGCTTGCCGTTCTTCTTGAAGTTCCCCTTCTTCCCTTTGCCCTTTTCTTGAAACTAGTGGTCTTGTCAACCATCAACACTTGATGTTTTTCTTGATTTCTTCCTTCGTTGATTTCAGCATCACGAAGATCTTGGGAGTTGTTTCCGTTATCCCTTGCATATCATAGTTCATCACGAAGTTCTACTAACTTGGTAATGGTGCCTAGAGAATTCTGCCAATCACTATCTTATCTGGAAGATTAACTCCCACTTGATTCAAGCAATTGTAGTACCCAGACAATCTGAGCACATGCTCACTAGTTGAGCGATTCTCCTCCATCTTTTAGCTATAGAACTTGTTGGAAACTTCATATCTCTCAACTCGGGTATTTGCTTGAAATATTAACTTCAATTCCTGGCACATCTCATATGTTCCATGACGTTCAAAACGTCTTTGAAGTCCCGATTTTAAGCCGTTAAGCATGGTGCACTAAACTATCAAGTAGTCATCATATTTAGCTAGCCAAACGTTCATAACGTCTGCATCTGCTCCTGCAATAGGTCTGTCACCTAGCGGTGTATCAAGGACATAATTCTTCTGTGCAGCAATGAGGATAAACCTCAGATCACGGATCCAATCCGCATCATTGCTACTAACATCTTTCAATACAATTTTCTCTAGGAACATATCAAACTAAACACAGGGAAGCAACAACGCGAGCTATTGATCTACAACATGATTTACAAAATACTACCAGGACTAAGTTCATGATAAATTTAAGTTCAATTAATCATATTACTTTAAGAACTCCCACTTAGATAGACATCCCTCTAATCCTCTAAGTGATCACATGATCCAAATCAATTAAACCATGTCCGATCATCACGTGAGATGGAGTAGTTTCATTGGTGAACATCACTATGTTGATCATATCTACTATATGATTCATGCTTGACCTTTCGGTCTCCGTGTTCTGAGGCCACATCTCTATATGCTAGGCTCGTCAAGTTTAACCTGAGTATTATGCGTGTGCAAAAACTGGCTTGCACCCGTTGTAGATGGATGTAGAGCTTATCACACCCGATCATCACGTGGTGTCTGGGCACGACGAACTTTGGCAATGGTGCATACTCAGGGAGAACACTTTTATCTTGAAATTTAGTGAGAGATCATCTTATAATGCTACCGTCAATCAAAGCAAGATAAGATGCATAAATGATAAACATCACATGCAATCAATATAAGTGATATGATATGGCCATCATCATCTTGTGCTTGTGATCTCCATCTTTGAAGCACCGTTGTGATCACCATCGTCACTGGCGCGACACCTTGATCTCCATCATAGCATCGTTGTCGTCTCGCCAATCTTATGCTTCCACGACTATCGCTACCGCTTAGTGATAAAGTAAAGCATTACAGCGCGATTGCATTGCATACAATAAAGCGGCAACCATATGGCTCCTGCCAGTTGCCGATAACTCGGTTACAAAACATGATCATCTCATACAATAAAATTTAGCATCATGTCTTGACCATATCACATCACAACATGCCCTGCAAAAACAAGTTAGACATCCTCTACTTTGTTGTTGCAAGTTTTACGTGGCTGCTACGGGCTTAAGCAAGAACCAATCTTACCTACGCATCAAAACCACAACGATAGTTTGTCAAGTTGGTGCTGTTTTAACCTTCGCAAGGACTGGGCGTAGCCACACTCGGTTCAACTAAAGTTGGAGAAACTGACACCCGCCAGCCACCTGTGTGCAAAGCACGTCGGTAGAACCAGTCTCGCGTAAGCTTACGCGTAATGTCGGTCCGGGCCGCTTCATCCAACAATACCGCCGAACCAAAGTATGAGATGCTAGTAAGCAGTATGACTTATGTCGCCCACAACTCACTTGTGTTCTACTCGTGCATATAATATCAAAATATAAAACCTGGCTCTGATACCACTGTTGGGTAACGTAGTAATTTCCAAAAATTTCCTACGCACATGCAAGATCATGGTGATGCATAGCAACGAGAGGGGAGAGTGTTGTCTATGTACCCTCGTAGACCGTTCGCGGAAGCGTTATATCAACGCGGTTGATGTAGTCGCACGTCTTCACGTCCGACCGATCCAAGTACCCAAAGCACGGCACCTCCGAGTTCTGCACACGTTCGGCTCGGTGACGTCCTCGCCTTCTCGATCCAGCAAGAGGGGCGAAGTAGTAGATGAGTTCCGGCAGCACGACGGCGTGGTGACGGTGTTGGTGAAGAACAATCTCCGCAGGGCTTCGCCTAAGCACTACGAAAACTATGACGGAGGATAAACTAGAGGAGACGGGGTTGCCGGCACACGGCTTGGTGTTTCTTGATGTGTCTTTGGTGCTAGCCCTGCCCCTCTATTTATATGTTGAGCCCTGGGGTCGAAACTTGGAGTAAAATCCTCCACAAAGTCGGTTTCACCCGAAAGGCAAGAGTCCTTCTCGGACTCCAGGGCCAGACGCCAGGGTTCCCGGCGTCTGGACCCAGACTTCAGAGACCCTGGCGTCTGGCCCCTGGACTCCGCAAAACTTCCTTTTGCACTTTCCAAAAACCTTGTGGGCTTTCCCCTTTGGCCCAAATAAAGTGTGATCATACCCAAACATTTCGGGAAATATCCGGAACCCCTTCCGGTGATTTCCGAAACCCTTCCGGTGACCAAACACTATTATCCCATATATCAAACTTTATCTCCGGACCATTCCGGAGTTCCTCGTCATGTCCGTGATCTCATCCCGGACTCCGAACAACATTCGGTCACCAACATACATAACTCACATAGTACTATATCGTCAACGAACGTTTAAGCATGCGGACCCTACGGGTTCGAGAACTATGTAGACTTGACCGAGACACCTCTCTGGTCAATAACCAATAGCGGGACCTGGATGCCCATATTGGCTCCTACATATTCTACAAAGATCTTTATCGGTCAGACCGCATAATAACATATGTTGTTCCCTTTGTCATCGGTATGTTAGTTGCCCGAGATTCGATCGTCGGTATCTCAATACCTAGTTCAATCTCGTTACCGGCAAGTCTCTTTACTCGTTCCATAGTACATCATCTCGCAACTAACTCATTAGTTGCAATGCTTGCAAGGCTTATGTGATGTGCATTACCGAGAGGGCCCAGAGATACCTCTCTGACAATCGGAGTGACAAATCCTAATCTCGAAATACGCCAACCCAACATTCACCTTTGGAGACACCTGTAGAGCTCCTTTATAATCACCAGTTAAGTTGTGACGTTTGGTAGCACACAAAGTGTTCCTCCGGTAAACGGGAGTTGCATAATCTCATAGTCATAGGAACATGTATAAGTCATGAAGAAAGCAATAGCAACATACTAAACGACCGAGTGCTAAGCTAACGGAATGGGTCAAGTCAATCACATCATTCGTCTAATGATATGATCCCGTTAATCAAATAACTACTCTTTGTTTATGGTTAGGAAACATAACCATCTTTGATTAACGAGCTAGTCAAGTAGAGGCATACTAGTGACGTTTGGTTTGTCTATGTATTCACACAAGTATTATGTTTCCGGATAATAAAATTCTAGCATGAATAATAAACATTTATCATGATATAAGGAAATAAAATAATAACATTATTATTGCCTCTAGGGCATATTTCCTTTAGGAATTGCAAAGGCAGTGGCACAAGGGTCTCAGGAAGACATCGAATAGTATCTTCAAAATCTTCTGATGAAGCAGGCGATCATCTGGAATGAAGGGCTCTTCGAGAGTAAGTAGTTACAGGAACCTAGAGTTAGAGTTAGTAAAATCTTTAGCCTAAATAGAGGAGACATCAAAATCCCAGAGTAAAGGAGAGGAATAAAATATCCTAATACCACCCATTTGTGATGTGGGCCTGTAAGCCACACAATAATGTTAGTAAAAATAGCTTTTCCAAAGACTTGACTCAACTTCGGCCAAGGTGTTGGAAAGGGGGCTACCTACATGCAGTCAGCTCTGATGCCAACTTGTGATGCCCCGACTTAATCATGCACTAATCATACAAGGAAATGCACACGATCAAGATCAGAGACTCACGGGAAGATATCACAACACAACTCTAGACACAAATTTAAGTCATACAGGCTTTATATTACAAGCCATGGGCCTCAAGGGCTCAAATACATAAGCTTGAATAGAAATGAGTCAGCGGAAGAAACAATATCTGAGTATAGACATAAGGTAAACAAGTCTGCCTTAAGTAGGCTAGCACAAATGATAACAACGATTGCAAAACAAGGCCTCCTGCCTGGGACCCTCCTAACTACTCCTGGTGGTTGGCGGCCTCCACGTAGTATTAGGCAACCTCAGGGTAGTAGAAGTTATCGATGGTGGCATCTGGCTCTTGGGATCCATCATCTAATCGCAGCAATCGGGTATAGAGGAAAAGGGGGTAGCAAAGTAAGCATGCGTACTCATCCAAAGTACTTGCAAGACTTACATCAGAACTAAACTAAGTATGAATCAGTATCAAAGGAATGGGGTTAAATGTTTGGACTAAACTACAGAAATGCCAGAAGAGAAGGGAAAGACAAACCTAACAAAGACTAGCATCTTGAAGTATCTTGCAGCATTAGAAGAGTGTAGATTGATGCGTCTCCAACGTATCTATGATTTTTGATAGCTCCATGCTATATTATCTACTGTTTTGGACTATATTGGGCTTTATTTTCCACTTTTATATTACTTTTGGGACTAACCTATTAACCGGAGGCCCAGCCCACACTTGCTGTGTTTTGCCTGTTTTAGTGTTTCGAAGAAACGGAATATCAAACGGAGTCCAAACGGAATGAAACCTTCGGGAACGTGATTTTCTCAACAAATATGATCCAGGAGACTTGGAACATCCGTCAAGAAAGCCACGAGGCGGTCACGAGGGTGGAGGGCGCCCCCCTAGGGCGCGCCCCCTGCCTTGTGGGCCCCTTGAAGCTCCACCGACGTACTCCTTCCTCCTATATATACCTACGTACCCCCAAACGATTAGATACGGAGCCAAAAACCTAATTCCACCGCCGCAACCTTCTGTACCCACGAGATCCCATCTTGGGGCCTGTTCCGGAGCTCCGCCGGAAGGGGAATCCACCATGGAGGGCTTCTACATCATCACCATAGCCCCTCCGATGAAGTGTGAGTAGTTGACCTCAGACCTTCGGGTCCATAGTTAGTAGCTATATGGCTTCTTCTCTCTTTTTGGATCTCAATACAATGTTCTCCCCCTCTCTCGTGGAGATCTATCCGATGTAATCTTCTTTTTGCGGTGTGTTTGTTGAGATCGATGAATTGTGGGTTTATGATCAAGATTATCTATGAACAATATTTGAATCTTCTCTGTATTCTTTCATGTATGATTGGTTATATTTGCAAGTATCTTCGAATTATCAGTCTGGTTTGGCCTAATATATTGGTTTTTCTTGCAATGCGAGAGGTGCTTAGCTTTGGGTTCAATCTTGCGGTGTCCTTTCTCGGTGATAGTAGGGGCGGCACGGCATGCATTGTATTGTTGCCATCGAGGATAACAAGATGGGGTATTTATAATGTTGCATGAATTTATTCCTCTACATCATGTCATATTGCTTAAGGCGTTACTCTGTTTTCTTGAACTTAATAATCTAGATGCATGCTGGATAGTGGTCGATGAGTGGAGTAATAGTAGTAGATGCAGGCAGGAGTCGGTCTACTTGTCTCGGACATGATGCCTATATACATGATCATACCTAGATATTCTCATAATTATGCTCAATTCTGTCAATTGCTCAACAGTAATTTGTTCACCCACCGTAAAATAATTATGCTCTTGAGAGAAGCCACTAGTGAAATCTATGTCCCTCAGGTCTATTCTCATCATATCAATCTCCTATCACTTTATTATTGCTTTGCTTTTTTACTTTACCTTTTACTTTTTACTTTGCATCTTTATACCAAAAATACCAAAAATATTGTCTATCATCTCTATCAGATCTCACTCTCATAAGTGACCGTGAAGGTCTTGACAAAACCCCTAATCGTGTTGGTTGCGTTGAGCTATTTTTTTGTGTAGGTACTAGGGACTCGCGCGTAGCCTCCTACTGGATTAATACCTTGGTTCTCAAAAACTAAGGGAAATACTTACTCTACTCTGCTGCATCACCCTTTCCTCTTCAAGGAAATCCAATGTAGTGCTCAAGAGGTAGCAGGCAGATTTCTGGCGCCGTTGCCGGGGAGTCTATGCAAAAGTCAACATACCAAGTACCCATCACAATTCCTTATCTCTCGCATTACATTATTTGCCATTTTCCTCTCGTTTTCCTCTCCCCCACTTCACCCTTGCCGTTTTATTCGCCCTCTCTTTTCCGTTCGCCTTCTTCCCGTATGTATCTTTGTTTGTGTTTCCTCGTGCCTTCTATATGCTTGCATCTTCGCTTGCTGAAAATCTATTGATATGGATCCACTTAAAGTGTTCTACCTGGATCATCTTCGATCCTTATGTGCTCGTGCTGAAACCCCAACTAGCCTAGTTGATGGGAAATCTTTAGATGAGCATGCTCATTTTGTGCGTCATCGTTTGTCTGAAAAAGGGAAGCTCTTAAGGTATCACATAAATAGTTTGCTATGCTATGCTTGGAATCTTTGTGAAATGTGTGATTTTACTTGTTGCTCTAAGAACCCTAACAAACACCTTCCCTACCGATGTGAGTTCAATGATAATGAAATCTTATCTTCTTATGCAAAAGGTGTTTATAGTTACTATGATATCGAACAAATTGAAGAATTTGTCATTTTTAAAGGTGCTCATGAAGTTGCTTATTTGATTGAAAAATATGATTTTACTCTCAACAAATCTGAAAATTCCGTCATACTTAAATATGGCAATGAAAACCTTGCTCACAATGTCTATGTCCAAGAATTTATTGAAAGAATGACCGTTCCTTTGGAATAAAATAATGATATGCATGAATCTATAGATAATAATGATTCCGATGATTTGATTGAAATATCCCTTGATGAACATGATGCTTGCTATTCTTGTGGCCATGATGCCAATATTTATGAAGATGAATTTGCTATAGTTCCTTATGTTAAACATGAGCTCGTTGCTATTACACCCATACTAGGTAGTTCCTTTGATGAAAAGCATGATTGCAATGATGTTACTATAAATTCTCTTGATGTCAATTGTGCTAATAATATGCAAAACCCTAAGCTTGGGGATGCTAGTTTTGCTATGTCTACTACTTGTTGCAATGATCATGATTGGGGTGATTCTTCTTATGATATTGAAAATTTATTTAAGCCCCATGATGAATATGAGATTGATAATATTGTTTGCAATAATATTGAAAGTGGGTTCGGAAGAGTGTCAACTTTAGATCCCACATATTTGGAGAATGTTCAATCTTATGAAGTTTTTGATAAAAGTGGGTTTGGAGAGATCATGACTTTAGTTAATGATAATCCCACTAGTTTGGAAGAGTGTCAACTTTGCATGCATGTGGATCGTATTGAGAATATACTTTGTGATAGCTATTTTGTTGAATTTGCTTTTGATCCTTCATGTAATTATTATGAGAGAGGAAAATAACGTTGTAGGAATTTTCATGTTACTAAATTACCTCTCGTCATGTTGAGATTGCTATCATCTCTTTCTTCTTCCTTGCATATGCCAATTTTTCCTTGCTATGATAATTTTCTTGCTTATAAAATGCCTATGCATAGGAAGTATGTTAGACTTAGATGTGTTTGTCATGTGTTTTATGATGCTCCTTTTGCGCTTCAATTCTTGTCTTTCATGTGAGCATCATTAAAATTATCAATGCCTAGCTAAAAGGCTTTAAAGAAAAGCGATTGTTGGGAGACAACCCAATATTTTTACTTGCTGTTATCCAATAAATAATCCATCTAGCTTTTGTTTAGATGTGGTTTTATGTTTTTATTAGTGTTTGTGCCAAGTTAAACTTATAGATTGTCACATCCCTGTGTTAGTCATGCATTAGGATTGGTTGAACATGTGCATCATGTTTAAATTCCCAGAAAACTGAAATGGGGATGACAGAACCCCCAGCACCCCCCTAGAAAAACTGGGGTTTACTAAAAACTTTTTCAATGAACCTGAAATGCCCTTCTAAAAAGCCCACCCTTTTTGTTTTGGGCTAAAACCTTTGACAAAAATGGTGCACATTTTTCTAGGACATCTTAAGGTCATTGGATTAATTCTTATAGTATTTGCATTTGGGCATTTAAATGCTCAAATAATCATAAACTAAAATGTTTGCTGTTGGATATATTCTAAGCAGTAGCCATGATTAGTTTACGATTTTTGGAAATGCCCTGGCATTTTTAATAAAGCCCTGAAGATACAGAAATAATAGAATAAATAAAAAACAGAAAAAGAGAGAGAGAGAGAGAGAGAGAGAGGAACTTACGTGGCGCAGCCCACCAGCCGGCCCACCTGGCGGCCCAGCAGTGTGCTGGCCCGCGCCAGCCAGCTGCTTCTTCCCCGCCAGGCAGGCAGGGAGGTGACGCCGGCGTGCCTGAGCTCGCCACGGCACCACCTTCTTGCCGCACGTGCCCCTGGACGCCTGGACGCCTCCACGTCGCGCACCGAAGCCCCTGGACACACCATTCCCCCTGCCTCTCCCTCGCCGTTCCCCACCATGGCCGACGCCCCTGCCGCCGCACCGTCGTCGTAGCTGCGCCCTCCGTCGTCCTCGCGCCGCGCCATCGTGTCCACGAGCTCTGCCGTCGTCCACTGCTACGCCCCGACCCATCCCCGAGCGCTCGCTCGCCCCGGAAACGCTGCACCAAGCTCATCTTCAACTCTGGCCACCGGAGATCCCCTTCGCCGTCCCCACCGCATCAGCTCGTCCCCAACCTCGCCGACTGCCTCGACGTGACCCCCGTGAGCTCAGCCACCTCCCCAACCTCTCTGTTCCCTCTCTTGAGCCCCGTAGCGATTGCACGTAGCTCACCCGCACGCGCCGCCGCGGAGCTCATTGCCAACGAGGCTCCGGCCACCCAATGGCCGCGCCACCCTGTCCACTAGCCCTACCGCACCCCCAGCAGCTCAACGCACTAAACCACGTGCCTCTCCATGCCCCCTAGCGACTAGTTCGACCTCACCCGAGCTCCGGCCACCGCCAAACTCGTCGCCGACGTCGTTTCCGGCCACCCCAGCTCCACCCACTGCCACCACTCAACGCAGCTCACTCCCCGCGTCACGTAGATGGTCTCTGCCATCCTTTTGGTCGTCGGAGTGCAAAACCCGCGCTGCTCCGCCGCGTCTGGACTCGCCGGCGGCTAAACGCCGGCGAATTTGACCCTGTTTGACCCCGTGTGGGCCCAGGTTGACTTTCCCCTGAGTCTATGATAGGTGGGGCCGGCCTGTTAATTAGTTTAGGATTAATACTAACTAATTTTAATTAGTTTAGTCACTGACATGTGGGCCCAGGCCCAAGTGACAGTTAGTTAGTGTTAATTTAATCCTGTTAGTTAGCTAAGTCACTTACAGACAGGGTCCACCAGTCAGGTTTAACCTGGCCGACCCAGTTGACCCGCTGACGTCACACTTATGTCATGCTGATGCATTAATTCAATTACTGGATTTATTCTTTAATAGGAAATTCCAGAAAATAACCTTGCTGTTTAAGCAAAATAAGATAATGCACTAATAAGGCTAAGTTAAATGAACTATGATTTGAATCTTTGATTCAAATGGGTTCATTCCTTTCTGTTTTAGCTTGCATTAGGCCAAGACACATTCATTTTGCCATGTCATAGCATGCATCATATTGTTGCATATTGTCATGTGTTGATTATGTTCGGTGTGTCTTTCGTGGTAGGTTTTGCCTCCGAGGATAACCCCGAGTATCCGTCTAAAGGGCAGTACCCTACTACCACTACATCAGGCAAGCAACCCATCGATCATTCCGATACAATCCCATGTTCTCGCTTCTGCTCTTGTTTACTGCATTAAGACAATGCGATTCAAACTGCTGTGTGCTACGGTAGTTGAACCCTTATCCTCTGCATGACCTATCATTGCCACAGTAACTAGATGAAACCCACTAGCATGTGTAGGAGTTGATTGAGCCATGTGTGTGATTCCTACCTTGCTATGCCTGCTATGCTTAGAGTTGTGTCAGGTCTCGTTCATCTGGGTGATGGGCTAGAGAGAAATGATTATGTCGGTAATGTGAGGGATGTGTTGAACATGTTTTGGTAAAGGTATCGATGAGAGGCCATGTAGGAGTACATGGTGGGTTGTTTCATTGAGACCGTCCGTAGGAACTGAGATCTGTATGCGTGATTTAAGATTCCGCTACTACCACACATTGGGCCCTGAAATATGACCCCGCTCGACTTACTGACCCCTCTCGCCCTCTGTCCAGGAGTTGCAACAAGTTTCTAGTGTTTGTAGGTTATGTGTTGGCGGCCGTGCGTAGCGCTGACCCTAGGGGTGGGCTATGATGCGGTAGATACACTGTGGCCGGGTATGCTGGGCGCCCGTTTGGCGTCTCAGGACCTTGTACACATCGTTTGGGGCCGTTGAGGACACCCTGGCCGGATTTCCTTGCGGATGGAACCTGAATAGGCAATAAACCTGGACTAGAGACTTGTGCGGTTAGTCAGATCGTGGTCTACACCCACGTCGGTTTTCGCTTGAAGTCTGCCGAGCACATGTCGTGTGCAGACACTAAGTGGTGGAAACATGTGTGATGAAGTACACCCCTGCAGGGTATAAAACTATTCGAATAGCTGTGTCCGCGGTAAAGGACTACTTGGTTGCCTATACAGTTCATAGACAAGTTAATGGATACTACTAAAAGACTCAAGGTAAGTGTGAGTACCGAGGATGGCCCTCTCGTAGGATGACGAGGGAGGATCCCCGGTGTAATATTGTGTTGGTGATTAGTGGACTCGTGTGCGAAAATTATTTTACTAGTGGAGTCTCGTAGGATAGCTTAGCCAAGAGTCAAAGCTGGCTTGTTGCAATAACTCCACCACCTTCTTGAGAATGAGCATGTATAGTAGGTTCTGTTGTAAGACTTGCTGAGTACCTTTGTACTCATGTTTGCTTAATTACTGTTTTCAGACGACAACACCACCCCCTCCGATGGGTTCTACGTAGACCTTTATGTCGACGAGTGACTAGCCACCCAGGTGGTGATCCTGGCCATGGAGGGCCCTATGTAGATAGACAGGCTTCGAGAAGCCTTCTTTCTTTCTAGTGTCTGTACTCAGACTAGTTGCTTCCGCATGTGCTTGTATGATTGTATGACTTGAGTGTCGGGTCGTGTGACCCCTACCTGTATGAACATGTTATGTATGGCTCTCTGGAGCTTTTAAATAAAGTACTTGAGTGGTAGAGTTTTGTTGTGATGCCATGTTGTATGCACTCATATCGGGCATATTGTGTGTATGATTGAAATGCTCGGTATGAGCGGGATCCGACAATCTAGTTGTTTATCCTTGCCAGCCTCTCATATGGGGAAATGTAGTCTAGTGCTTCCTGAGCGATAGTAGTCCGCTACAGCCCGGTTCACCGGAGTCCTGCTAGCCCAGCACTACTGCTCTGGACACTTGACTGGCCGGCATGTGTTTCACTTTGTTCCTATGTCTGTCCCTTCGGGGAAATGTCACGCGGTGACATCCAGAGTCCTGCCTAGCCTACTACAGCTCGGGTTCCCCGGAGTCCTGTTAGCCCAGTGCTACAGCCCGGATTCACTCGCTGATCACCGACATGTTCGATGTGATTCACGTATGCTTATCTCCATAGGTCTATGCCACTTTGGGTTCACGACTAGCCATGTCGGCCCGGGTTCTTTGTCATATGGATGCTAGCGACACTATCATATATGTGAGCCAAAAGGCGCAAACGGTCCCGGGCCATGGTAAGGCGACACCCGTGGGATACCATGCGTGAGGCCGTAGTGTGATATGAGGTGTTACCGGCTAGATCGATGTGACTTGGAATCGGGGTGCTGACAGTGTTGGCATCAGAGCCGGACTGCCTGTAGTTTCGTTGAGCCAAAATGGTCGATGTCGAGTCTAGAAATGCTTTAGTTATATGTAGGGGAATTGATTGTGGGAGGGAACTTAAGGCTCTTTTACTCCTTTACCTTATGCCCTCTGATCTGAGTCATTCTCTTCTCATTCAACGTGGGTTAAGGACTAGGCTCTCTTCTTCTATCAGGTTCACGTGTTACTAATCCATAATAGCTTATAGGATTGTTGTTACAAGCCTCAGTACAGTTTCTACCACTTTTAGTATGTTGCCAGTTGAATCAGAACCTTGATATGATGTTGTTGAGTGGTATTGCAAACTGTTGTGGATGTCTCAAATCTTTCTCTGAGCATTTACAGCCGTTATGCAGTCCAATTTTCCCTAGAAATTCTAATGTCTTGCATTGTGGTTTTGCTTTCAGATGGCCACTCGTGCTCAAAACCAAGTGGTTCGCCTGACCCGGTGCCTCGATGTGCCCGGTCATACCGTTGGTATCCCGAATACACTGTCGAAGAGCAATTCCGAGACTTTAATCAAAGCCAATATTTATGCACCGTCAGGGTATTTCCTTCTTATCCTGGATCTACCGAGCCCCTCCACTGTTCCTATGGACTCGGGGTTACTATTGAGATGGCTGTGCAGGATGTTGCCTATTCCATGCTGAGCATCATGCGTGTTCGGACTGGCCTGCTTCGGAACACCAACTTCCGTTATATGCCAGCTTCACTTCCGGGAGCGCAAGGGTATCTCTAGGCTATCTATGCTGACTCCACTCAGGAGGACTCACTAACGCGTACCACTACCGAGATGCTCGAGGATAAAGACCGAGTGAATTGGGCCTTGAGACTGGAGCTTTTCAACACCCGTGCTGATCATTGGGCCACTTTGACTCGGTTTGCACCTGCGGTGCAAGCTGGATGTATGGATACAAGGGATCTGTATCCTGTGAGATCTGCTTTGATAAAAATGGTGGATTTGCGTGATGTGGGAGGCATCACCCCACCCCGTGGTCCCCGCAGGCCACCGTTTGTTCACTACTAGGGAAAATCCTATACACAAAATCTTACCAGCAGCGTGCTATAAAATCAGGCGCTGCTGCTAAGTAGCAGTAGCGCGGGCTGTGGAAACTCGCTGCTGAAACAAGTTTATCAGTAGCGCGCGCACTCCAAGCGGCGCTACGGCTAAAATTCCCACGCTGCCGCCGTGAGGCCAGTTATAGCAGTAGCGCATTAAAATAGACAGCGCTACTGCTACGTAACGTAGCAGCAGCGCATTCAGGCAATAATCGCTACTGCTAAATTAACTATAGATCTCACTAGCCTCATCCACAGATCACACTCACACACACTCGATCACGGTCTCCTCCTCACCCCCCGCGCCGCCGGTCCTCCCCCGTCGCCCCTCCCCCGTCGCCCCTCCCCCGATCTGTGCCGCTGTCGCCTCATCCTCCTCGCTGGACTCGGTACCGGCCTCCTCCTCCGTCCTCCCTCCACTCACCGTTGGCTGCCCCCTCCTCGCTCCGCCTTCCTCCTCGATCCGTCCTCCCTCCACTCGCCGCCGGCCGGCCCCTCCTCGCTCCGCCTTCCTCCTCCGTCCTACTATCTTCTCCCTCCTCGAGTCGCCCCTCCTTGTCCCTCCTCCCTGATACATTTTGATTTAGTAGGCTAGTTGATTTAGTTGATTTAGAACATTTTGATTTAGTTTATTTAGTAGGCTAGTTGATTTAGTTGATTTACTAGGCTAGTTGATTTAGAACATTTTGATTTAGTTGATTTAGTAAAATGGCGCCACCACCAGCACCACTATGTCGACTATGCAAGTCAAGGTGCGCCAGCAGCCTTGCAACTGGCAAGCTATTCGGCATCTACTTCCATCCGAGTTTTCGTCATGCGGCGGTAAGAAATTAGATGAAATGTAACAACTATTTTATTTTTAGTGTTGGCATTACTGCATTGTGTCATTTTGCTTTTCTTACACAGATCGTCCCATGCAATGTGAGGTGGAAATTCAACAAGCTGACAGGAGACACTGTGACATTTGAGGCTCCTGTGGGGCCGTACACTATGGAGGTCGAGAAAGGACGCAATATGTCGCATATTGGAGGAGATGGATGGGCCCATTTCCTCGCTCGCATGCGTCTTACTGGTGGTCAGTTGATCCGATTCTCCTTCATAGCAGAAAGACCCAAGTTGGTTGTCATTTATATCAACCTAGTGGAAGATGATGAAGATGACGAAGATGATGAAGATAATGAGGACCCACTCAATGAAGATGATGAGAACCCACTTCATGAAGCCGTCAGAGCTCAAAAGAATGAGGCTGAGCGAGGAGGAGGTGTGCAACCTATGGGACATAATTCCGCCACGTGATGACTTTGTCGGGGTGCCATTCGTGACCCGCCTAACAAGCACCATGGTCGATCGGCATGAAATGGTATGTTATATGTAGTGCATGTAGTAATTTGATGATATATATATATATGCTTTATTGTTATACTTACAAATGCAAATTATCCGATTGTATGCTTAGTGAATCTGACGATATGCTTAGTGTAGAGTCCAATGATATGCTTTGTGGAATCTAGTCGATGATATACTTTAGTGTAGAGTCTGATCACATGCTTAGGCTATTTTATTAATTGATATGTTTTTCTTATTCAGAGATTGCCAAAGAACCTATCTGTGAGTTGTGGTATCGAGCCTGATGAGGAAGGCTCAGTTGGACTACGCCTTACCGCAAGGGGCTCCGTCACCACATGTACTTACCGCATGGGCACAGATGGTCGCACACACTTGAACTCGGTTGGGTGGAAGAGATTCCTCGTTGGCAAGAATCTTCGTGCTGGACAGGCCATCCTAATTACTATCAGGAACACCCACCGCCCAGGCTTGAGGATGATGATCGTCGTCGATATCATCTAGAACTACATATGTGTATGTGGCTATATCAACTAGAACTACATATGATGATCGTCGTCGATATCATGTAGAACTACATATGATGATCATCGTCGATATCATCTAGAACTAAATATGATGATTGTCGTCGATGTCACCTTGTACTGCTTGAGGATGCATGTTGAGTATATATGAAATTGTTATCTAGTACTCACTCGGTTCCAAATTACTCGTCGTGGTTTGAGTTCAAATTTGAACTAAAACCACGACGAGTAATTTCAAACCGAGGGAGTACTACCTAGTACCTATAATGCTTTATGAAATTGATATCTAGTAGTACCTAGTATCTGGAAATTGCAGTTTATCGAAGCCGGAATGGGGAAATGGTGAAAGATATAATAGTAGCGCTGGACCGGGAAATCGCTACAACTAAGTAATAGCAGCGCGTTCCTGAAAAGCGTTGCTTCTATAGTCAATAGTGGTAGTGCGGGTACAGGCAGCGCTACTACTAAGAGTTAGCTGTAGCGCCTTATTGGTAGCGCGGGTACTCGCGTTGCTGATAGGCCTAAAACCCACGCTGCTGCTAGCCTTTTCCCTAGTAGTGGTTGGTCCAAGACCTCATACTAGCCCCTTTGGTCCACAAGCTCCTCAGGACCGTCTGTTCCCAGATGATCACGTTGAACTTCCAGGCTATGGAGGTGACTTCTATGAGGACTACTACGGAGCTGTCTGAGTTAGTAGTAGTATCACTAGCATTGTAATAGTTGTATCTCCACTGTCCTGCGTGATTTGTGGAATATGACTTTGTGTGTAATCAATCCCGGAGGTGTAGACAAATAATGTATAGGAGCTTGGAATGCCTCCGATGAGATGTAACGTCTTTCATCATAGTTGTACTGTAGCCCGGGCTTGTACTAAACTATGTATGGTATGTAAGACCGTTGGTATATATATGGCAGTTCTATATTACCATGACATACGGATGTGTCGGAAATATGCCCTAGAGGAAATAATAAATTGGTTATTATAATATTATATTTCATTGTTCATGATAATCGTTTATTATCCATGCTAGAATTGTATTGATAGGAAACTCAGATACATGTGTGGATACATAGACAACACCATGTCCCTAGTAAGCCTCTAGTTGACTAGCTCATTGATCAATAGATGGTTACGGTTTCGTGACCATGGACATTGGATGTCGTTGATAACGGGATCACATCATGAGGAGAATGATGTGATGGACAAGACCCAATCCTAAGCCTAGCACAAGATTGTGTAGTTCGTATGCTAAAACTTTTCTAATGTCAAGTATCATTTCCTTAGACCATGAGATTTTGCAACTCCCGGATACCGTAGGAGTGCTTTGGGTGTACCAAACATCACAACGTAACTGGGTGGCTATAAAGGTGCACTACAGGTATCTCCAAAAGTGTCTGTTGGGTTGGTACGAATCGAGACTGGGATTTGTCACTCCGTATGACGGAGAGGTATCTCTGGGCCCACTCGGTAATGCATCATCATAATGAGCTCAATGTGACTAAGCAGTTAGTCACGGGATCATGCGTTACGGAACAAGTAAAGTGACTTGCCGGTAACGAGATTGAACAAGGTATTGGGATACCGACGATCGAATCTCGGGCAAGTAACATACCGATTGACAAAGGGAATTGAATACGGGATTGATCGAATCCCCGACATCGTGGTTCATCCGATGAGATCATCGTGGAACATGTGGGAGCCAATATGTGTATCCAGATCCCTCTATTGGTTATTAGCCGGAGAGGTGTCTCGGTCATGTCTGCATGGTTCCCGAACCCGTAGGGTCTACACACTTAAGGTTCGGTGACGCTAGAGTTGTTATGGTAAATAGTATGTGGTTACCGAAGGTAGTTCGGAGTCCTGGATGAGATCTCAGACGTCACGAGGAGTTCCGGAATGGTCCGGCGGTGAAGATTGATATATTGGACGAAGGGTATTGGAGTCCGGAAGTGTTCTGGAGGTACCAGGCTATGGCGAGCATGACCGGAAGGTGTTTCGGGAGCCCCGGCAAGTGTTGGAGGGCCTCAGGGGCCAAAGGGGAAGGGGCAAACCAGCCCACTATGGGGTGGTGCGCCCCCCACACCCTTTCCCACGTTACTTGGGGAGGTGGGGCGCCTCCACCAGGCTTGGCAAGCCTCCACCTGCTTGGCTTGGGGGGCAAGTCTCCCTAGGATTTTCCCTAGGGAGATCCAATCTGCTTGGCCGCCGCCCCCTAGGGGAAACCCTAGGGCGCCTCCCCCTCTCCCCTTGCCCCTATATATAGTGGAGGGGTGGGAGGGCAGCCACACCTCTTCCCTGGCGCAGCCCTCCCTCCTCCTACACCTCCTCCTCCTCCATAGTGCTTGGCGAAGCCCTGCTGGAGAACCACGAGCTCCATTGCCACCATGCCGTCGTGCTGCTAGAGTTATCCCTCAACTTCTCCTCTCCCCTTGCTGGATCAAGAAGGAGGAGACGTCCCCGTGCTGTACGTGTGTTGAACGCGGAGGCGCCGTCCGTTCGGCGCTAGATCGGATCTTCCGCGATTTGAATCGCCACGATTACGACTCCGTCAACCGCGTTCTTGTAACGCTTCCGCTTAGCAATCTTCAAGGGTATGAAGATGCACTCCCTCTCTCTCATTGCTAGCATCTCCTAGATTGATCTTGGTGACACGTAGGAAAATTTTGAATTATTGCTACGTTCCCCAACAGTGGCATCATGAGCTAGGTCTATGCGTAGTTTCTATGCACGAGTAGAACACAAAGAAGTTGTGGGCGTCGATATTGTCAATTTACTTGCCATTACTAGTCTTATCTTGATTCGGCGGCATCGTGGGATGAAGCGGCCCGGTCCGACCTTACACGTACGCTTACGTGAGACTGGTTCCACCGACTGACATGCACTAGTTGCATAAGGTGGGTAGCGGGTATCTGTCTCTCCCACTTTAGTCGGATCGGATTCGATGAAAAGGGTCCTTATGAAGGGTAATAGAAATTGGCATATCACGTTGTGGTTTTGGCGTAGGTAAGAAACGTTCTTGCTAGAAACCTATAGCAGCCACGTAAAAACTGGCAACAACAATTAGAGGACGTCTAACTTGTTTTTGCAGCATATGCCTTGTGATGTGATATGGCCAAAAGGATGTGATGAATGATATATGTGATATATGAGATTGATCATGTTCTTGTAATAGGAATCATGACTTGCATGTCGATGAGTATGACAACCGGCAGGAGCCATAGGAGTTGTCTTAATTTATTTATGACCTGCGTGTCAACTTAAACGTCATGTAATTACTATACTTTATTGCTAAAGCGTTAGCCATAGTAGTAGAAGTAATAGATGACGAGACAACTTCAAGAAGACACGATAATGGAGATCATGATGATGGAGATCATGGTGTCATGCCGGTGACAACGATGATCATGGAGCCCCAAAGATGGAGATCAAAAGGAGCAAATGATATTGGCCATATCATGTCACTATTTGATTGCATGTGATGTTTATCATGTTTTACATCTTATTTTCTTAGAATGATGGTAGCTTAAATAAGATGATCCCTCGTAATAATTTCAAGAAAGTGTTCCCCCTAACTGTGCACCATTGCGAAGGTTCGTTGTTTCCAAGCACCACGTGATGATCGGGTGTGATAGATTCTAACGTTCGAATACAACGGGTGTAAGCCAGATTTACACACGCAATACACTTAGGTTGACTTGACGAGCCTAGCATGTACAGACATGGCCTTGGAACACGGAAGACCGAAAGGTCGAGCATGAGTCATATAGAAGATACGATCAACATGAAGATGTTCACCGATGTTGACTGGTCCGTCTCACGTGATGATCGGACATGGCCTAGTTGACTCGGATCATGTTTCACTTAGATGACTAGTGGGATGTCTATCTGAGTGGGAGTTCATTAAATAATTTGATTAGATGAACTTAATTATCATGAACATAGTCTAAATTGTCTTTGCAAATATGTTGTAGATAAATAGCTCACGTTGTAGCTCCCTGTTTCAATACGTTCGTAGAGAAAGACCAAGTTGAAAGATATTATAAGCAATGATGCGGACTGGGACCGTAGTCCGAGGAGTGTCATCACTGCTACACAGAAGGCTTACGTCTTTGATCCACCGCTCGATGTGCAAACCCGTACAACGTCGTCTGTGGATGTTGTGAACACCTGACAGACACATCCTGATGACTACTTAATAGTTTAGTGCACCATACTTTACGGCTTAGAATCGGGATTCCAATGACGTTTTGAACGCCATAAGACATATGAGATGTTTCAAGAGCTGAAATGGGGATTTCAGGCTCATGCCCGTGTTGAGAGGTATGAGACCTCTGACAAGTTCTTTTGCCAACAAGATGGAGGAGAATAGCTCAGCTAGTGAGCATGTGCTCAGAATGTCCGGGTGCTACAATCACTTAAATCAAGTGGGAGTTAAACTTCCAGATAAGATATTGATTGATAGAGTTCTCTAGCCACTATCACTAAGCTACTAGATCTTCGTGATGAACTATGACATGCAAGGGATGGAGTTGATCCCGGAGCTGTTCGCGGTGCTTAAGACCGCAAAAGGTAGAAATCAAGAAGGAGCATCAAGTGTTGATGGTTTAACAAGACCACTGGTTTCAAGAAGGGCAAGGGCTAGAAGGAAAATTTCATGGATGGCAAACCAGTTGCCGCTCAAGTGAAGGAACCCAAGGTTGAACCCAAACCCGAGATTAAGTGCTTCTATTGTAAGGGGAACGGTCACTAGTAGCGGAATTACCCCAAATGCATGGTAGACAAGAAGGCTGGCAACTTCAACAAAGTATATACGTGTTATTAATGTGTACCTCACTAGTACTCCTGGTAGCACCTGGGTATTGGATACCGGTTCAGTTGCTATTATTGGTGACTTGAAGCAAAAGCTACGGACAAACGGAGACTGGCTAAGGGCGAGGTGACAATGTGTGTTGGAAGTGTTTCCAAAGTTGATGAGCACCATTGCACGCTCCATCTGCCTTCAGGATTAGTATTGAACCTAGATAAATGTTATCAGGTGTCTACGTTGAGCATGAATATGATTAGATCATGTTCATTGCAATACGGTTATTCATTTAAGTTAGAGAATAATGGTTATTCTGTTTACATGAATAATACCTTTCATGGTCATGCACCCTATGTGAATCAGTCATTGAATCTCGGTCGTGGTAATACACATGTTCATGCCAAAAGATGTAGAGTTATTAATGATAGTACCACTTTCTTGTGGCACTTCCGCTTAGGTCATATTGGCATAAGATGCATGAAGAAACTCCATGTCGATGGATGTTTGGAGTCACTTGATTTTGAATCGCTTGACACATGCGAGCCATGCCTCATGGGCAAGATGACTAAGACCCCGTTTTCAGGTACAATGAAATGGGCAAGTGACTTGTTGGAAATCATACATGCTGATGCGTGTGATCCAATGAGAATTGAAGCGTGCGGTGGATATCACTATTTTCTCATCTTCACTGACGATTTGAGTAGATATAGGTATATTTACTTAATGAAGCACAAGTCTGAAACGTTTGAAAAGTTCAAGCGATTTCAGAGTGAAGTTAAGAATCATCATAACAAGAAGATCAAATTCCTACGATCTGATCAATGAGAATTTCTGAGTTATGAGTTTGGCAAACACTTAAGACATTGTGGAATTGTTTCACAGTTGAAGCCACCTGGAACACCACAGGGTAATGGTGTGTCCGGACGTCGTAATCAAACCCTATGAGATATGGTGCGATCTATGATGTCTCTTGACGATCTACCGTTTTCATTTTGAGGTTATGCGTTAGAGACAACTGCATTCACTTTAGATAGGGCACCATCTAAGTCCATTGAGACGATGTCGAACATTGGTTTGGCAAGAAACCAAAGTTGTCATTTCTTAATGTTTGGGGCTGCGATGCTTAAGGCTTCAGCCGGAGAAGCTCGAACCCAAAGCAGACAAACACATCTTCATAGGATACCCAAAGGTGACAGTTCGGTACACCTTCTATCTCAGATCCGAGGGCAAATTGTTTGTCACTAAGAACGGGTCCTTTCTCGAGAAGGAGTTTCTCTCGAAAGAATTGAGTGGGAGGGAGATAGAACTTGATGAGGTTGTTGAACCTTTACTTCAACCAGAGAGTGATGCAACACAGAAAGATGTTTTCTGTGGCGCCTACCTCTGTTGAATAGGAAGTTAATGATAGTGATCATGAAGCTTCGGATCAGGTTGCTATCGAACCTCGTAGGTCGACAAGGATATGTACTACTCCTGAGTGGTACGGTAATCCTGTCTTAGATATCATGTTGTTAGACAACAATGAACCTACGAGCTATGGAGAAGCGATGGTGGGCCCGTGTCCCGACAAATGATTAGAAGCCATGAAATCCGAGATAGGATCCATGTATCAGAACAAAGTATGGACTTTGATGGACTTGCCCAATGATCGGCAAGCCATTGAGATAAATGGATCTTTAAGAAGAAGACGGACGTGGGCGGTAATTTTACCGTCTATGAAGCTCGACTTGTGGGAAAGAGTCTTTTCACAAGTTCAAGGAGTTGACTACAATGAGAATTTCTCACCCGTAGTGATGCTTAAGTCCGTCGGAATCATGTTAGGATTAGCTGTATTTTTCGATTATGAAATCTGACAGATGGATGTCAAAACAAGTTTTCTTACCAGTTTCCGTAAGAAAAAGTTGTATGTGATACAATAAAAGGTTTTGTCGATCCTAAGGATGCTAAAAGGTATGCTGGCTCCAACAATCCTTCTATGGACTAGAGCAAGCATCTCGGAGTCGGAATATATGCTTTGATGGAGTGATCAAAGCTTTTAGGTTTATACAATGTTTGCTAGAAACTTGTATTTACAAGAAAGTGAGTGGGAGCACTACAACATTTTTGATAAGTATATGTGGATGACATATTGTTGATTCGAAATAATGTAGAATTTCTGGAAAGCATAAACGGTTGTTTGAAGAGTGATTTTCAAAGGAAGACCTGGATAAAGCTGCTTACATATTGGGCATCAAGATCTATAGAGATAGATCAAAACGCCTAATGATACTTTCAAAGAACGCACACCTTGACATGTTTTTGAAGGAGTTCAAAATAGATCAGTCAAAGAAGGGGTTCTTACCTGAGTTGTAAGGTGTGAAGTTGAGTAAGACTCAAAGATTGACCACAGCAGAAGAAAGAGGAAGGACGAAGGTCGTCCCCTATGCTTTTGTCATAGGCTCTATACGGTATGCCATGCTGAGTATCGCACTAGATGTGTGCCTTGCCACATGTCTGGAAAGAGGGTACAAAGGTGATCTAGGAGTGGATCACCAGATAGCGGTCAAAATTATCCTTAGAGGAATAAGGAAATGTTTCTCGGTTATGGAGGTGATAAAGAGTTCGACGTAAAGAGTTACGTCGATGCAAGCTTAACACCTATCCGGATAGCTCTGAGTAGAGATACCGGATACCTATAATGGAGCAAAAATTTGGAATAGCTCCAAGTGGAACATGGTAGCAGCATCTACGATATGACATAAAGTTTTGCGAAATACATAGGGATCTGAATAAGGTAGACACGTTGACTACAACCTCTCTCACAAGCATAACATGATCAAACCCAGAACTCATTGAGTGTTAATCACATAGTGATGTGAACTAGATTAGTGACTCTAGTAAACTCTTTGGATGTTGGTCACATGGTGATGTGACCTGTGAGTGTTAATCACATGGCGATGTGAACTAGATTATTAACTCTAGTGCAAGTGGGAGACTGTTGGAAATATGCCCTAGAGGCAATAATAAATTGGTTATTATTATATTATATTTCATTGTTCATGATAATCGTTTATTATCCATGCTAGAATTGTATTGATAGGAAATCAGATACATGTGTGGATACATAGACAACACCATGTCCCTAGTAAGCCTCTAGTTGACTAGCTCATTGATCAATAGATGGTTACGGTTTCCCGAACATGGACATTGGATGTCATTGATAACGGGATCACATCATTAGGAGAATGATGTGATGGACAAGACCCAATCCTAAGCCTAGCACAAGATCATGTAGTTCGTATGCTAAAGCTTTTCTAATGTCAAGTATCATTTCCTTAGACCATGAGATTGTGCAACTCCCGGATACCATAGGAGTGCTTTGGGTGTACCAAACGTCACAACATAACTGGGTGGCTATAAAGGTGCACTACAGGTATCTCCGAAAGTGTCTATTGGGTTGGTATGAATCGAGACTGGGATTTGTCACTCCGTATGACGGAGAGGTATCTTTGGGCCCACTCGGTAATGCATCATCATAATGAGCTCAATGTGACTAAGAAGTTAGTCACGGGATCATGCGTTACAGAACGAGTAGAGTGACTTGCCGGTAACGAGATTGAACAAGGTATTGGGATACCGACGATCGAATCTCGGGCAAGTAACATACCGATTGACAAAGGGATTTGAATACGGGATTGATCGAATCCCCGACATCGTGGTTCATCCGATGAGATCATCGTGGAACATGTGGGAGCCAATATGGGTATCCAGATCCCGCTATTGGTTATTGGCCGGAGAGGTGTCTCGGTCATGTCTGCATGGTTCCCGAACCCGTAGGGTCTACACACTTAAGGTTCGGTGACGCTAGAGTTGTTATGGGAAATAGTATGTGGTTACCGAAGGTAGTTCGGAGTCCTGGATGAGATCTCGGACGTCACGAGGAGTTCCGGAATGGTCCGGCGGTGAAGATTGATATATTGGACGAAGGGTATTGGAGTCCGGAAGTGTTCTGGAGGTACCAGGCTATGGCGAGCATGACCGAAAGGTGTTTCGGGAGCCCCGGCAAGTGTTGGAGGGCCTCATGGGCCAAAGGGGAAGGGGCAAACCAGCCCACTAAGGGGTGGTGCGCCCCCCACACCCTTTCCCACGTTACTTGGGGAGGTGGGGCGCTCCACCAGGCTTGGGAGGCAAGCCTCCACCTGCTTGGCTTGGGGGGCAACTCTCTCTCGTTTCTAGCATCTCCTAGATTGATCTTGGTGACACGTAGGAAAATTTTGAATTATTGCTACGTTCCCCAACAGGATGAACATCTCTAAATTCCGTGTTATCCATTACATTCTGCACTTCCTTGCTAAGTTTGTGCCATCCTTATCTAAACCGTTGTCTTGTTTTCCCCTAGGATGGTCAACACCCGCAGCAACCCTGCTGCCCCGGAGCAGGGGGAAGCCAGTGCAGTTAGGGGTGAAAATCTGCCTCACCCGCCTTCTCTGGCCGAAGTGATGCTGGAGGCGGAAAGACACAAGCGTGAGACTAACCGCTTGCTAGAGCAGATTGAGCAGAACACTGCACGCCATCAGCGAAATGACTTGGTGTCAATCAATGACTTTATCAAGCTGTACCCACCAAAGTTTAACCATTCCGTCGAGCCCCTCGACGCGGATGACTGGCTCCGCAGCATCACCCACAAGCTACGTTCTGCCAACGTAGCTGAAGCTGATAAGGTTACTTATGCTGCCTATCACCTCGAAGGCCCTGCTAGCCTTTGGTGGGAAAATTTTGAAGCTATGCGCCCGGTCGGCCAAATCACTACTTGGGCTGAATTCAGTGAGGCTTTCCGTGAGCATCACATTCCGTAAGGTCTCATAGATCGCAAGAGAGAAGAGTTCTGCAATTTCACCCAAGGAAGACTGACTGTGGATGCATATAGTCGTGAATTTGGGAATCTGGCACGATATGCTCCTGAAGACGTATCCACCGACGCTAAGAAGCGGGCAAGGTTCCGCAAGGGACTTAGCCCTGAGCTTCGCCATGATCTTCGTCTGCACGAGTGCACCTCCTTTCAGAAGTTGGTCAATAAAGCCATCAGTGCTGAGACAGGCCAGTCTGATTATGACGCTTCACGCAAGCACTCTCGTGATTTTGGCTCTTCATCCGGCTCTGGATCTCAGAAGCGCCGGGTGTGGATTCCAAGCACGGCACTGCCACCCAGGTTCATTCCGAGGCCATCCTTTGAGGCACCTCGTCCCAACCAGCAGTTTGCACCATCAAAGCCCTATGGTGGCCCCGCTGCTAATGCTGCTCCACGCCCCAATGTTGTGACATGTTTCAAGTGTGGAGAGCTGGGTCACTATAGTCGAGAGTGTCCTCAGAACAACAACCCCAATCAGTCTGGAAAGTCCGTTGGTCGTGGTAAGATAGCGGGAAAGACAATCTACGCCAAGACGGTCACCACTGCACGTGGCCATGTCAACTATGTTTCAGCCGAGGAGGCTCATGCGGATCCTAACGTCGTCCTTGGTACCCTCCTTGTTAATTTCCATCCAGCATCTGTTCTTTTCGATACTGGAGCATCTCATTCATTCATATCCGAGAACTATGCTCGATTGCATAACACGACATTCTGTGACATGCCCGCTACCATGGAAATTCAAACCCCTGGCTCTAGATGGCAAACTTCTAGAGTAAGCCATGGGAACGAAATTCTTGTCGATAGACTTGTCTTCCTTGCATCCTTAATAGCTCTCAAGTCCTTGGACATAAACATCATCTTGGGTATGGACTAGATGTCAGCTCATTATGCTAAGGTTGATTGTGCCACTAGAACCGTTCAACTTACTCACCCATTGGGCAAGACAGTCAATGTCTTAACTCGAGTGGCCAAGCGCCAGCTTTACTCCCTAAATGCCAACCCCGTTCCAGACCTTGAGGATGTTCCGATAGTCTGAGACTTTCCGGATGTCTTTCCAGAAGAACTGCCAGGTGTTCCACCTGACAGGGATGTCGAGTTTGTGATAGACCTTGTTCCAGGAACCGTTCCAATTTCTAGAAGACCCTATAAGAAGGCACCCTTAGAACTAGCCGAGCTTAAGAACCAACTCGATGAGTCCTTGAAAAAGGGTTTCATCCGTCCTAGTTCCTCTCCTTGGGCTTGCCCCGTCCTCTTTGTCAAGAAGAAGGATGGAACGGATCGGATGGTTGTAGATTACCGACTTGTCAACTTGGTCACCATCAAGAACAAGTATCCGCTTCCCAGGATCAACGATCTGTATGATCAGCTCGCTGGATCCTCAGTCTTTTCCAAGATGGATTTGAGATTGGGCTACCATCAAATCAAAATCAGAAACGGGGACATTCCAAAAACGGCCTTTGTTACTCGCTATGGCCAATATGAGTACACTGTTATGTCCTTAGGTCTAACCAATGCCCTAGCCACCTTCTCTCGGTTAATGAACTCGGTCTTTATGGAGTATTTGGATAAATTCGTCGTAGTATACCTCGATGACATACTCATCTACTCCAAGAATGAAGAGGAACATGCCGAACATCTAAGGCTGGTATTGACGAAACTTTGAGAGCATCGCCTTTATGCCAAATTCTCCAAGTGTGAATTTTGGTTGCGAGAAGTGACCTATCTAGGCCATGTAATCTCTGGTAAGGGTATTGCTGTCAATCCCGAGCAAGTTCAAGCCGTCCTTGATTGGACTCCACCTGAGATGGTCAAGCAAGTTCGGAGCTTCTTTTTTTGACTAGGGACTGTAGGGAAAAACACCCACAGCATATCAAAACTTTATTAAAAGGCAAGACAAGTACAAGTACAAGGGGGATTACAAGGGGTAATCAAGCTAATCTAAATAAAGGAGGAAAAACAACCAAGGTTGCCGCCGCCGCTTCGTCGAGAATTTCTCCAAGGTTGCTAAACCTCTAACTGAACTCCTTAAGAAAGATAAAAAGTTCGAGTGGACTCCACGGTGCGAGTTCAGCTTTCAGGAACTGAAAAGACGCCTGCCATCTGCTCCCGTACTGGTACCACCAGATTTCTCCAAGGACTTTATTATCTATTGCGATGCCTCGCGACAAGGACTAGGTTGCATACTCATGCAAGATCGTCAGGTAATTTCCTATGCTTCACGGCAATTACACCCACATGAGGAAAACTATCCCACACATGATCTAGAGCTTGCAGCTGTAGTCCATCCACACAAAACGTGGCGACAATACCTTCTCAGTAATCGTCGCGAGATCTTCACCGATCACCAAAGTTTGAAATATATATTCACCCAACCGGATTTGAATCTCAGGCAATGACGTTGGGTCGAGTTGATCTCGGATTACGACTTAGGAATAACTTACACCCCGGGCAAAGCCAATGTCATGGCTGATGCACTAAGTCGTAAGTCCTATTGTAACAATCTGATGTTACAACAAAGTCAACCACTTCTCCATGAGGAATTTCGTAAGCTTAATCTTCACATTGTTCCTTGACGATTCCTATCCACCCTGGTGGCGAAACCTACCCTTACGGATCAAATCATAGCTGCCCAGAAGCGTGATAAGGGCATATTCCGGATTAAGGAAAAGATTGCTAGTGAAGTTGCTAAATGTTTTTCCATGGATGAGCGAGGTGATGTCTTCTTCGAGAACCGCTTGGTGGTTCCCAAGAAACAACATCTACGCTAGTTGATTCTCAAGGAAGCTCATGACTCCCCTCTCACCATTCATCCCGGTAGTACCAAGATGTATCCAGACCTACGCCAGAGGTTTTGGTGGACTACGATGAAGAAAGAAATTGCTCAATACATTGCTAGCTGCGACGTCTGTCGTCGTGTTAAAGCAGAGCATCAACGGCCTGCTGGCACCCTTCAACCTTTGGATATTCCTGAGTGGAAATGGGAAAAAATCAGTATGGATTTCATTACTGGGTTTCCCAGGACCAAGAGAGGGAATAATGCCATCTTCATCGTGATCGACCGTCTTTCCAAAGTAGCCCACTTTCTACCTGTTCGTGAGAGTATCACCGCTAGCCAGCTAGCTAACTTATACATCTCCCGAATAGTGTCTCTTCATGGTGTTCCATTGGAAATTAACTCAGACCATGGGAGTCTCTTCACCTCTCGATTTTGGGAAAGTTTCCAAAATGCTATGGGAACTCGTCTCTCTTTTAGCACCGCCTTCCATCCTCAATGAAGTGGTCAAGTAGAGCGAGTCAATCAAATTCTAGAAGATACGCTCCGAGCTTCTGTCATCTCATTCGGAATGGGTTGGGAGAAATGCCTTCCATTCGCGGAGTTTGCTTATAACAATAGTTATCAAGCTAGCTTGGGCAAAGCTCCTTTCGAAGTTCTCTATGGACGAAAATGTCGAACGCCTCTTAACTGGTCAGAAACTGGGGAAAGACAACTCTTTGGCCCGGATATGATTCAGGAAGCAGAGGAGCAGGTTCTTGTTATTCGTGAGAAATTGAAAACAGCCCAATCTCGTCAAAAGAGCCAATATGATCGTAAACATAAGCTCATGACTTATGAAGTCGGCGAGAAGGCTTACCTTCGGGTTACTCCGTTAAAGGGAACCCATCGTTTCGGTATCAAAGGCAAATTGGCTCCTCGTTACATCGGACCCTTTCGCATTCTTGCCAAATGAGGAGAAGTTGCCTACCAATTGGAATTACCTTCACATCTTTCCAGAGTTCATGATGTCTTCCACGTTTCTCAACTCAGGTGTTGCTTCACGGATCCTATCCATGGAGTGGACCACGAAACGCTTGATCTACAAGATAAAATCTCATATCGGGAATATCCTATTCGTATCCTTGATCAAGCCGAACGTACCACTCGACGCCATAATATCAAGTTTCTCAAGGTTCAATGGTCACACCATTCCGAGAAAGAAGCCACTTGGGAAAGGGAGGATCGTCTTCGACTCGAGTACCCCACCTTCTTCCCGGAGGATCCTAAATCTCGGGACGAGATTCTTTTGAGTGGGGGTGAGTTGTCACATCCCTGTGTTAGTCATGCATTAGGATTGGTTGAACATGTGCATAATGTTTAAATTCCCAGAAAACTGAAATGGGGATGACAGAACCCCCAGCACCCCCCCTTGGAACAACTAGGGTTTACTGAAAACTTTTTCAATGAACCTGAAATGCCCTTCTAAAAAGCCCACCCTTTTTGTTCTGGGTTAAAACCTTTGACAAAAATGGTGCACATTTTTCTAGGACATCTTAAGGTCATTGGATTAATTCTTATAGTATTTGCATTTGGGCATTTAAATACTATAAAATATTTTAAATGCTCAAATAATCATAAACTAAAATGTTTGCTGTTGGATATATTCTAAGCAGTAGCCATGATTAGTTTTATGATTTTTGGAAATGCCCTGGCATTTTTAATAAAGCCCTGAAGATACAGAAATAATAGAATAAATAAAAAAACAAAAAGAGAGAGAGAGGGAGGAACTTACCTGGCGCAGCCCACCTAGCTCACCAGCCGGCCCACCTGGCGGCCCAGCACTGTGCTGGCACGCGCCAGCCAGCTTCTTCTTCCCCGCCAGGCAGGCAGGGAGGTGACGCCGGCGTGCCTGAGCTCTCCACGGCGCCACCTGCTTGCCGCCCGCGCCCCTGGACGCCTGGACGCCTCCACGTCGCGCACCGAAGCCCCTGGACACGCCATTCCCCCGTGCCTCTCTCCCTTGCCGTTCCCCACCATGGCCGACGCCCCTGCCGCCGCACCGTCGTCGTAGCCGCACCCTCCGTCGTCCTCGCGCCGCGCCATCGTGTCCACGAGCTCCGCCGTCGTCCACTGCTTCGCCCCGACCCATCCCTGAGTGCTCGCTCGCCCCGGAGACGCTGCACCGAGCTCGTCTTCAACTCCGGCCACCGGAGATCCCCTTCGCCGTCCCCGCCGCATCAGCTCATCCCCGACCTCACCGACTGCCTCAACGTGACCCCCGTGAGCTCAGCCACCGCCCCAACCTCTCTGTTCCCTCTCTCGAGCCCCGTAGCGACTGCACGTAGCTCACCCGCACGCGCCGCCGTGGAGCTCGTCGCCGACGAGGCTCCGGCCACCCAATGGCCGCGCCACCCTATCCACTAGCCCTACCGCACCCCCAGGAGCTCAACGCACTAAACCATGCGCCTCTCTATGCCCCTAGCGACTAGTTCGACCTCACCCGAGCTCCGGCCACCGCCAAACTCGTCGTCGGCGTCGTTTCCGGCCACCCCAGCTCCACCCACTGCCACCACTCGATGCGGCTCACTCCCCGCATCACGTAGATGGTCTCCGCCGTCCATTTGGTCACCGGAGTGCAAAACCCGCGCTGCTCCGCCGCGTCTGGCCTCGCCGGCGGCTAAACGCCGGCGAGTTTGACCTTGTTTGACCCCGTGTGGGCCCAAGTTGACTTTCCCCTGAGTCTATGACAGGTGGGGCCGGCCTGTTAATTAGTTTAGTATTAATACTAACTAATATTAATTAGTTTAGTCACTAACATGTGGGCTGAGGCCCCACTGACAATTAGTTAGTGTTAATTTAATCATGTTAGTTAGCTGAGTCACTGATAGACAGGGCCCACCAGTCAGGTTTAACCTGGCCGACCCAGTTGACCCGCTGACGTCACACTTATGTCATGCTGACGCATTAATTCAATTACTGGATTTATTCTTTAATAGGAAATTCCAGAAAATAGCCAAAACTTCTAAAAATAATAGAAAATCAACCATAACTCCAAATGCAAAGTTTTATATATGAAAAAATGATCAGAAAAATTCAATCTATCCATCTGTAATGGTTTCATGCATGACAAAACAAGATAACCTTGCTGTTTAAGAAAAATAAGATAATGCACCAATAAGGCTAAGTTAAATGAACTATCATTTGAATCTTGATTCAAATGGGTTCATTCCTTTCTGTTTTAGCTTGCATTAGGCCAAGACACATTCATTTTGCCATGTCATAGCATGCATCATATTGTTGCATATTGTCTTGTGTTGATTATGTTCGGTGTGTCTTTCGTGGTAGGTTTTGCCTCCGAGGATAACCCCGAGTATCCGTCTGAAGGGCAGTACCCTACTACCACTACATCAGGCAAGCAACCCATTGATCATTCTGATACAATCCCATGTTCTCGCTTCTGCTCTTGTTTACTGCATTAAGACAACGCGATTTAAACTACTGTGTGCTACGGTAGTTGAACCCTTATCCCCTGCATGACCTGTCATTGCCACAGTAACTAGATGAAACCCACTAGCATGTGTAGGAGTTGATTGAGCCATGTGTGTGATTCCTACCTTGCTGTGCCTGCTATGATTAGAGTTGTGTCAGGTCTGGTTCATCTAGGTGATGGGCTAGAGTGAAATGATTATGTCGGTAATGTGAGGGATGTGTTGAACATGTTTTGGTAAAGGTATCGATGAGAGGCCATGTAGGAGTACATGGTGGGTTGTTTCATTGAGACCGTTCGTAGGAACTGAGATCTGTATGCGTGATTTAAGATTCAGCTACTACCACACATTGGGCCCTGAAATATGACCGCGCTCGACTTACTGACCCCTCTCGCCCTCTGTCCAGGAGTTGCAACTAGTTTCTGGTGTTTGTAGGTTATGTGTTGGCGGCCGTGCGTAGCGTTGGCCCTAGGGGTGGGCTATGATGCGGTAGATACACTGTGGCCGGGTATGCCGGGCACCCGTTTGGCATCTCGAGACCCTGTACACATCGTTTGGGGCCGTTGAGGACACCCCAGCCGGATTTCCTTGCGGATGAAACCTGAATAGGCGATAAACTTGGACTAGAGACTTGTGCAGTTAGTCAGGTCGTGGTCTACACCCACGTCGGTTTTCGCTTAAAGTCTGCCAAGCACATGTCGTGTGCAGACGCTAAGTGGTGGAAACATGTGTGATGAAGTACTCCCCTGCAGGGTATAAAACTATTTGAATAGCCATGTCGACGGTAAAGAACTACTTGGTTGCCTATACAGTTCATAGACAAGTTAATGGATACTACTAAAAGACTCAAGGTAAGTGTGAGTACCGAGGATGGCCCTCTCGTAGGATGACGAGGGAGGATCCCCGGTGGAGTATTGTGTTGGTGATTAGTGGACTCGTGTGCGAAAACTATTTTACTAGTGGAGTCTCATAGGATAGCTTAGCCAAGAGTCAAAGCTGGCTTGTTGCAATAACTCCACCACCTTCTTGAGAATGAGCATGTATAGTAGGTTCTGTTGTAAGACTTGCTGAGTACCTTTGTACTCATGTTTGCTTAATTACTGTTTTCAGACAACAACACCGCCCCCTCCGATGGGTTCTACGTAGAACTTTATGTCGACGAGTGACTAGCCACCCAGGTGGTGATCCTGGCCATGGAGGGCCCTATGTAGATAGACAGGCTTCGAGAAGCCTTCTTTCTTTCTAGTGTCTGTACTCAGACTAGTTGCTTCCGCATGTGCTTGTATGATTGTATGACTTGAGTGTCGGGTCGTGTGACCCCTACCTGTATGAACATGTTATGTATGGCTCTCTGGAGCTTTTAAATAAAGTACTTGAGTTGTAGAGTTTTGTTGTGATGCCATGTTGTATGCACTCATATCGGGCATATTGTGTGTATGATTGAAATGCTCGGTATGAGCGGGATCCGACAATCTAGTTGTTTATCCTTGCCAGCCTCTCATATGGGGAAATGTAGTCTAGTGCTTCCTGAGCGATAGTAGTCCGCTACAGACCGGTTCACCGGAGTCCTGCTAGCCCGGAACTACTGCTCTGGACACTTGACTGGCCGGCATGTGTTTCACTTTGTTCCTATGTCTGTCCCTTCGGGGAAATGTCACGCGGTGACATCCGGAGTCCTGCCTAGCCTGCTACAGCCCGGGTTCCCCGGAGTCCTGTTAGCCCAGTGCTACAGCCCGGATTCACTCGCTGATGACCGACATGTTCGATGTGATTCATGTATGCCTGTCTCCATAGGTCTGTGCCGCTTTTGGTTCATGACTAGCCATGTCGGCCCGGGTTCTCTGTCATATGGATGCTAGCGACACTATCATATATGTGAGCCAAAAGGCGCAAATGGTCCCGGGCCATGGTAAGGTGACACTCGTGGGATACCATGCGTGAGGCCGCAATGTGATATGAGGTGTTACCGGCTAGATCGAAGTGACTTGGAATCGGGGTGCTGACATAGGTTCTTCTTGGATGATAGTTATTTGATCTTGCTGTAATTTTCAGAAACTTTTTGTTCACGAAAACAATTATTAAAAATTACCAGTACGTGATAAAATACTTATTCCAATTGCTACTGATCAATAAACAAATTGCCTAGGTCGTCCTATTTTGGCTGATTTTTTGGAGTTGCAGTAGTGTGTGTTAATTACAGATTACTACAGAGTGTTCTATTTTTGACAGATTCTGTTTTCCGTGTGTTGTTTGCCTATTTTGATGAATCTATGGCTAGTAAAATAGTTTATAATCCATAGAGAAGTTCGAATACAGTAGGTTTAACACCAATATAAATAAAGAATGAGTTCATTACAGGACCTTGAAGTGGTCTTTTGTTTTCTTTTGCTAACAGAGCTCACGAGATTTCTGTTGAGTTTTGTGTTGTGAAGTTTTTAAGTTTTTGGTGAAATCTTTTGATGGGTTATGGAACAAGGAGTGGCAAGAGCCTAAGCTTGGGGATGCCCATGGCACCCCCAAGATAATCCAAGGAAACCAAAAAGTCAAAGCTTGGGGATGCCCCCGGAAGGCAACCCCTCTTTCGTCTACTTCCATCGGTAATTTTACTTGGAACTATATTTTTATTCACCACATGATATGTGTTTTGCTTGGAGCGTCTTGTATGATTAGAGTCTTTGCTTTTTAGTTTAACACAATCATACTTGCTGTACACACCTTTTGAGATAGCCATACATGAATTGGATTTTGATAGAATACTCTATGTGCTTCACTTATATCTTTTGAGCTATATAGTTTTTGCTCTAGTGCTTCACTTATATCTTTTAGAGCACGGTGGTGGATTTGTTTTAAAGAAACTATTGATCTCTCATGCTTCACTTAGATTATTTTTAGAGTCTTAAATAGCATGGTAAATTGATTAATAATAATAATAAGCTTGGTATTCAAGATTTGTAAAACTTTCTTTTGAGTGCGTTGAATACAGAAAAGATTGATGCTTGATAATTGTTTTGAGATATGAAGATGGTGATATTAGAGTCATGCTAGTTGAGTAGTTGTGAATTTGAGAAATACTTGTGTTAAAGTTTTTGATTCCCGTAGCATGCACGTATGGTGAACCGTTATGTGATGAAGTCGGAGCATGATTTATTTATTGATTGTCTTCCTTATGAGTGGCGGCCGGGATGAGCGATGGTCTTTTCCTACCAATCTATCCCCCTAGGAGCATGCGCGTAATACTTTGCTTTGATAACTTCTAGACTTTCGCAATAAGTATATGAGTTCTTTGTGACTAATGTTGAGTCCATGGATTATATGCACTTTTTTTCCTTCCACCATTGCTAGCACTAATAGAAAAATGGTCAAATGTGAGACACATTAGTCCCGGTTTGTAACAGAACCGACACTAATGTGTCCATTAGTGCCGGTTCCAATGGCTAGGCGGGAGGAGCTCTTTAGCACCGGTTTGTGGCGAACCTTTAGCATCGGTTCGTGCCACGAACCGGTACTAAAGAAAGTGGTGGCAGGATGTTGTCAGACTGGGGCCCCTCAAGCACCTTTAGTAACGGTTCGTGGCACGAACCGATACTAAAGGTCGTCCTATATAAACCCTTCGTCCACCCGCACTCTGTTCTTCCCCCTTTCCCCTCTCCCTCTCCTCTGTTCTTCCCTTCTTCCTCTCGAGTTCATCACAAATTTGTCCCAAAATTTGTCAAGATTTGCAGGCCCCCATCCATTCAAATGATCACAAAGGTTTGCAACTTTGTCCTTTCATCTCTCATTTCTAGAATAGCTCTTGCATTGGTTCATATAGTGATTAATTGTGGGTTTTATTAATTTGGGAAGAATTATATGTGGTAGTATTTGATTTATATGCAAATTGAGGTCAAAATAACACTTAGTTTGCATATGTAGGTGTGGTTTACTCAGTGCCTTCTAAATCTCCATCGTAACCACCGTCGATCGCCCGCACCGTCCCGTCACCGACACCACCATGTGGTGAGCCTCTTGTTCATGAAATTTTATATAAAAAATTGATGTTTGTGTGATTTGGATATATAGTTACTCGTATAATTATCTTACCCGTACGTTGTTTGTTATACATAGTGCCATGGTTTTGATATCCGTCCCCGTCGGCCCTCGTCCTTGTTATGATTCGAATGTGGTATATTCTCTTTTAAAACTATTTGTTGCATTTCGTGTTTATGACAAATTATGCCCATCAAGTTGACATAGATATTTTTATCTAGGAGGTATGTGAACCGGAAATTCCAACCGACCCTATTGTTGAGAGGTTAAATTTAGTTGAAAGAGAAAATGAGTATTTGAAAGAAAAATTGAAAAGAATTGAGGGGGAGAAGATGGAATTGGAGTTTCATGTTGCCGGTGTCGTCGGTGATCACAAGATCAAGATGTAGAAAATGCGCTTGAAGATGAGAAAGATTAGAAAATATGCCATTGATAGTGAGGCTTGGTGTCATTATGCTGTTGGATCAATTGTTACCTTAGTTGCGATCTTGATCGCATTTGTTGTTGCATTTAAATGCTTTAGCTAGAGAGTTATTTATTTGTTGCATTTAAGTGTTGTATGAACTTTATGTATGAACATTATGTATTGTATTAATTTGGTGTTTTCGGTGCTGTGTATTGGAGATGAGCCAGCAATGGATGTACGATGACCGATGCTCTCCCGAGTACATTAATGGTGTGCATACTTTTCTGCTTGCGGCTGAGGCAAACAAGCGGGCGGATGGTCTTATGCCTTGTCCATGTGCTAGCTGTAAGAATGGTCACAATTACTCTATGTCAAGAACCATTCATGTCCACCTGTTTGAGTCCGGTTTCATGCCCCACTATAATGTTTGGACTAAGCACGGAGAAAGAGGGGTTATGATGGAAGACAATGAAGAAGAAGAGGACGACGACAGCTATCCTGGCCATGGGTTCCCTGAATACGATGATACAACAATGGGGGAAGAAGATGAGCCGGTAATGCGGGAAGAACCTGAGCCGGCAATGCGGGAAGAAGATGAAGAAGAGGCATCAGATGAGCCCATTGATGATCTAGGTCGGGCCATTGCCGATGAAAAGAGAAACTGCGCAAGTGATTTGAAGAAGAAGAAGTTGCAGCGCATGTTAGAGGATCACCAAAAATTGTTGTACCCGAATTGCGTAGGTGATAAGAAAAAGCTGGGCACCACACTGGAATTGCTGCAATGGAAGGCAGAGAATTATGTATCTAACAAGGGATTTGGAAAGTTGTTGGTAATGATAAAGAATATGCTTCCAAAGGACAACGAATTGCCTGAGAGTATGTACGAAGCAAAGAAGGTTGTCTGCCCTCTAGGGTTAGAGGTGCAGAAGATACATGCATGCCCTAATGATTGCATCCTCTACCGCGGTGAGTACGAGGATTTGAGCGCTTGCTCGGTATGCGGTGCATTGCGCTATAAGATCAGTCGCGATGACCCTAGTGATGTCGAGGGCGAGCGCCCCAGGAAGAAGATTCCTGCCAAGGTGATGTGGTATGCTCCTATAATACCACGGATGAAACGTTTGTTCCAAAACAAAGAGTATGGCAAGGCGATGCGATGGCACAGAGAAGACCGTAAGAAAGACGGAAAGTAGAGAGTACCCGCTGACGGGTCGCAGTGGAGAAAAATCAAAATAAAGTACGGGAAGGAGTTTGCATATGACGCAAGGAACGTATGGTTTGGTCTAAGCGCAGATGGCATTAATCCTTTTGGGGAGCAGAGAAGAAACCATAGCACCTGGCCTGTGACTCTATGTTTGTATAACCTTCCTCCTTGGTTGTGCATGAAGCGTAAGTTCATTATGATGCCAGTGCTCATCCAAGGCCCTGAGCAACCCGGCAACGACATTGATGTGTACCTAAGGCCATTAGTTGAAGAACTCTTACAACTGTGGAATGGAACCGGTGTACGTACGTGGGATGAGCACATGGGGGAAGAATTTGAGCTAAAGGCGTTGCTGTTCGTGACCATCAATGATTGGCCTACTCTCAGTAACCTTTCAGGACAGACAAACAAGGGATACCGCGCATGCACGCACTGTTTGGACGATACCGACAGTATATATTTGGCTAATTGTAAGAAGAATGTGTACCTGGGACATCGTCGATTTCTTCCGAGCAGACATCCGTAAGAAAGAAAGGCAAGCATTTCAAAGGTGAGGCGGATCACCGGACAAAGCCTCGCCACCGTATTGGTGCTAATGTACATGATATGATCAAGGATTTGAAGGTGGTCTTTGGAAAGGGTCTTGGTGGACAACCTGTTCCGAATGACGCTGACGGACGCGCACCCGTGTGGAAGAAGAAATCTATATTTTGGGACCTGCCCTATTGGAAAGACCTAGAGGTCCGCTCCGCAATCAACATGATGCACGTGACGAAGAATGTTTGTGTGGTCCTGCTTGGCTTCTTGGGCGTGTATGGGAAGACAAAAGATACACCTGAGGCACGGAAGGACCAGCAACGTATGCACGGAAAAGACGGCATACATCAGGGTCATGCAAGCGACGCACTTACCAAAGAAGAGAAGGAAATCTTCTTTGAATGTCTGCTCAGTATTAAGGTACCATCTGGCTTCTCGTCGAATATAAAGGGAATAATAAACATGGCAGAGAAAAAGTTCCAGAACCTAAAGTCTCATGACTGCCACGTGATTATGACGCAACTGCTTCCGGTTTCATTGAGGGGGCTTCTATCGAAAAACGTTCGATTAGCCATTGTGAAGCTATGTGCATTCCTCAATGCAATCTCTCAGAAGGTAATCGATCCAGAAATCATACCAAGGTTAGAGAATGATTTGGTGCAATGTCTTATCAGTTTCGAGTTGGTGTTCCCACCATCCTTCTTCAACATCATGACGCACTTCCTAGTTCACCTATGCGAAGAGATTAACGTTTTGGGTCCTGTATTTCTACACAATATGTTCCCCTTTGAGAGATTCATGGGAGTATTAAAGAAATATGTTCATAACCGTGCTAGGCCAGAAGGAAGCATCTCCAAGGGCCATGAAAATGAGCAGGTCATTGAGTTTTGTATTGACTTTATTCCTGACCTTAAGCCGATTGGTGTTCCTGAATCGCGGCATAAAGGCAGACTAGATGGAAAAGGCACGCTAGGAGGGGATCAAATTATATGTATGGACGGACATTCTCTCACCGAAGCACACTACACAGTTCTACAGAATTCCGCCTTGGTGGCTCCGTATATGGACGAACACAAGAATTTGCTACGCTCCAAACACCCGAAGCGGTCTGATGACTAGATTACACGTGAACAAACCAGGAGTTTCGCCAACTGGTTGCAGACACGTACCATGCATGACGCCTCTATTGAAGATGACCTGTACTTGCTGTCCCAGTTACCATCTTCAAATATAATGACTTACAAAGGGTACGAGATAAATGGTAATATATTTTACACGATCGCCCAAGATAAGAAGAGCACCAACCAAAACAGTGGTGTCCACTTTGATGCAGAAACCAAGATGGGAAAGGAAACATATTATGGTTATATACAGGACATATGGGAACTTGACTATAGACGTGGTTTGAAGGTCCCTTTGTTTCGGTGCAAATGGGTCAATATGACACGAGGCGGGGTAACGGAAGACCCGCAGTATGGAATGGCAATAGTGGATCTCAACAATCTTGCGTATGCAGACGAACCATTCGTCCTAGCCAATGATGTGGCACAAGTTTTCTATGTGAAGGACATGTCTACCAAGCTGAGAAAAAGAAAAGATAAGGAAGTGAATGAATCATACGATGAGCCAAAGCGGCACATAGTTCTTTCTGGGAAGAGAAACATCATGGGAGTGGATGACAAGACAAACATGTCAGGAGATTATGAAAAGTTTGATGAAATTGCTCCATTCACAGTGAATATTGACACAAGCATCCCGTTAAATGATGAAGATTTTCCATGGTTACGGCACAAAGGGACACACGCGAAGAAAAAGTTTCACACCCAAAGATCTGGGATGTGATCGGCTTCACTATCATCACTTTCTTCTGTGTTTCACACCCAGGAGGGAATCTCTGTAATAGTTAGGGTAGCTAGTTATGTGTTTTGGCATTTGAAACGCGAAGAAATTTTATGTGCAAACAAATTTTTTCATAATTTACTGATCTTTTCAGCTAAATGACCCTGAAATTGAAAAGCATTTCAAATGAACTCAGAAAAGGTTGAAAGTTGGCATGGTATCATAATTTCACCCACATAGCACGTGCAAAAAAGTAGAGAGGGTTACCGCAAAAACTGGATGCACTTCGTTACAAAGGCATTTCATTTTTTAAATAACCTAAGCATTACCAAATTGAATATAATGATAAAACACACTAATATTAAACATAAGAAAAAAGAATCACTGAAAAATCTATTTTCAAAGTTAAGTTATTCACAAACTAGTGGTTCACACAAATTTCAAATAATTCAAATTGTAAACTATTCAAATTTGTAAACTACCGGCACTAATAGAAAGTTTGTAATTTTTTGCGGTAATATTCACAAAGAAACTCTAAATACAGCAAAAGACAACTCAAAATAAATAAAACAAAAATAGATAAAGCAAAAAAATAAGAAAATAAAAAAGCCCGCCTACTGCGCCACAACGGCCTGCATACGACTAGAAACCCAACCTGTAGTTTGGCCGGGATGCAGGCCCGCAAGCCCAGTAGGCCCACAAGCAGAGTAGGAGAGGTAGGCCCAGAAGGCCTGCTATTGAGAGGAGCTCAATGCAGTGCCCGCGCCGGGGCTTATAAACTGGTCCTGGCGCTCCTAAACTAGCAAGGTGGGACAAAACTTCTGCGCCCCTCGCCTGGCAGCGCACACCCTTTAGTACCGGGTCGTGGCTCCAACCGGTACTAAAGGGGGGGTCTTTAGTACCGGTTGGTGCTACCACCTGGTACTAAAATTGAGCGCTTCCCGCCGCTTTGCCTGGCCAAAACAGACCTTTAGTACCAGTTGGTGGCTCCAACCGGTACTAAAGGGGTGTTCTATATAAGAAAACCCTTCAAAAAAATTCGTCAGTTTCGTTCTCCCTCTACTTCTTCTCCTCTGCCCCATCGCCGCCGCCCCTCGTCGCTGCCCCCGTCGCCGTCGCCGTCCCCGTCGTCGTCCCGTCGCCTCGCCGTCGCCGTCGCCGTCCCCATCCCCATTCTCCCCGTCGCCGCGCCTCGCCCCGGCCTCCCGTCGTCCCCGTCCCCGTCATCGCCGCCCCGTCCCCATCGCCGTCCTCACCGCCCGTCTCCGTCCCCATCGCCACCCCCCATCGTTGCGCCTCGCCGGTGAGCTCCTGTGACCCGGCCGCCATGTCCACACACACACACACATACACACACACACACATTGTTATAGAAATGTTAGCAATTTTTCTGTTTTTTAGTTATAGAAATATTAGAAATGTTTTTTAGTTGTAGAAATATTATAAATGTTAGTTATATAGAAATGTTACAAATTTTTCTGTATTTTAGTTATAGAAATATTTATAGAAATGTTACCAATTTTTCTGTTTTTTAGTTATAGAAATATTAGAAATGTTAGTTATATATATAGAAATGTTAGAAATTTTAGAGTTAGTTTTAGCTATATGAATTAGATTAATGTCAAATTGTTAGAATTTGCATATAGAATTTTAGTTATCACAATCCAATCACATTTAAAAAATGTTACTTTTTGCGGGCATATAGTATTTGTTCTCGATGATGCCCGGCCCGCATCCTCGTCGTCGACCCGTTCGCCACGACGTCCTGCTGACACATGTCCGGGACTGGGCTCTGCCGGGCTGGCACTGGGAGGTGCTACCTGGAGGGGCGCGCTGATTGGTGAGGAACCCAGCCTCGGGTACCTTCGTCGACCCTAATCACCTTGGGTGGCGTTCACGTGGGCCACATTTGGTGCAGAGGGAGCCGACCTCGCCGGAGGTGGTGTGTCGTCATGTCAGGGAGGAGGACGAGCACGTCCATCGCTACATGGCTGCTATGGATGTCAGGTTCTCGAATACCTGGCAGGTTCTTTGGGCAGATGACCCAGCTCGCGCCCTAGGAACTACGAGTGGCCTAAATTCTTCTGTAGTATTCGATCTTTATTAGCTAGCTAGCTAGCTAGTGATGTATTCGATATATAATATTCAAGATTATATATATTATTCAAGACGATGTATTCGAGATTATATCTATTATTCAAGACGATGTATTCGAGATTATATTCGATGATGCTTATTATGTACTATGATTGATTCAGTTTTTCCTTATTAATTGATTGCATCCATGCATTGTAATTTTAATACTAAATTGTTTTCTATTTCTTTTGGATTAGTTAAATAAAAGCTATGGCGGACAATACCGGCAGAGAGGGAGAATAGGCCCCGTTCGATATCATACGCCATCCTCACGGGCTAGATGATGATCAGAATGAAGAAGATTATGACGGCTTCGAATATCTAAACAACACCGGGGAGGGTGATATGATATTCGATCGCGACGACCGAATTGATGAAGTCATGAACTATGATTATGATGATGACAAAGAAAATGTTGATCTTGAAACAACAAAGACTGGCGAGGTATATTTATATAAGCAGGCATCTGGTGATCATCACATGTTTTAAATGACTTGAAGATATATTAACGAATCGATCTTTCTTCTTTCACCCATCCAGATCGAGCAAATCTTCGGGAAAGAGGACACGAGGCCCGAACAAAAAGTTGAAGGAGGGCGTAAAGTACAATATCGAGGCCATCAAACCTAATGGCGAACCATTAGTGCCTAAGAAGATTGCGGACAAGTTCATTCATCAGTGTGGAGTTCTTGTGAAGGACCAACTCCTGATCTCCCTTCAAGAATGGAGAGAGCCAGCAAAGCCACGTCCAGATCTTACTTATGTCGACGAAAGACAAAAAGTTCTGCTTTGGGAAACTCTCATGGAACATTTCACCCTACCAGATCATTTCACAGATGCAGATGTGGAGAAATTCAAGGATGCTGCTCTTAGGAAGATGGCGGTTGCATTCAACAACCACAAGAATCATGTACAGGACAAGTACGTCAAGGGAGGAAGGAAGACTCTAGTATTCGAGGGGACACTAGAGAAGCAAAGTGCTCATTGGGACGATTTCGTGAAATTCAAGAATTCGGAATTATCTAAGGAACGGTCGAGAATAAACAAGGCCAATGCCGAAAAAAAGGATAAGTTCCATAAGTTGGGGCCAGGTGGCTATGCGGTGGCAATGCCTAAGTGGGATAAGTCTGAGAAAGAGATGGAGGATGCAGGTGTCACTCCAGAAACATTGAGCTGGCCCCCAGGTGCAGGACTTTGTTCTATGCGCATGGGGGGAGTTGGACCCAAAGACAAGCAAAGTTTCGAAGAAGGCATGTTTGAACGGAGCCGAAGATAAGCTACTTGTCGCAATAGAAGAGGCTCGATCGGGGGTGTTCCAGCCCAACAGAGAGAACGACGAGCTTACGCATGCCCTGGGAAATCCTGAACACCCGGGAAGAACACGAGGCAAGGGCGCAATTCCGTGGTATGAGGGGTCTTCGGAATAGAACGCCGACTACAGAACCCATGCAAGAAAGAAGATTGCGGAGAAGAAGAAGAGGAAGATGGAGGAGGAGCAGAGGAAGCTGGACTATGAACGCCTTCAAGGCCTAGAATCAGCACACGCAGACTTGGCAGTCAAATTCCAGCGGCAGCAGGAGCAGATCGACTCAGTTAGCCAGCAAAGGGGGTCTCAGCAGCTGCAGCAGCTAGCGGATGATCCAACATTGGATAGCACCGTCCCATCCATGCCGAGAAGCAGCGTGGGTTCCGCCCCGGGCGACGCAATGCTGGATAGATACCCCGTGGATGACATCATGGAGAACACTAACTGCGAGCTACACTTCAAAATGAAGAACATATCCATGAAGGTGGCGGATGATGTTGCTTTAACAAATCCCCCTGAGGCAACCTTCCATTGCAACCCGATTCCAGCGGGCTATGCTCGTGTCTTGGTTCATGAGGTGGTGGACCAATATTCGGGGCTACAGCTTGATATTCCTGGAGGTGACGAGGAGCACACACTGGGAGAGGCCAAACATCGTATCATCCTATCGAGAAAGGATTGCAATATCTTTCGAAGGCCACCGACACCGCGTCAGCCGACTCCTCGTCGAAGTCCGCCACCGAGTCAGCAGACTCCCGCTCCTCCAAGTCCACCAACGCGTGAGGCCACTCCTCCTCCTCCAAGTCCGGCAAAGCGCCAGGCCACTCCTCCTCAAGTCCGACACAATGTCAGACCACTTCTCCTCCAAGTCCAGCACAACTTCAGGCCACTCCTCCGCCAAGTCCAGCATAGCTTCAGGCCACTCCTCCTCCTCCAACTCAGCCACGTCAGCCGTCTCCGCCGCCTCAGCAATCACAGAAGAGAGCCACCGTAGCTATGGTGCGTAGAGGTACAAGTCGAGGTACTACGGGAGGTACAGGCGGAGGCAAGCAATTTCAATATGGTCCAAGAAGCCTCGCGCCTCTTCCGCAGAGGCCTTACGACAAGTCCGAGGAGGAAAACACAACCATAGCGAAGGCCCAGGTGGAAGCCCATTTTGCACCAAAACCGCCACCGCCGCCAAGGGAGAAAGTGCCTGAGGAAAAGATTGACCACTTCATTCGTATGGCTAGACCACCAGCTCCCAAGCCTGTTGACACAGACTATGAGCGCCACCTTAGGAAGTTAAATCGAGCATGTCTACAGAAAGAGGCGAGCTCGAGCTCAAGCAAATCAGCTAGCAAAAAATGCGGTAAAACCGTTCCCTAGCTGGGAGAACAGGCGGCGCAATCAATCCCCCCGCTTGTTGTGCCAACAACACATGAGAGTACGCGCGCCCAATATTATTGTGGGCAAACCGTTAACGTTCCCCAGCTGGGTGATGTGGTAATAACCGAGGAGCATATAAGGCAGGCTGAAATCCTCAAGATCACTGTTGGACAACTCCTCGAGAGCGAGCCCATGTCTCCTCTTAGAGAGGAGGAAATACAACGGAAATATGTCCGGGGCCAACCTTTGGTCGAGCCAGACGAGGTCAAGAAGCTCTCAACGAGAATGTATGAATTGCATCAATGGTACATGAACATTACCAAGATTTCCAATCGAGAGTCCCTCATGGTGAATGTCAAGAAGGATCATTACTTCCATGAGAAAGTTGTGTTCGTTGAGTACTCAAAACTATTTCAGTTATACAATCAAGATGCACTCGACAAATATATCGTCAGTTGCTATTGTCTGTAAGTGATTTCTTTCTATAATTTAAGTCTCAAGCTAGCTGTAGTGATCATTTTGATCAATCATTACCTGTAATTATCCTCACTATATTCTTTTCTATGGTATTATGCAGGATGAAGATGTATGAAATGAAAAAAGGTGGATGCTATGGCATTGGGTTCATTGACCCAAATACCATTAATGAATACACATGGAAATTAGATGAATATTATGAAAAAAGTGTAGAGGAAAGTATGCTAGAGTTCTTCAAGTGCCTTAATACCAATGAAGATATACTACTTCCTTACAACTTCGAGTGAGTCACACTGTCTTGTACTACAAATTCTGTTTTTGCCTACTAGCTAGCTACATGTTTTTGCTTACATATGCCCGCTTAATTAAGACATGCAAACGTGTGTGCATGCAAATTTTATTGGATCTTGGTAATCATTAAAGTTGATGAAGGAACAGTTGAAGTACTGGACTCACTACTTAAAAAAGAAAGCGACTACACCATCTTGTTTGGGATAGTCAACAGGTAATTTCAATCATTATTAACTATATCTCGGCCTATTTAGTTCGTCATTTCCTGATATGAACTATTTAATAACCCCTTTATTCATTTTCTTTGTCGGCGGGCAGGGCTTGGGCAAAGTTCATCAGCGTCACTGCAGGCCAATGGAAACGAAAGCTGAAGTGGTATCGACCCAAGGTAAGTAATTAAGTAGTACTAGCTAGCTAGCTGCCATCTCTTTAATTATCATGCTTGATTAATTATTATCTGATCAAATTCCATTCTCGTAAAGGCCCTAAAGCAGGCGCCGGGGACTGATATGTGTGCATACTACGTTCGCGAGAACATTCGCATGATGGCGTCCGAAAGGAGCAGATCTCAAAGACAGGACTGGGTACGTTTGTCAGAACACTATTCGCAATTTTTACACCATTATCAATATCTATTCACACAACTAATACACATGCATATTGATCTCCTTCTTAACAGTTCAGAGAGGTGCGGGAGCAGCTCCTACCAGAGGAGCGCATACAAGCAATTCAAGAGGAAATAGCGGGATTTTTGCTCGACTAGGTCATAGATCCCAAAGGAGAATATTATTACCCGCTACCGCCCCCATGAACCACTCCCAATTGTCATCGTGCTCCGAAGGCACCAATTAGGCTAATGCCACTGGCTCTGAAGGAACCAATTAGGAGAAATTGTATATAGCTAGCTAATTGTATATATATATACATGTGTGTATATATGTGTGAATTAATGGTGGTTGTGAGACATTCGATGATATATATATATATATGATCGATTCTACTAAAATTCTATTTATATATATGCATAACGTGTACAATATGTAGTATCATAAAATACCAGCAAACGAGAAAGAATTAAATGGAAAACACAAAATTAAATGAAAAAGAAATCATAAACCCAAAACCCCCCAACCCTTTAATACCGGTTGGTGTCACCAACCGGTACTAAAGGGCTCCCTGGCCCCGGAGCTGGCTCGTGCCACGTGGTGGCACTTTAGCGCCGCTTCGTGCCGAACCAGTACTAAAGGGGGGGGGGGGGGCTTTAGTGCCCACCCTTTAGTGCCGGTTATGGATTCGGCACTAAAGGCCTTTACGAACAGGTGTTATTGTCCGGTTCTGCACTAGTGTAGCCTCTCTAATACCGCGCACTTTTCGCCGGTATCATACACCCACCATATACCTTCCTCAAAACAGCCACCATACCTACCTATCATGGCATTTCCATAGCCATTCCGAGATATATTGCCATGCAACTTTCCACCGTCCCGTTTATTATGACACGCTCCATCATTGTCATATTGCTAGCATGATCATGTAGTTGACATCGTATTTGTGGCAAAGCCACCGTTCATAATTCTTTCATACATGTCACTCTTGATTCATTGCATATCCCGGTACACCGCCGGAGGCATTCATATAGAGTCATATTTTGTTCTACGTATCGAGTTGTAATTGTTGAGTTGTAAGAAAAATAAAAGTGTGATGATCATCATTTTTAGAGCATTGTCCCAAGTGAGGAAAGGATGATGGAGACTATGATTCCCCCACAAGTCGGGATGAGACTTCGGACGAAAAATAAAAAAATAGAAAAAAGAAAGGAAAAAAAGAGGCCATAAAAAAAGAGAAAAGGCCCAAATAAAAAAAATAAAAAAATGAGAGAAAAAGAGAGAAGGGGCAATGTTACTATCCTTTTACCACACTTGTGCTTCAAAGTAGCACCATGGTCTTCATGGTAGAGAATCTCTCATTTTGTCACTTGCATATACTAGTGGGAATTTTTCATTATAGAACTTGGCTTGTATATTCCAATGATGGGCTTCCTCAAAATGCCCTAGGTATTTGTGAGCAAGCGAGTTGGATGCACACCCACTTAGTTTGTTTTGTTGATCTTTCATATATTTATAGCTCTAGTGCATCCGTTACATGGCAATCCCTACTCACTCACATTGATATCTATTGATGGGCATCTCCATAGCCCGTTGATACGCCTAGTTGATGTGAGACTATCTTCCCCTCTTTTTGTCTTCTCCACAACCACCATTCTATTCCACATATAGTGCTATATCCATGGCTCACGCTCATGTATTGCATGAAGATTGAAAAGGTTTTGAGAATGTCAAAAGTATGAAATAATTGCTAGGCTTGTCATCGGGGTTGTGCATGATTTAAATACTTTGTGTGGTGAAGATAGAGCATAGTCAGACTATATGATTTTGCAGGGATAACTTTCTTTGGCCATGTTATTTTGAGAAGACATAATTGCTTTGTTAGTATGCTTGAAGTATTATTATTTTTATATCAATATGAACTTTTGTCTTGAATCTTTCGGATCTGAATATTCATACCACAATTAAGAACATTTACATTGAAATTATGCCAAGTAGCACTCCGCATCAAAAATTCTCTTTTTATCATTTACCTACTCGAGGACGAGCAGGAATTAAGATTGGGGATGCCTGATACGTATCCAACGTAACTATAATTTTTGATTGCTCCATGCTATATTATCTACTGTTTTGGACTATATTGGGCTTTATTTTCCATTTTTATATTACTTTTGGGACTAACCTATTAACCGGAGGCCCAGCCCAGAATTGCTATTTTTTTGCCTATTTCATCATTTCGAAGAAATGGAATATCAAACGGAGTCCAAATGGAATGAAACCTTCGGGAACGTGATTTTCCCAACAAATATGATCCAGGAGACTTGGACCCTCTATCAAGAAAGCCACGAGTCGGTCACAAGGGTGGAGGGCGCGCCCCCCATAGGACGCGCCCCCCTGCCTCATGGGCCCCCCGAAGCTCCACCGACGTACTCCTTCCTCATATATATACCTATGTACCCCCAAACGATCAGATACGGAGCCAAAAACCTAATTCCACCGCCGCAACCTTCTATACCCACGAGATCCCATCTTGGGGCCTGTTCCGGAGCTCTGCCGGAAGGGGAATCCACCGCGGAGGGCTTCTACATCATCACCATAGCCCCTTCGATGAAGTGTGAGTAGTTTACCTCAGACCTTCGGCTCCATTGTTAGTAGCTAGATGGCTTCTTCTCTCTTTTTGGATCTCAATACAATGTTCTCCCCCTCTCTCATGGAGATCTATTCGATGTAATCTTCTTTTTGCGGTGTGTTTGTTGAGACCGATGAATTGTGGGTTTATGATCAAGATTATCTATGAACAATATTTGAATCTTCTCTGAATTCTTTCATGTATGATTGGTTATCTTTGCAAGTCTCTTCGAATTATCAGTTTGGTTTGGCCTACTAGATTGGTTTTTCTTGCAATGGGAGAAGTGCTTAGCTTTGGGTTCAATCTTGTGGTGTCCTTTCCCAGTGACAGTAGGGGCAGCAAGGCACGCATTGTATTGTTGCCATCGAGGATAACAAGATGGGGTATTTATCATATTGCATGAATTTATTCCTCTACATCATGTCATCTTGCTTAAGGCATTACTCTGTTTTCTTGAACTTAATACTCTAGATGCATGCTGGATAGCGGTCGATGAGTCGAGTAATAGTAGTAGATGCAGGTAGGAGTCGGTCTACTTGTCTCGGATGTGATGCCTATATACATGATCATACCTAGATATTCTCATAACTATGCTCAATTCTGTCAATTTCTCAACAGTAATTTGTTCACCCACCGTAAAATAATTATGCTCTTGAGAGAAGCCACTAGTGAAATCTATGGCCCCCGGGTCTATTCTCATCATATCAATCTCCTATCACTTTATTATTCCTTTGCTTTTTTACTTTACCTTTTACTTTTTACTTTGCATCTTTATACCAAAAATACCTAAAATATTATCTATCATCTCTATCAGATCTCACTCTCGTAAGTGACCGTGAAGGGCTTGACAACCCCTAATGATGTTGGTTGCATTGAGCTATTTGTTTTGTGTAGGTACGAGGGACTCGCGCGTAGCCTCCTACTGGATTGATACCTTGGTTCTCAAAAACTGAGGGAAATACTTAATCTACTCTACTGCATCACCCTTTCCTCTTCAAGGAAATCCAATGCAGTGCTCAAGAGGTAGCATAGATTAGCATATTATAAGTAGCAAGTATGTTGCATTATCGCCCAAGATCCTTTGTCGACTCCCTGTGAGAAAGTGATCCCAGAGCCATCATATCCATTTCATATCTCCATTATCTAGTTCTAGTTGTATAGATTGGGATACAACTCTGATCGTTCATTACCGTGGACACAGCTATTCGAACAGATTAAGTTCCCTGTAGGGGTGCACAAACTTACCCAACACACTCGATTAACTCTGGCCGAACACACTTTCCTGGGTCATGCTTGGCCTCGGCAAGTCTGGTCGACACGCCGTAGTCCTACCTAGGCTCAACAGAGAGGCTAGCACGCCGGTCTACATCTTAAATGCGAAAGGCTCATGGGCCAATCATCCTTTGCCATCTTGCGCATTGCAAGGACGACCAGGATCAGTCCTGGTGATAACCCACAAGTATAGGGGATCGTAGCAGTTTTCAAGGGTAGAGTATTCAACCCAAATTTATAGATTTGACACAAGGAGAGTCAAAAAAATATTTTTAAGTATTAGCAGTTGAGTTGTCAATTCAACCACACCTGGAGATTAAATATATGCAGAAAGGTGATCAGTAGTATAGTAATATCATAGTTTTGATAGTAGTGGTAACAGTAGCAGTAATGGTAACAGTGATAGCAATGCTTTTGTAGCAAGTGTAGCAGTAGCAATAGCAATAGTAAATTAGCAAGAGAAATATGTGGGAAATTCATAGGCATGGATCGATGAATTCGTTGGATGATATTCATCATATAACAGACATAACCTAGGGCGATACAAAACTAGCTCCAGTTCATAAATATAATGTAGGCATGTATTCCGTAAATAGTCATACATGCTTATGGAAAAGAACTTGCATGACATCTTTTTTCCTACCCTCCCGTGGTAGTGGGGTCCTGATGTCTACTACACAACCTTCTTCTTGTAGATGTTGTTGGGCCTCCAGGTGCAGAGGTTTGTAGGACAGTAGCAAATTTCCCTTAAGTGGATGACCTAAGGTTTATCAATCCGTGGGAGGCGTAGGATGAAGATGGTCTCTCTCAAGCAACCCTGCAACCAAACAAAAAAGAGTCTCTTGTGTCCCCAACACACCCAATACAATGGTAAATTGTATAGGTGCACTAGTTCGGCGAAGAGATGGTGATACAAGTGCAATACGGATGGTAGATATAGGTTTTTGTATCACATAACTATCCCTCAACATGCAACAAAGAGTCACTCCAAAGTCACTAATAGAGGAGAACAAACGAAGAGATTATGGTAGGGTACGAAACCACCTCAAAGTTATTCTTTCGGATCGATCTATTCAAGAGTTCGTACTAGAATAACACCTTAAGACACAAATCAACCAAAACCCTAATGTCACCTAGATACTCCAATGTCACCTCAAGTATCCGTGGGTATGATTATACGATATGCATCACACAATCTCAGATTCATCTATTCAAACCAACACAAAGTACTTCAAAGAGTGCCCCAAAGTTTCTACCGGAGAGTCAAGACGAAAACGTGTGCCAACCCCTATGCATTGGTTCATGGAGGGAACCCGCAAGTTGATCACCAAAACATACATCAAGTGGATCACGTGATATCCCATTGTCACCACAGATAAGCACGGCAAGACATACATCAAGTGTTCTCAAATCCTTAAAGACTGAATTCGATAAGATAACTTCAAAGGGAAAACTCAATCCATTACAAGAGAGTAGAGGGGGAGATGCATCATAAGATCCAACTATAATAGCAAAGCTCGCGATACATCAAGATCGTATCACCTCAAGAACATGAGAGAGAGAGAGAGATCAAACACATAGCTACTGGTACGTACCCTCAGCCCCGAGGGTGAACTACTCCCTCCTCATCATGGAGAGCACCGGGATGATGAAGATGGCTACCGTTGAGGGTTCCCCCCTCCGGCAGGGTGCCGGAAAAGGGTCCCGATTGGTTTTTGGTGGCTACAGAGGCTTGCGGCGGCGGAACTCCCGATCTATTCTGTTCCCCGAAGGTTTTAGGGTATATTGGTATATATAGGAGGAAGAAATACGTCAGGGGAGCCACGTGGGGCCCACGAGGGTGGAGGGCGTGCCCAGGGGTGGGTGTGCCCCCCTGCCTCATGCCTTCCTCGTTGATCCCCTGACGTGCACTCCAAGTCTCCCGAATTGCTTCTAGTTGAAAAATAACTTTCCCAAAGGTTTCATTCCGTTTGGACTACGTTTGATATTCCTTTTCTGTGAAACACTGAAACAAGGGAAAAACAGAAACTGGCACTGGGCTCTGGGTCAATAGGTTAGTCCCAAAAGTAATATAAAAGTGCATAGTGAAGCCCATAAAACATCCAAGATGGATAATATAATAGCATGAATACTTCATAAATTATAGATACGTTGGAGACGTATCAGGTCCATAAGGAAACTAAGGGATATTAAGGCCTCCTTTTAATAGAGAGCTGGGACAAATCATTAACACATAGTGAATACATGAACTCCTCAAACTACGGTCATCATCGGAAAGTATCCCAATTACTGTCACCCTGGGGTTTATGGATCATAACACGTAATAGGTGAATATGACTTGCAAGATCGGATCTAGAACATAGATATAATGGTGAAAACATGAACGGTTTAGATCTAAAATCGTGGCACTCGGGCCCTAGTGACAAGCATTAAGACTGGCAAGGTCATAACAACATCAATCTCAGAACATAGTGGATACTAGGGATCAAGCCCTAACAAAACTAGGAACTTAGCAAGAGCAATATGTGGGAAATTCATAGGCGTTGGATCAGTGAATTCATTGGATGATTTTCATCATATAACAGTCATAACCTAGGGCGATACAAAACTAGCTCCAGTTCATAAATATAATGTAGGCATGTATTCCGTAAAAGTCAGACGTGCTTATGGAAAAGAACTTGCATGACATCTTTTGTCCTACCCTCTCGTGGCAGTGGGGTCTATAAGGAAACAAAGGCATATTAAGGCCTCCTTTTAATAGAGAACCGGAAGAAAGCATTAACACATAGTGAATGCATGAACTCCTCAAACTACGGTCATCACCGAAAAGTATCCCAATTACTGTTACCCTGGGGTTTACGGATGATAACACGTAATTGGTGAATATGAATTGCAAGATTGGATCTAGAACATAGATATAATGGTGAAACATGAACGGTTCAGATCTGAAATCATGGCACTCGGGCCCTAGTGACAAGCATTAAGCATGGCAAAGTCATAACAACATCAATCTCAGAACATACTGGATACTAGGAATTAAGCCCTAACAAAACTAACTCGATTACATGATGAAGCTAATCCAACTCCTCACTGACAAGCGAGCCTATGAAGGAATTACTCACTCCCGGTGGGGAGCATCATGGAATTGGTGATGAAGGAGGGTTGGTGATGAGGAAGACCGAAGATTCCCCTCTCCAGAGCCCCGAACGGGCTCCAGATCTGGCCTCCCGATGAAGAACAGGAGGTTGCGGCGGCTCCCTATCGTAAAACACGATGAAACTTCCTTCTTATGTTTCTCTCCGAAAATAGGTATTTATGGAGTTGGAATTAGGGTCTGCGGGGCCACGAGGTGGGCACAACCCACTAGGGCGCGCCAGAGGGGGGCGCCCTGGTGTCTTGTGCCTAGCCCCCCCCCCCTCCGGTGATTCTTGGTGCCAGTATTTTTTATTTATTCTAAAATAATTCTCCAAAAAGTTTCATCCAAATCCGAGAACTTCTATTTTTGCATAGAAACAACCCCAAGGTAGTTCTGCTGAAAACATCGTCAGTCCGGGTTAGTTTCATTGAAGTCATGCAAATTAGAGTAAAAAACAAGAGCAAAAGCATTAGGAAAATTAGATACGACGGAGACGTGTCAACTCCCCCAAGCTTAAACCTTTGCTTGTCCTCAAGCAATTCAGTTGACAAACTGAAAGTGAAAAAGAAAAACTTTTACAAACTCTTTTGCTTGTTTACATAAATAAGATTAAGTAGCACCCAGGTTTTTTGCAATGATTATGACTAGCCATGTCAACAATAACGCTTAAAATGTATTAACTCATATCAATACCATAAGCAACTAGCGAGCAATAATAAGATATCTCAAATGACAACACTTTGAAAAAAAAACAACCATGGTATAATATGAAAATAATGGTATCTCGCTAGCCCTTTCAGAGACCGCAAAACATAAATGCCGAGCACCTCCAAAGTTCAAGCAGCGACTAAACATTGTAATTAATGGTAGAAAAGATCCAGTCATGATGCTTCCAACATTAACTGTACACAATGCATGAGGATGACAATAGTGCTCTCATATCTGGCGCTCATTTGAGAAGGTGATGACTCAACATGAAATTAAATAGATATTCCCTTCATAGTGGGAAGCAGGGATTTGCAGAAGTGCCAGAACTCAAATTTTTAAAAATAGAGATAAATATAATTTTGGGAGGTACACCCTTCCTGTCAACGTTACGACCAAGAGTTACCAACATCTTCCATGCTAAACGCATTAACGGCGGTTCCCAAGCGATAATAGTAAAGGTTTACTCCCCCTCCACCAACAAATAAACACCATGGCTAGCCAAATCCACAGGTATCATCATACCAACAACAATCCTGGGTGAGTTTTGTTTAATTTATTTGCAATTTTTGATTTTGGGACAAGGCATCCCTATTACCGCCCCTCTCGTGCAAGGACGAGTGAATAAACACTCATCATGAGAATAACCCACTTAGCATGGAATATACTGACCGCGTCCTATCACTCCATGAGCGGTCCAGGCACACAAAACAGATGTTCATTTGAAATTTTAGAGGTGGCACATGAAAATTTACTTGGAATGGCACGGTAATAGAGCATATAGGTAGATATGGTGGACTCATCTGGAATAACATGGGTTCTAGGATTTTGATGCACAAGCAGTATTCCCGCTTAGTATAGGCAAAGGCTAGCAAATAGGTTGAGAAGCGGCCAGCTAGAGAGCGAAAATGGTCATGAACATGTGTTATGCATAATTAACCTTGAATACTAGCATGAGTAGGATATGAACACCATGAACATAAATATCATAGATGTTATGTTTGTTTTGAATCAACTACATGCATAAACATGTGCCAAGTCAAGCCACTTGAAACATTTAGAGGAGGATACCATATCTTCATACTACATCACAATCATTTTAATGCATGTAGACATCCAAGATAAATCATTATCCACTCCTAGCTACTTAGGAATGGCATGAGGAACTATAATATCTAATTGTCATTGAAAACATGTTTGAACAGGATATGTTGAATCATGGATACTAGGTTAAGCATATTCACAAAAACAGAACAAGTTGAGTTCATAGCCGTTTCTCTCTACCACAACCAGTTCATCAAATATCGTCCTTATTGCCTTTCACTTGCATGACCGAATGGTATGAAAATAATAATAGTGCAAGAGTGTCGTGGACTAAGATGGAATCTGCAAACATTTTATTCAAAAGGAGAAGACAAGGTAATTTGGGCTCTTTGCTAGATCAATCGTAATACATATGAGAGCCACTCAACATTTTCATCGTGGTCTTCTCCTTGGTATGACTCAAAAAAAAGAAAAGAATCTCAGAGAAACACACTAGGATATTCTTGGAGTTTTTAGTTTTTCTTGAAGAAAGCAAATTAAAGAAGGGAAAACAAAAATGAGAAAAACTATTTACATGGGAAAGCTCCCAACAGGCAAAAGAAGAACATGGAAATATTTTTGGGTTTTCTTTTTAACACTACAACTAATTTAAGCTAGAAAGAAAAACCGAAAAGAGGCGATAAATATTTTTGGGTGTCCTCAAAGTTTTTCAAACACACAAGAAGAAAACAAGAAAATAAATCTATCATGGATAATACAATGAAAAAGTGTGAACACCGACAACTAGAATGAAATGTGTGAACATGAATGTAATGCCGGTGGAAATACATACTCCCCCAAGCTTAGGCTTTTTGCCTAGCTTGGTAATCACCATTCGTAGTGGCCATCCGGTCCCATGTCGATGTGTTGTGGCAGCGGCACCTGAACGTCCCACTCCTGGGCGGTAGGCAATAATGTCTGTTGGCATGATCCTGTATCCGCCCCTGGCAATAGAATCAAACAAAGCAGGTGCAGGCAACGGAATAATATCACGGGAATCCACATTGAAAATCAGGTTGTAACGAATATTATGAAGAGATTCAGCATCATTAGTAAACTGGTGAGCCACCATTGCCTGGTGATCTAGATAAGCTCGGGGGAAAGGATAATCGTGTTGGCGTATCTGAACGTTGAAATGACTCGCTAAGCGAATAGCATAAATACAACCATTAATTTTGCCCTTAGTTCTATTAAGGTGCAGACAACGTGCGATCATAGCCCCTAGGCTAATGGTGTGGTCATTGTATAGTGCACGACATAAAATGGCGATGTCGGGGGCACTGAGTGCACCAACCTTCTCCCTAGCAGTTAAACACTTCGCCATAAATAAACCAAATTAATGCACAGAAGGAAACTGCAAACTAGTGGCAATAACATTTGAGACACCTCTCTCATCCCCCACTGTCAGAGTGCGGTAAAAGTCCGCAAACTCTGCAGGTCTAGGATCAGTGAGCGCTATCCGATGAGTTTCAGAGTATAAATTAAACTGCACCTCACGAGGATTATTCCTACTCAGAAAATGGAAATTTTGCACAAAGGAATTTGTAAGGAGTTGGTATTGATCACACTCAGTTGCGATGAAGTCGGTCAGCCCAGCATTTGGAACGAATTGGGTGAACTCTTGATGAATCCCGACCCCCTCCATGAAGGTATTATGCGGCCATTCGCACCGCCGCACCTCCGCCCATCTTGTAGTGTTGAGGTCATTGTCTGATGGTTCCCCAATGATTCCTTTAGCATTTTTTTGCAGGCAAACTTCCTAAAGAAACTCATCTTATTCCTATAGATGAAATTCTGAAAATTTTAGTCCACAAAATTTTAGTCAACAAAACTTCACAAGGTTTATAGCAGCTACTCATAAGGATGCATAGAGGCTATATCAATCATCCAAACTACTTAGAACTCTAAGAATTCAGCATGCAAGCTCATTTACAGTTGCACCAAGAGTAGCTAATTATTCAAAATATAAACCACTAAAGCAAAAACTAATTGGAGCAATGGAGGAGTCACATACCAAGTAGCAATCCGCCAAAACAGTTTCAGAAATGGAGCTTCGAGCAAAGAGATAGAAATGCGCGGGTTTGAGAGCAAGAACACGAGTGAGAGAGAGAGAGAGAGCTATGGTGATTTTTTTGGAGGTAGGAGATGACATGGGCTAAAGAAGTAAGTGAGGGGACCAACGTGGGGACCACAACCCACCAGGGCGCGCCTAGGGTTTCCGCGCGCCCTGGTGTATTGTGGTTACCAGCAGCACCCCCTCTGATGTTATTTATACCAAAAATTCAGGAAAAAAATCATATTAAATTTTAAAGAACTATTATTTTTGGGTGAATTTTTTATTGCACGAAAAATCTAGAAAACAGGATAAACATGGCATTTTATTTTACTTAACTAAGAAAAACAGAAAACAAAACTTGGGAGAATAAGGTTGGGCCTACTAAATTCATCAACTTCATACCTCTCAAAAATGGTCCATTAATAAGGTTGATCAAGTCTTATTAACAACCACCTTCGATTAGCATGCCAAAGAACTTTCGTAAAACACTAAGTTACCTCAAAGGGGATATGCATGTCCCCAACAATAAGCATTTCATATTTTATTTTTGGCAGTAGGTAGAGGTAGTTGAAAACTTCCAATAGTGAGTGTCAGAGATTTTTCAATAATATTAATACCATTGACTTGGAATTGTTTCTTCGGAAAGTGCACCATATGTTCATTACCATTGATATGAAAAGTGACCTTGCTTTTATTGCAATCAAAAACAGCCCCTATGCTATTCAAAAAGGGTCTACCGAGGATAATCGACACGTTGTCGTCCTCGGGCATCTCAAGTATAACAAAGTCTGTTAAGATAGTAACATTTGCAACAACAATGGTCACATCCTAACAAATACCAATAGGTATGGAAGCTGATTTATCAACCACTTGCAGAGATATTTTAGTAGGTGTGAGTTTATTCAAATCATGTCTTTTATATAAGCAGAAAGGCATAACACTAACACTAGCTCCTAAATCACACAAAGTAGTTTTAACATAATTTATTTTGATGGAGTAAGGTATCCCGGATCTCCAAGTTTTTTGGGTACTCCATCCCTAAAAGAGTAATTAGCAAGCATGGTGGAGATTTCGGCTTGAGTTATCTATCTTTTATTAGTGATGATGTCTTTCATGTATTTTGCATAAGGGGCCATCTTTAAAATATCAGTCAAGCGAGTGCGCAAGAAGACTGGCCTAGGCATTTCAGCAAAGCATTCAAATTCTTCATTACCTTTTTTCTTATTTGGTTTAGGTGGAAAGGGCGCGGGATTTTGAACCCATGGTTCTCTTTCTTTTCCACGTTTTCTAGCAACAAAGTCTCTTTTATCATATATTTTATTTTTAGGTTGTGGGTTATCAAGATCAATAGCAGGTTCTATCTCAACATCATTATCTTGTTCTTTATCATTGCCTAGTTGAGTGTCTTCATGAACATTATCATCATCATTTTCATTATCACTAGGTGAATGTTCATTACCAGATTGACTTTCAGCATCAGAAATAGAAACATCATTATTATTTTCAGGAGGTTTTTCTATTTCAAGTTCACTAGAGGTATGCAAAGTCCTATCATTTTTATTTTTCTTCTTCCTTATATAAGGACTAGGTGCATCAGTGTTAATTCTTTGAGTCTTGTTCAATTCTTTTAGGGTGTCCCTGAGAATAAAGTGGTTCCTGAGTTATTTTGCCTCCTCTAGTTGCTACTCTAACATCAAAATCATTTATATTATTATTTTTCATTTCACTAAGCAATTCTCTTTGAGATCTAGCAACTTGTTCTAGCTGAGTTTGAACCATAGAGGAATGTTTTCCGACACCTCTAACATCATTAGTGATTCTAAATAACATGACACTCAAGCGAGCAATCATGTCAGAGTTTTATTTCAATTGTTTCATAACATTTGCATTGAAGTGATCTTGTTTTCTAATGTAATTGTCAAACTCATAAAGGTATTGACTAGGATGTTTATTGTAAGGGATATCACCTTCATCAAACTTAAATAAGGAATTTACCTCTACCACCTTTGGTGGTGGTGGTGTGTCAAGTCCATGTATTTCTTCAATAGGAGGTATATTTTTAACATCCTCAGCTTTAATACCTTTTTCCTTCATACATTTCTTTGCCTCTTGCATATCTTCAAGACTGAGAAATAAGATACCCCTCTTCTTTGGAGTGGGTTTAGGCGGTGATTCAGGAAGAGTCCAATCATCATAATTCTTAAAAATATTATTCAATAATTCTTCAGCTTGTTCGACAGTTTGTTCCCTAAAAACACAACCAGCACAACTATCTAGGAAGTCCCTAGAAGAATCGGTTAGTCCATTATAGAGGATCAAGTATTTCATTTTTCTGAAGAGGATGATTAGGCAAAGCGTTAAGCAATTGGAGAAGCCTCCCCCAAGCTTGTGGGAGACTCTCTTCTTCAATTTGCACAAAGTTAAATATTTCCTGTAAAGCAACTCGTTCCTTATAACCAGGAAAATATTTTCAGAGAAGTAATAAATCATATCCTGGGGACTACGCATATAACCAGGAGCAAGAGTATTGTATCATATCTATGCATCACCATTTAATAAGAACGGATATAATTTGAGAATATAATAGTAGCGAATCTTCTTATCGTGAGAAAATAGGGTGGCTATATCATTTAATTTAGTAAGATGTGCCACTACAAATTTAGTTTCATAGCCATGGAAAGGATCAGATTCAACCAAAGTAATTAGCTCTGGGTCGATAGAGAATTCATAATCCTTATTAGTAACAAAGATAGGTGAAGTAGGAAACTTAGGATCACATTTCATTCTAGCATTCAAAGATTTTTCTTTTAGTTTTCATAGTAATTTCTTAAGATCATTCCTATCATTGCAAACAAGAAAATCTCTAGCTATCTCCTCATCCATAACATAACCTTCAGGTTTCTGAGGCATTTCATATCTTGGAGAACTAGGTCTAATAGGCGTTTCAATATTTTCAGTTTCAAGTACTTGATCAGTTTCAGCATTCTCAATATCTTTAGCTCTAGCAATTTGTTCATCTAGAAATTCACCTAGTGGCACATTATCATCAAGCAAGGCAAGCATGATCCATAGCAGAAGTAGCATCATCAATAACTTGCGACATGTCAGGATTAATAGCATGTGGTGGTGTTGCACGTGTACTCAAAATAGAAGGTGAATCAAGTGCAGATCTAGATGGCAGTTCCTTACCTCCCCTCGTCGAAAAATCTTAGTCTTTGTATCCTTCAGATTCTTCATATTGATAAATAGATAATAATCCCGGGTGACTCAAGAAATATAGCAATGCTCCCCAGCAACAGCGCCAGAAAAAGATCTTGATAACCCACAAGTATAGGGGACCGCAACCGTTTTTGAGGGTAGAGTATTCAACCCAAATTTATAGATTCGACACAAGGGGAGCTAAAGAATATTTGTAAGTATTAGCAGTTGAGTTGTCAATTCAACCACACCTGGAGATTAAATATCTGCAGCAATGTGATCAGTACAAGAGTAATATGATAGTTTTGATAGTAGTGGTAATAGTAGTAGTAGCGATAACTGTGACAGCAATGATTTTGTAGCAAGTGTAACAGTAGCAATAGCAATAGGAACTTAGCAAGAGCAATATGTGGGAAATTCATAGGCGTTGGATCAGTGAATTCATTGGATGATTTTCATCATATAACAGTCATAACCTAGGGCGATACAAAACTAGCTCCAGTTCATAAATATAATGTAGGCATGTATTCCGTAAAAGTCAGACGTGCTTATGGAAAAGAACTTGCATGACATCTTTTGTCCTACCCTCTCGTGGCAGTGGGGTCTATAAGGAAACAAAGGCATATTAAGGCCTCCTTTTAATAGAGAACCGGAAGAAAGCATTAACACATAGTGAATGCATGAACTCCTCAAACTACGGTCATCACCGAAAAGTATCCCAATTACTGTTACCCTGGGGTTTACGGATGATAACACGTAATTGGTGAATATGAATTGCAAGATTGGATCTAGAACATAGATATAATGGTGAAACATGAACGGTTCAGATCTGAAATCATGGCACTCGGGCCCTAGTGACAAGCATTAAGCATGGCAAAGTCATAACAACATCAATCTCAGAACATACTGGATACTAGGAATTAAGCCCTAACAAAACTAACTCGATTACATGATGAAGCTAATCCAACTCCTCACTGACAAGCGAGCCTATGAAGGAATTACTCACTCCCGGTGGGGAGCATCATGGAATTGGTGATGAAGGAGTGTTGGTCATGACGAAGACCAAAGATTCCCCACTCCGAAGCCCCTAACGGGCTCCAGATCTGGCCTCCCGATGAAGAACAGTAGGTGGCGGCGGCACTATATCGTAAAACACGATGAAACTTCCTCTCTTACTATTTCTCTGAAAATAGGTATTTATGGAGTTGGAATTAGGGTCTGCGGGGCCACGAGGTGGGCACTACCCACCAGATCACGCTGGAGGGGGGCGCTAATACGTCTCCAACGTATCTATAATTTTTGATTGTTCCATGCTATTATATTATCTATTTTGGATGTTTTAAATGCATTAATATGCTATTTTAAATTATTTTAGGGACTAACCTATTAACCAAGAGCCCGGTGCTAGTTTCTGTTTTTTCCTTGTTTTTGAGCTTCGCGGAAAAGGAATACTAAATGGAGTCCAAACGGACTAAAACTTCATGATGATTTTTCTTCGACCAGAAGACACCCAGGGGACTTGGAGTGCAAGTCAGAGGAGCCATGAGGCAGCGACAAGGGTGGAGGGCACGCCCTAGGGGGTGCCCCTTACCTTGTGGTCCCCTTGGTGACTGTTAGGGATATAGCCACTGAGTATAAACCGGCCAGGAGGGGCCGGGTTATACCCATAATGAATTATTCATATTGAAGCCCATGAAGATAAGGACTATGGCGCTTTACGGAGGAGATCTACACGAAGTCCTAGGGCCCAAAGGCGGATTAGGGCCCACAGACTTAAACCGCCATATGATATGTAACTTGTGTTGTAAGATAGGAAAGGGTAGAAACCGACCCGGACACGTTTATGAGCCGGTCGGGATTCTGTGAACTGCCGGGCGTCAACCTGTGTATATAAAGGGACGACCAGACGGTGGTTTAGGGACAACAAACAACAACTCGAGAGCCAGGTCAAGCAGATTCGCTTCCTGGTCATCGAAACCCTATCAATTCCACCACAACTGGATTAGGCTTTTACCTTCACCGCAAGGGGTCGAACCAGTATAAACTCCTTGTGTCCTTTGTCCACTTTAACCCCTTTAAGATAACTACGTTGCGATGGCTCCACGACTAAGTCCTCACATTTGGACATCTGCCGAGACAAACCCACGATAGTTGGCGCCCACCGTGTGGCTATCGGACGATGGTTTCAAGTACTTCGAGGGCAGCTTCGAAGGGCTCAAGGAATACGCGGTAGGCCAGATGACCAAGAGTCGTCCCGGCAAGCTCTACATCGACGATGCAGGCTGGGGCCCCGAGGCCGGCTCAATTGAGTACGGGTACCGGGTCCCCTTTGGTGGTATTCATGTCTTCATTGGCAAGATTGGCAGACCAGGCCCTGAGCCGGACATCTGCACCGACATCGTCGAAACGACTCAGCGTGCGAGATCTTCCCGGGTTCGGCCTGTCATGAAGCGTGCCTTCATGGCAGTCATCCACGGAGTGGAATCTGAGGATGGATTGGCGTCTGGTGGGGAAACCGTCGTCTACTCTGATGACGAGTCATCCACCGGAGAGACTGAGTCATTGTACCAACTGCAAGATGGCCGGTTTGGGGGCTGTTCCGATGGTGACAGTATTCCGGACCCCCTCGATCCGCCGAGTCGGGTTGCGATCTTCATGGCCGGTATGTAGTCAGTGCAACACTCTTTGACCGCAATGGCGATGATCTCCGGTTCAACACCGGCGGCAGCTGCTGGGGCAGGAGGCCCTACGCAACCACCAGTTCAGGTTTTATCCGATTTATTCGACACTTTGGCAGCACTGTTGGCAGCTGAGGTTAATCCGGCGGATCAGGATCAGCATAACATAGAAGTGGCGAAGGTAAACGATTAGATAGCTCAAGCCAAGGCAGACTTGGCAGCTGAAAACACCAGGATGGCTGCAGAGCGGGCCGAGTTGGATGCACAGGCTTACCGACTTATGTTGGATCAGATCGCGTCAAATGATGTCATGAGGAGAAGGTACCGATCTCACCTGCCTCCGGTTTATGAGGGAAGGAATCTCTTTAACATGCTAGGGGCAGGAACCAGTAACCAGCCAGTGGTTAACCGAGAGGAGGCACCTGGAACAGGGGCGCCGGTTCAACCGCGCCCGATGGATCCGCCTCGGCAGAACAATTTCCTGTCGCAGTACGTCTCAACGCCTCCAGGTCATTACTCTAAGCCGTTGGATAACATAGTCGCTGCCGCTTCACGATTGGCAGCTCTCCCGATAGAAGGTGATTCCCCAGTAGCGGTTGAGACACGACGGGCTAGGGAGCTCTTTTAGACAGCCTTGACTCAGCAGCAGGCTTATTCATACAGCCGCGAGAGGATTCATTCTACTCCCCTCCCTAGCCAAAGTTACAGCAGGTGTATTGAGGAACCGGCTGTGTCGACCAGTCCACGGAACCGTAATCCGCCTCGAAGACATAACCCAGCGGGTGGTGGTGCTAATGCTCAGGATGTGGTGGATCCTGGTAGGGCACGTCGAGAAGCTGAGTTAGCGGCGCAGTACGCGGCCCGTCAGCTTACTCCGGTTCGTCCAACAACTTCGGTGGAGCCAGGAGTTACCTCCAGTTCTTTGGGGGTGCCGTGTCTCCCCCCGGCCCTACGTAATGTACGGCTACCCAAGGATTTCAAGGGTCCACGTAAAGTGCCCAATTACCTTGCCGATTTACCCCCCGAGTCATGGATCGAAAGCTATGAGATGGCAATGGAGATGCTGGATGTGGATGATGCAGCGTGTGCTAAATACTTCACCATGATGTTGGAAGGAACAGCTCGCACGTGGCTGAAAAATTTACCAGCTAACTCCATTGGGTCATGGGCTGAGTTAAAGAGTCGGTTTATCCAGAATTTCAAAGACACGTGCAAGCAGCCCATGTCAATTGTGGACTTAGATGTCTGTGTCCAAGAGGAAGATGAATCGACAACCCATTGGGTGCGCCGGGTTTTAGAAATCTTGCATTCATCAGACAGCATCAACGCTGATACAACAGCTTTAACATTGGAAGGCAATTGCTGGTTCGCGCTTGTGAAGCTGAAGTTGGGACGGCTCAAGCGTCACTGCAATGACATGGGGGCGCTTATGGCAGCTCTGGTCAAGTATGCCGACTCTGATAGTACCAAGGACCTTGGGTCTGAAGATGAAAAGTCGGGAAAGGGAAAGAAGAGCAGCAGCACTAAAGGGCAGCAACATAACCCGGCGGGCCATGGAAACAATGGTAAGCGTAAAGCGGATAACAGTTTAGATTTTGTAGCTAACACCAACACGCAGAATAATGGTCAGCGTCGTAAGGGTAAACCTCCCCCGCAGGGTGGAGGATCAGGTGTCAATCTGGAGCGCCTGTTAAATCAGCCTTGCCCAAGGCACGGGACGAAAGAAAGGCCAGCTACGCACCTCTGGAAGGATTGCTTTATCATGCGGGAGTTCAAAAATTCGGATCTTTTCCAATATGATCACGGACTGTCCGGTGGTTCAGGGCCCGGTACTCATGGGTCGGGTTATGGTGGAGGCAGTTCTGGTTCAGGATTTCAAGGTAATCAAAGCAGGTATGGCTATCAGGGCAGTTAGGGCAACTAGGGTGGTTATAATCATCAGGGGAGTCAGCAGTAGTAACAGTCGGGTTACCAGAGCAACCCGAAGCAGTTGAATAGTGGGCAGTATCATGTCTTCACCACTAGCCTATGCAAGCACGATCAAAAGCTTCATAAAAGGGCAGTGAACTCCGTTAAACCGGCGGTGCCCCGTTACTTGCGCTGGTCTGAACAGTCCATTGTGTGGAGTTGAGAGGATCATCCAGCCCGGGCTGATAATCTGGGTCATCTGGCATTGGTGGTGGTGCCTCAGTTTAGAGGGTATAAGTTCACCAAGGTGCTCATGGATGGGGGGAGCAGTATCAACATCCTCTATTATGAAACCTTCCATCGCATGGGGTTAATAGATAAAAATCTTAAACCATCAAACACTGTTTTCCATGGTGTGGTGCCTGGTAAATCAATGTATCCAGTTGGTAAGATAGCTCTGGAGGTTTCTTTTGGAGATGAGCATGATTCAAGATCAGAGACCTTGACTTTTGAAGTGGTAAAAATCAAGAGCCTGTATCATGCCTTGTTTGGATGACCGGCTTATGCTAAGTTCATGGCAAGGCCCTGTTATGTTTATCTGCAGCTCAAGATGTCGGGTCATAAGGGGACCATCACAGTACATGGGAGCCATAACATCGCTTTGGAATGTGAAGAAGGTGATGCGGCCTATGCTGAGTCGGTTTGTGCAACAGAGGAGTTGATGTTCTACAAGGACAATTTTGATCCGGCGGATATGACTTCTTTGAAAAAGCCACCTACGGAGCATGATCCGGCCTTGAAGTTTAAATCGGCTGATGAGACTAAGCTGGTTGATTTTATTCCTGGCGATTCATCCAAGCAGTTTAGCATCAGCGCTAACCTAGATCCGAAATAGGAAAGCGCGCTCATCGAGTTCATCCATGAGAACCGGGACATCTTTGCATGGAAACCTTCTGACATGCCAAGTGTACCGAGGGAACTCGCTAAGCACACTCTTAATATCGATCCCAAGTTTAAACCGGTCAAGCAGTTTCTCCACCGCTTAATGAAGAAAGACGCAAGGCCATTGGTGAGGAGGTAGCCGGGCTCTTGGCGGCTGGGTTTATCATTGAAGTATTTCATCCTGAGTGGTTGGCTAATCCGGTGTTGGTACTTAAAAAGAACGGCACTTGGCGTATGTGTGTGGATTACACAGATTTAAACAAGGCTTGTCCGGGTGATCCCTTTCCTCTCCCTCGTATTGATCAAATTATTGATGCTACGGCGGGTTGTGAGTGTTTGAGTTTTCTGGATGCTTATTCTTGTTATCATCAAATCAAAATGGCAGTTAAGACCAGGAAAGGACAGCTTTTATAACTCCCTTTGGAGCCTTCTGCTATGTATCTATGCCTTTTGGGCTCGAGAGTGCCCAGGCGACTTATCAGCGCTGTGTGCAGAATTGTCTTCATAATCAAATTGGGCGCAATGTTCATGCTTATGTGGATGATATTGTGGTGAAGTCCAGGAAGGAGGAGACGTTAATAGATGATTTGAAGGAAACTTTTAATAATCTCCGGGTTTATAAGATGATGCTTAATCCGGCCAAATGTGTTTTTGGTGTACCGGCAGGCAAGCTCTTGGGTTTTCTGGTGTCTAACAGGGGCATTGAAGCTAAACCGGAGAAGATCAAAGCTATTACGTCTCTGGCTAAACCGGCGTGTATCAACGATGTTCAACGTCTGGCGGGTCGTACTGCAGCGCTGAGCCAGTTTAAAAGCCGATTGGGAGAGAAGACTATCCCTCTATATCAGATGATGAAAAAGACAGCCAATTTTTTCTAGAGTGATGCTGCTAATGCGGCGTTTGAGGACTTGAAGACACAGTTAGCTGAGCCGCCTGTCCTTGCTGCTCCGGTCAATAAAGAGCCATTGTTGTTATATGTGGCTACTAATGCCCGGGCTGTCAGCGTGGCCATTGTAGTGGAGCGCAAGGAGGCTGGGAAGGAATATCCGGTTCAACGGCCGGTTTATTATATCAGTGAGGTGCTTATTGAGTCCAAACAGAGATACCCACATTGGCAGAAACTAGTGTATGGAGTTTTCATGGCAAGCCGGAAGCTTAAGCAGTATTTCCAGGGTCATCCCATCATTGTGGTCAGTTTTGCCCCTTTGGGAGATATAATCCAAAATAGGGAAGCAACTGGCCGGGTTGCGAAGTGGGCCATTGAGCTTGGACCTGACGGGTTAAAATATGTGCCTCAGACGACAATCAAGTCCCAAGCACTTGTGGATTTCATCAATGATTGGATGGAATTACAAGCCCCGGAGGAAAAGGCGGATCATACTTATTGGACTATTCATTTCGATGGATCCAGGCAATTGGAGGGCTCGGGGGCTAGAGTCGTGTTAACTTCCCCACGAGGTGTTTGGTACATGGGATTCCAAGGACCCGCTCATCGCAGCATATCGTCGAGAGGTGGATATTGTTGCTGGTCACTTCAAAGGTTATCAGGTTGATCATGTGGACCGGCGAAAGAACGAAGCGGCGGACGCTTTGAGCCGTTTGGGTTCCCAACGTAAATGGGTGCCACCCAATGTTTTTTTGGATGTTTTGCATAACCCGTCGATCAAGCTACCTATAGAGGAGGATTTGGCTGTTCCTGACCCGGAGGCTCAGTTGGTGACGACTCTTCACGTTATCCTAGATTGGACGGTCCCATATTTGGCGTATATGAACCGGGGCGAGTTACCAGAGGATGAAACTTTGGCTAGGCAGATAATCCGGTGGTCCAAGTCAACGACCATTGTCAATGGAGAGTTGCATCATTGTAGTGTAAAAGGGGCGTTTCAGCGTTGCGTATCTCCTGAAGAAGGCCGTGAGATTTTGCGTGAGATCCACAAAGGAGATTGTGGTCACCATGTTGGTTCAAAGTCTGTGGTAGCTAAAGCTTTTCGTCACTGTTTCTATTGGCTAACGGCTCATACTGATGCTGAGTACTTGGTGAAAAAGTGTGATGGTTGTCAGATGTTTTCACAGCGTGCTCATGTATCGGCTCAAGAATTGAGGATGATTCCAATCACTTGGCCGTTTGCAACTTGGGGGCTGGATATGGTTGGGCCTTTTAAGAGATCCAAGGATAAGAAGGCCCACCTTTTGGTGGCGGTTGATAAGTTCACCAAGTGGGTGGAAGCAGAGCCAGTTAGTAAGTGTGATGCAGCCACGGCGGTTCAATTCATCAAGAAGGTGATTTTCTGGTTTGGTTTTCCGCACAACATTATAACTGATAATGGCACTAATCTGTCCAAGGGTGCTATGAAAGACTTTTGTAAATGTGAGCACATCCGGCTTGACGTGTCATCAGTGGCTCATCCTCAATCTAATGGTTAGGCTAAGAGAGCCAATCAAGAGATCCTGAGAGGCATCAAGCCCCGGCTTATGGTTCCCCTGCAGAGGACGCCGGGTTTTTGGGTGGAAGAGTTACCTTCTGTGTTATGGAGCATCAGTACCACACCCCACAGATCTACGGGTTACACACCTTTTTTCATGGTTTACGAAGCAGAGGCAGTTCTCCCTAGTGACATCCGTCATGACTCGCCTCGTGTGGCGGCTTATGTCGGAGCTGACAATGAGAAGCCGCGACAGGAAGCACTTGATCTGTTAGATGAGGAGCGTGACATTGCAGCAGCTCGGTCGGTGATTTACCAGCAAGATCTGCGTCGTTATCACAGCCGCCGGGTTAGAACCAGAACTTTTCAAGAAGGCGATCTGGTGCTCCGACTCATCCAGGATCAGACTGATATGCATAAGTTATCCCTGCCTTGGGAAGGACCCTTTGTGGTCAGCAAGAATCTGCATAACGGGTCATACTACCTTATTGATATTCGAGAGCACAAAGACTCACGTAAATCGGAGGAGAAGACCCATCGGCCATGGAATATTGCTCATCTTCGGCCTTACTACACCTGAGCCATAGGCTCCTCTTATGTACATATTTTTGACAGTGTATATATTATGATCAATATAATAAACCGGCATCCCTGCTAAAGCGGGGCCTCTGCTGTTTTCCCTTAAGAGTTTTTCGTTACATGGAGGCTTCTGTTTATAAAGCGGAGTTCTGACTACCCAGTGATCCGGCTTATGAAGCCATGAAAAAAAAACTTGGGGGCTTGTCACCCAAAGTTAAAAAGGGGCCAAAGAGAGTGTTGCAAAAGCACCACTCAAACATAGGCACCTACTGAGCACAGCTCAAAAGATTACCTGGGGGCTCTTTTTGCACAACAACAAAGAGTTTTTATGACCCTTGTAATAGGCTATCAAGCCAGGCTTGGAAGCCAGGTGTATACAACTAAAACCCCGGGTTATCCTGCCTTTTTTAAGTAACTCACTCCGCCCAGGTAATCCTGGTATGACCCGCCGAACGTTTGGCAAGTCAATCTTATACAGACCCTGAACTTGTCAAAGTTAAAATGACGATTGGTTAATGTGAGGTCCATCTTAAAAGGCTTTGTAAAATGGTTTAACTCGGTGGCCTGGCAGCCCATGAAAAGCCTCGATTTTGGGCCTGGCAGCCCATGAAAAGCCTCGCGTCTTCCCATGATTTTATTTGACAAATTTTCTCTTTTGATGAGGTTTACAACACTTTATGATAAACCGGTATTTATTGACCCGGCCTGGTTTTTGACTATAAGTCACCAGTATAAAATAAACCGGTGTTTATTAAACCGGCCTGGTTTCGACTACAAGTCGCCAGTATTATGTATCGATAATCCGGTGTTTATTACAACCCGGTATGGTTTTATTATAAACCGGCAAAATGTGGGAGGAGTTATCAGTATTCAAGATTGGGGTTCTCACCCTTACTACAAAAAGTTGGTAAACCAAAGATGTGATTCAATGTCAGAGGTATCTTCTATTTCATATTTGATTATTTTCAAGTACAACTTTGGTTATAAACCTTGGCTATACATTTGGGCATCATGACCCGTCCGGCGGTAAACCGCCAGGACACTTTCAACTTCTTGTATGCAGGAATAGCTTGAATAAACCGCCACGGATTATGAGCAGACATAATATATCCTAAGCATGGCGGATTAACTGTGTCAGGAAAAATAAATATGCACGATGGCATAGCAGACCAAGTGTTTAAACTAGCCTATTACAAGGGGCTTTGGTGGCCAAAAGGATAATTGTTTTCAATCAAGTGTTGCAGTGTGCAGAAAGATAAACCGGTTTCCGGTTCATGCGTCATCGCCAAGCTGACTTGAAGGTTGTGGATCATCCTTCCGCGGTTCATCCTCCTCCTCTCCACCCAATGCTGGAAGTCATTTGTTGCCCAGTCAATCCCAGTTAAGGCTTGGAAGACAGCTTCATCACTTATAAGGGTGGACGGTTCAACATCAGGGGTGTAGGTGTGCTTACTGATTGGCGGGATAAGATTCTGCACATCATAAGTTGGTGCGTTCACCCGTTTGTTGTTGGCATCATAAATCGACTGGTAATATGAAAAATCAGTTTCTTTGGCCAATTTGCTTGCCAGTGGACGCATTTCCCTCGTTAGGGCCCTGAGGTCGTCGTTATCAAAATCTGACCCGTCCTCTTTTTGGCTTGGACAGCCGTTTCCAATGTCCTCCGGATCAAGGTCAGATATCCATGCCTTGGCCTGAGTTAATGCAGTACGAGCACCAGCCCTAGCAGCTGATTTCTTCAACTCCTCAAACTGGGCAGGCATCATAGATAACCTTTCCAATGTTTCCTTGATTAAAGATGGGGGTGGTTTGTTATGCGAAGCTGTGTAGATGACCGTTTGAGCGCCGGTATATAATTGCTCTATCAGTGTGTAAGCAGCCTTCAGTTTTTTGCGCATGTCCGAGCCAAGATGAGTAACGCGGCTACCTGCAATGATCGAAATATTGGTGAACCGACAGTTTTAGGGATGTTGTTTATTTAAAGTCTATGAAGAGGATATTTACCGAAGACGGTAGTGGTCATAGCATTGATTTGGCGCTTCAAGCCAGTTAGTTCTTCTGCTACCGATTTAAGAGCTGCTTCAGCGTCCTCCGCCCACTTTAGCAGAGCTGATTTTTCAGTATCCCATTCTGCCCGTTCTCCTTTAAAGCTTTCCTTCAGTTGTTCCATGGATGTTAAAGCGCTGGTCAGCTCTTCCTTAGCTTTGGAAGTTTCTGCTTGCTGGGACTTGATATTCTCTTGAAGGTCGGCGATTTGAGACTCCTTTTTGCTCAGCTCAGCCTGCAGGAGACATTTAATGAGTTGGTAGTGCATATTTAAAGTCCCAAGCACATAACAAGTTATACACTTGGCACTTGGGGGCTAATGCATATTTCTCTTATCAATTGTTATCTTAAGTCCCAAGCACATAACAACTTATACACTTGGCACTTGGGGGCTAATGCGTGTTTGCTCAAGACAAGGTTATGGATTTTTCCTTCTTCATCGGATTACAAGGATGATTACCAAGAAATTTTGGAAGCTTCATGACAGAAAGGTACCGTTTCATCCTAAAGGTATAAACCGGTCCCTGGGGGCTACGCAAGCAAAAGTAAATATTGTTCTGCTACAAGTCCCGGTACACATTAATATTATGAACCGGCCCTTGGGGGCTACTGGAATTGATAGTCTAAACCGTTCATAAGGAAAGAAAGCTTATACAGAGTGAGTGATATTTACCTCATACCGCTCCTTCATCAGACCTACTAAACCGGCTTCATAGTCACGGCTTGTGTACAGGCGGTTTAAGAATCCAGAATGAATTTCTTGGGCGTTGAGGTGGGCATAGCTTGATAAATCTGTTTTCCATTTGCCCTTGTCCATAGCAGAAAGTTCTTCCTTGGCACTATGCTTTGATAAAGCGACAGGATTGCCAGGGGTGGTGTGGCCGACGCTGCTACCTCTTGAGCACTGCGTTGGTTTTCCCTTGAAGAGGAAAGGGTGATGCAGAAAAGTAGCGTAAGTATTTCCCTTAGTTTCGAGAACCAAGGTATCAATCCAGTAGGAGGCCAGGCACGAGTCCCTCACACCTACAAAAAACAAATAAATCCTCGCAACCAACGCGATAAGGGGTTGTCAATCCCTACACGGTCACTTACGAGAGTGAGATCTGATAGATATGATTAGATAATATTTTTGATATTTTTATGATAAAGATGCAAAGTAAAGAAAGCAAAATAAAAACGGCGCCAGAAATAGCTTGTTGTCGGGAGATTAAATATGATGGAAAATAGACCCGGGGGCCATAGGTTTCACTAGTGGCTTCTCTCGAGAGCATAAGTATTTACGCACTACAGGAATCAGCTATTTTGCCGTCTGCCACGGCGGACGGCAAAGGCATGAACGGCGGATGGCAAAGGCCTTTGTCGTCAGCCGCGGACGGCAAAAGGCTCCGGCAAAGTAGGCTACGGTAAACAGCTACTTTGCCGTCTGCTTCCTGGCGGCTGACGGCAAAGGCCCTTTGCCATCTGCGGCGGACGGCAAAGAGAGCGGACGGCAATAATTGCGATGTCAGTCCGTTAAGTGGCTAACGGCAGGCCTTTGTCGTCCGCCGCTGACAGCAAAATTTCTAGTGTCTTTGTCGTCCGTCGTATGATGTCATCTACACGTCACTACATGGCAGGTTCTTTGCCGTCTGCCACTGATGGCAAAGTGCAGGTTCTTTGCCGTCTGCCACTGATGGCAAAGTCTTTGCCGTCTGCCACTGTAGGCAAACTGACCAAATGGGTCAGCTCCCAGGAAGCACAGCTGGATGCCACGTGTCTTCTTTGCCGTCCGCAGCAGACGGCAAAGAGCCTGTTGCCGTCAGTGGCGGACGGCAAAGAGCCTGCATATTGGCTCTTTTATCTGTTTTTTACTAAATCCAACAATTTTCATCACAAATATATATGACATATATAGATATATTTCAAAAGGCCATTACAGAGCAAACATATAAGATATCCAACACATAACTTCATCATCCAACCATATATATTACATGCATAGTTCCATCATAAACAAGTTCAACATAGAGGCATCCAACCATATATATTACAATAGTTTCATCCAACGATACATGCATAGTTCAACGATACAGAAGAAACAGAGAAAGGGATAAGGAGCACTCCATCTATGCAAGCTTTCGTCAAGTGAATGAAATCTGCAAAATGAAAAATAAGAAAGTTAGAACAAGAAGAGTAGAACAAGAAGAAGACTAGAACAAGAAGAGTAGAACAAGAAGAAGACTAGAACAAGAAGAGTATGTCATTTATGAGCTAACTTACGTGAAATGGATCATATATGAGCTACCTAAGTTCAAATGGGTCGTTTATGAGCTAGCTAAGGTGAAATGGATCATTTATGAGCTAACTTAGTTGAAATGGGTCGTTTATGAGCTAACTAAGGTCAAATGGATCGTTTTTGAGGTAACTAAGGTGAAATGGATCGTTTTTTAGCTAACTTAGGTGAAATGGATCATTTATGAGCTAACTTAGTTGAAATGGATCGTTTTTTAGCTAACTTAGGTGAAATGGATCATTTATGAGCTAATTTAGTTGAAATGGACCTTTTTGAGCTAACTTAGGTGAAATGGATCATTTAAGAGCTAATTTAGGTGAAATGGATCGTTTTTTAGCTAACTTGGTGAAATGGATCGTTTATGAGCTAAATTAGTTGAAATGGATCGTTTATGAGATAACCTAGGTAAGATGGGTCATTTTGGAGTTAACCTAGGTGAAATGGGTCATTTTAAAGCTAACGTAGGTAAAATGGATCATTTAGGAGCTAATCTAGGTAAAATGGGTCATTTTTGAGCTAACTTGGATGAACTGGATCATTTATAAGCTAACTAGGTAAAATGGGTCATTTTAGAGCTAACTTAGGTAAAATGGATCGTCTATGAGCTAACTAAGCTAATTATGCAATTTTTGACATAAGTAAGCTAAGTACAGATCGTTTTAGAGCTTACTTAGGTAAAATGGATGGTTTTGGAGGTCAGTAAGCTTATTAAGTCATTTTGGAGGAGAAGAAGCTAAGTCTAGGTCATTATGGTAAGCATTGGAGGAAATAAAGCTAAGTCAAGTCTTTATGCATGTGTTAAGCAAAACACTAGATAAACTTACCAAGATCCAGGAGGTGTAGGAGCGGGGTGGCTCGTGTCGGTAGCTGGAGAAGGATCGTGCGATGCTTGTCTGGAGTTACGCCGCACCAAAGATCATTTCCAATGTCTTGTTAGCATGATGACACTCAAATGTTAAGACTAGCAAGTAATGTCCATTCAAATAAAACTCACCGTGGTCCCAGGAGCAATCACTAGCATCGGCGGAGCAGTCTGACCTGTCTTCTCGCACACAGACTGCACATTTGGTTTTGACGACTCAGTCATACTAGTTAGTAATGAGACAAACACTACATGAATGTTTTGGCTAATCTGCAGAAGAAACTTACCACAAGGAGCTCGTACATGGCCCTTGCCTGGATGTCATTCTGTGCCCTCTCCTCCTCCATCATCTTTGTCGTCCTCTCCTCCAACTCCCGCTGCCTCTCCACCGCCTCCTCCAGAAGTTTCTCCATTCTATCTCTCTCACTCTGTATAGCAGCCTGCAACACCACTCACATGACCATTTGTAATCATTGATGGAAGCGCACACAATGTAATGGAGAAAGATAACTGAGTACGTATCACTAACCTTGATGGCGAGTTGCACTGGCCGTTCACGAGGCCTTATCTCAGGAGCGGAGCTCGACTGGCGCGCCTTGATCTCCGGGAGAGTGCTAGGACAACGGATAAGTCCATCTCCAATGGCTATGGAGCCATGGGACCTCCCGCCACCAGATATCATCACCAGCTCTGGATCAATGGGACCCTGGCTCAGGTTAAAGTCCTCCCCTTTCCTCGCTTTCCCCTCATCTCTATATCTCACGAGCTTGTTGTGGGAGGAGATGTTGGTGAATTTGTTTGCATCATCGAGGCCAGACTGAGAGAAAGCCTTGACTTTCTTGAAAGAGGCAGTGTGGGCCATGGCATACAGGTCGTACACCTCTGGCACCTTATCCGCCTTATTGTAGCGTGCCTGAAAGAGAGAAACAATTAAAATTAGTAATTAAAGGGCTCAAGCTAGCATGATGAATGAATTGCATGAATCATGAAGCAAACCACATACCCAGTTGCGCCCGAACTGATATAAGTTGGAGCTGCCTTGATGGTGTGGCACACCTTCCATTTGGGCATGTTTGTCCTTGGCCTCGTTGTGGAGGGCTAGCCATTGTTTTGAGCACCACTCATCGACCAACACCTCCCAACAATCCATCCGATCCGCACACCATCTCGGAGGCGCCTAAGTTAGCAAATAGAAACTTGAGCGCTACGGCTAAGAATTACTAAATGAAGGAACTTAAGTAGAGAAGGCCTTGAGAATTACCTTCATGTACTGCTCCTTACTCAGGAACTTATCGTGGCACGCCGGCTTGGTCTTCTTGATACCACGCAAGGCGTAGTAGGCTCAAACAGCCTGCACCCGAGCCTCGTGCCGTAAGTTCTGGAGTAGGCGCTTGCAGACGTTCTCGATAACATGTGCCACGTCCTCCTGGTATCCCTCCTCACACCTGTAGAATGTCTGCAATCAAATGAGACAATATTGATTAGTACAATTAATAACTAGCTAGTTGAAGATTTTTAAATGTGTAAAGGAGAAATTACCCAGAACTTTCTGATCACCATGTCTGCCCTCGTGTCGCACATGACACCGTCGATAATCTCATCCGGCGGGGCCGGGGCAGCCACGTAGTGCTCCCAGCTCAATCCAAGCTCTGGAAGCCGACCCTCACCAGGCAACGTGACAAACCCCGGGAAGTTTTGCCGGCAAAGAACTCCAAGGACGGAGTTGGGCCGGCGGACACTATGATGGTGGTCCCAACCCCTGCAGCATGACAAGGCCAACGCATTAGTTATTTGAAGAAACGTGAATGCAGAAGGTACAAAAATATTAAATGCACTTACGTACCTCTCCCCATCAAGGAAAATCAACCACCTCTGCTCGCGGGTCACCGGCACGGACGAGAGCCGTGTAGCACCACGCTGGTAGACGTTGCCCCCCTCCTCCCCCTCCTCATCAGTCGGCTCCCCGCCATCATCAGCATGGCCACTCAGCTCCCCGCCATCATCAGCATGGCCACTCGGCTCCCCGCCATGCTCAGGCTGACCCGACCAGGTACCCCATCCAGACGTGTGCTCCTCTGGGGTCTCGTGGGCCCAAGTCTCGTGGGCCGAAGGCCCGTCGACCCGAGGCTCATGGGCCGAAGACTCGTGGACCGGAGGCTCGTGGACCGGAGTCCGTGCAGCCTCCTCCTCAGACGAGTCCACCCTAGCAGTCACGTGCTCGGGTGAAACAGCTGGGGGCGGTGGTGAGGAAGGAGCCGTAAGAGTCACCCTACCTCCTCTCCCGCGACCACATGCTCCACCTCCTCTCTTCTTCTTACCTCGTCCCCTGCTGGGCACCGCGGTCAATGAAGAAGGGCCCGGCGGTGTCGCCATACTGTCTAGGAACGCTCGGCGGAGAGGTGCGTGTGGAATGGAAGACCTCACACCACGCGCCGACGAAGAAGGGGCCTCGGCGCGCTCCCGACCAGCACCCACCATCTTTCAACACCTGCCATGACAAAGAATAAACGAAATTAGTACAACATAAAAAAAGTACCAACATGAATAATAATATGTATATCACTTAAGTGTATCATCATCAAGTACAACATAAAAAAATTGAATACCTGACACTACTAATAATCTCGATCAGTATCATCAATAAATGAATAATCATCATCATCACTATAATCAATGATGGGCTCATAGGGTTCATTGGCATCAACATGTGCAAGGCCACCTTGACGTAATCGGTCAAGCATTGACAGGTCATCCGCAGCAGTAACCTCTTCTAGTTCCGGCTCTTCTTGTTCCTCCTCTGGGGTGATGTCGGATTCATTGTCGCTGTCTACTTCAATGTTTTGGGGTGAAGTATAGAGGTTCTTGAAACGCTTTTTGGAAAGACGTGTCTCTTGGAAGAATTCTCCTTCATATGTGTCTGGGTTAATGTGAGGTTCATAATCCTCTTCCTTTGGGGGAGAAAGTCTAGCACGTGGCGGCACTTCATAAACGACATCCCAACCTTTTAGATTTGGATTAGTTTGGCAGGCCCACGGTAGATAGAATACTTGGGTCGCCTGTTGAGCCATAATATAGACATCAAGAACATCTAAATGAGTGCTTTGGTTGATTTCAACTAGCCCTATATGTTCATGAGTCCTTCTAGTCTCCTTCGGCTGAAACCAATAACATTTGAAGACTACGACATTCGGTGGGTTTTCACCATAGAATAGAAGTTCATAAATTGCTTCAACTCTCCCATAATACTCGGTACCTCCTTCGCCGATAGTAGATACACAACAATTTGTAGACTTTCGGTCGGCCATAGATAGCTCTTTGCCATAGGTACGAAAGCGATACCCGTTGATGTCGTACTTGTCAAATGAACGGACCTTATAGTCAAAACCATTAGCGACTTGTCTCAATTCGGCGTCCATAGACTCTGAATTAGCCTACAAGTTTAATATGAAAGGATTGTTGCATTATGCACAAATTAGCGAATGAAATGAAATTGTCTAATAGAAATTACCGTTTGTTTGAACCAAGAGATGAAACCGGGATAGCCACCTCCTTGCTTTGCGAGAAGCTCATACTCTTCGACGGAATCCTTTTGGATCTCCGCTCCATACGAGAATATGGCGACGTATCGACTGTATGACATATCCAGGAATAAGAGTAGTTCAAAGGAAATAGAAGTTGCGAAACAATGTACCGAGAACTTACTCGATGTACGGTCGCACTTCTATCAGGTTGTTGAAGATATACAACGAAATGGTCTGCCATTCTTCATTATCCAAAGATACTGGATGTGAAACACTAGCTGGTGCGAGATTCCCTTTGAATAGGCTGAGGTTGGATCCACCCTTTTTAGGCTCGTCAGCATTGTACCGAGGCTTCGGATTATGCAAATGATGATTTTTGGCTTCGTAGTGCGCTGTTACGAAGTTTGCCGCCTCCTCAGCCATCGATGCTTCAATTCTATGTTTATTTTTACATTTTTCTCGAAGCGTCTTCTGCATCCTCTTAGTTGGGTAGCACCAACGATTTTGCACGGGCCCCCCCCCAATCTTGCCTCGGTCGGGAGATGCAAAATCAAATGCTGCATTGGATTAAAGAAGCCCGGTGGAAAGATCTTCTCTAACTTGCAGATCAACTCCGGCGCCAACTCTTCCATTTCTTCTAGCACACCAGGCGATAGTTCTTTCGCACAAAGAACATGGAAGAAATAGCTGAGTTCTGCCAGTACTAGCCATTCATCCTCACGGATGAAGCCACGCAACATCACCGGCATTACCCGCTCAATCCATATGTGCCAATCATGACTCTTGAGACCAAATATCTTCAGTTTATTAAGATTCGCTCCCTCTTTAGATTCGCTACATACCCATCGGGGAACATCAACTGCTGTTGCACCCACAAGAGAATTTCCCTGATAGCTGGCCTTCCAAGATTGAACCATGCCTTTGGCTTCGTCCAGTTCTGCTTTCCTTTTGGTTCTTTCATGTTTTGTAACGGCCTATCACATAGCGCCTCCAGATCGACTCTAGCCTTAGTATTATCCTTTGACTTCCCATCTATGCCGAACAATGTACCAAAAAGTGCCTCGGCGATATTCTTCTCAGTGTGCATCACGTCGATGTTGTGTGGGCAAAGGAGGCCTTTGAAGTAAGGCAGATCCTATAAGCATGTTTTGTGAGTCCACGCGTGCTTAGTATTATACCCCTTGAAGTACCCTGGACGTTGTGGATCTGGCTTGAGAGCGTTTAACTGATCCAGGGTCTGTTGGCCTGTCAATGCAGGTGGTGCAGAGTTTTTGACAACTCTACCCCTAATGAAGTTCTTCTTGTCTTTCCTGAACTTATGGCGAGGATCCAGGAACTGTCTATGCATGTCGAAGCAAGAAAACTTGCGACCGGCCTGAAGCCAACGAAACTCAAGAGCTCCCTTGCATGTGGGGCACGGGAACCTTCCATGCACACACCAACCAACGAATAGCGCATACGCCGGCAAGTCATGCGTCGAGTACATGTACCAGACACGCATTATGAAGTTCCGTTTACTAAAGGCGTCGTATGTCTTGAACCCATTATCCCAGGCTTCTTGCAATTCGTCCTTAAGCGGCTGCATGTACACATTCATATTTTTCCCCGGATAGTTGGGCCTGGAATTATCAACGTCAGGAAAATGTTCTTTCTTTGCATAATCTGTCCTTGGGGAGATTGAGTGGAAAGACAAATATGGGCCAACAACTGTATTGGGCTGCCGTCATACCAAACACACTGAACCCATCGGTGCTGATGCCGACTCGAGGATGCCTCGGATTTGCCGCTTTGTCAGCATGTAATTCATCAAACTTTTTCCACGCAACACCATCCGATGTGTGTACCATCATCAGATTCCCATCTGCATCTAGTTCGGTTCTTTTGCCTGTTTTGTGCCATGTCATCTCTCTGGCCGTCTCTTCGACCATGAAAAGACGTTGAAGTCTTGGTACGATTGGCATATACCGAAGAACACTAACGGGGATTTTGGTCTGTGTCTTCTCACCCATACCGTTGTCTACCACAATATACCTGGAAGACTTCCAAATGGGACAATAGTTCAAGCCCGCATAGTCAAGCCTAAATAAGGCACATCCTTTCTCACAGGCATGTATCTTCTCATAGGGCATCTTCAGTGCACGGAGGATTTTGTCCGACTGGTATAGGTTTGCAGGCATTACATGGCCTTTGGGTAGAAAGCTTCCAAATACTGTCATAATTGCGTCATAGCATTCTCTGCCCAAGTTGAACTGAGCCTTCAGAGCCATTACTTGTGAGATGGCATCCAACTGACAAAGCTCAGTGTGCTCATGGAGCGGACGTTTCGAAGACTCCAACATTTCATTGAAGGCCTTTGCAGATTCCTCCATCTCCTCGTCCGAATCTCGAGCATCATCATAGCCTTGCACCATGTTTTCCATCCCGGTACCATGCTCGTCGGTGCGACGACGATCCACCTCAGCTCGGTCACGTTGGGCAGACTCACCATGAAATGTCCACACCGTATAATCGGGCGTAAAACCATTCTTCTACAGGTGTTTACCCATTTCCGCCTCTGTCCTCTTTTCCCAATTGCCGCATCGGAAACAGGGGCACCAAGTTTTCCTCTGGCCATTTGCAAATGCGGCTTGCACAAACCCCTTGGTTTTTGTGAACCATTCAGCGCTCCATTTGCTCTGAATAGTGTGACCGGTATACATCCAAGCACGGACACTCATCATGACTTTCAGAGCTACTGGACACACAACAATTATATATGTAATTCACCATGTATATATTCATCAGTTGATCTACTTTGTCAATTTTATTACGTCCATGCAACCTACACTCTAATAGGTAATGATAGGTCCTAATCACACCCGAGTATGTGTAGATTGGGTTCATTTTCCCATATGCTATGCTCCGGATCCGATGCAAAATTTCGGCAGCACCTCCCCGCTGTTCTCCTGATACACGTCTCTGCAATAAACAGAGAGGATGTGTACCCGGAGAACAACAGGGGAGGCACTGACGAAATTTATGCGTCGGATCCGGAGCAAAGCATATGGGAAAACGAACCCAATCTACACATACTCGGGCTATCCGTGGATAGCGTTGGACAATTCTAAAGAATCAAGGTTATTGAAAGTGCGTTATATCGACTAGAGGGGGGGTGAATAGGCGATTTTTATGAAAGTCTTCAAAACGTGAGAGTTATGAAGACAAACAGTGAAGATTATGCCTATTACTATGCAGCGGAAGTTAGATTACACTAGGCCAGCCATGGTCATGTATTCAATAGAGTGAAAGCGCAATGACAAACAGCTTCAGTGTAATAAGGATCAGGTAGGAAGAAGTTATGAAGCCAAACAGATCATACATTCATGTTGTGAAGACAAAAGATAAAGCAAGCACGTAATGGCTTCACAATGAATAACTGTAAGTAAAAAAGGAAGTGTAGATGAAACCAGTGACACGTCGAAGACAATGATTTGTTGGACCAGTTCCAGTTGCTGTGACAACTGTACGTCTGGTTGGAGCGGCTAGGTATTTAAACCGAAGGACACACAGTCCCGGACACCCAGTCAAGGACACTTAGTCCAAGACACCCAGTCCTCACCGTTTTCTCCTTGAGCTAAGGTCACACAGACCTCGCCCAATCACTCTGGTAAGTCTTCAAGGTAGACTTCCAAACCTTCACAGACTTCGTTCACCGGCAATCCACAATTTCTCTTGGATGCTCAGAACGCGACGCCTAACGGTCTGGAGGATGCACAGTCCTCAAGTGTAATAAGTCTTCAGATCACACAAACACGAAGACTTAAGTGATGCCCAATTTACTCTGGCTCTGGGTGGTTAGGGCTTTTCTCCTCACTAAGAATTTTTCTTTCAAAGGCTTCGAGGTGGGTTGCTCTCAAACGACAAAAGCCGTGCACTGAAATCTGAGCAGCACAGAATATGGTTGTGGGGGTGGGCTATTTATAGCCACTTGGCAACCCGACCTGATTTGTCCGAAATGACCCTGGGTCACTAAGGAACTGACACGTGTACCAACGGTCGAATTTTGAACTCACACGGCAACTTTACTTGGGCTACAAGTAAAGCTGACTTGTCCGACTCTGGACAAGATTTTCTCTCATAGGCTTCGCTCGAAGACATAGGTTTTGAATTAGGCATCACTTCAGTCATTCTGACTGGTTCTCTTGGACCCCACTTAACAGTACGGTGGTTCCTATGACACAACATAAATGAAATAAAACTACGAAGGATCTAAGTCTTCGAGTTCCATAAGCTTCATACGGAGTCTTCTCATGTCATTGTCTTCAATATGAATATCTTCATAAACCACCATTGTCTTCAATGTCTTCGTACATTTTTAGGGGTCATCTCTGGTAGCTAAACCGAATCAATGAGGGACTTCTACCTATGTTTTCCTGCAATTCTCACAAACACATTAGTCCCTCAACTAGGTTTGTCGTCAATACTCCAAAACCAACTAGGGGTGGCACTAGATGCACTTACAATCTCCCCCTTTTTGGTGATTGATGACAAACTAGTTGAAGTTTTCAACGGGGAACATAATTTGTGAAATAGTAAAGGAATTTGTCTTCATAAGTTGCAAGGGCTCCCCCTGAAGATGTGCATATGAGTAATTTGCCTTTTGAATGCAAATGCACATGGCAGGTTGTACTTGTGGAGATCCACTTCAACTTATGATGACAATCCACTATGCATTTGAAAGTATATGAAGATAATGATATGCATAATGGAAAATGGACGTCTGCAGAATGAGATGAGTGCGGTATTTATCGTCGCACATGCGGAATTTATCTTCGCAAAATGGAGTGACGAACAGGTAGCAGACGACCATCAAGGCTAAGTGTTACAACTCAATGAAGCAAATGTAGCAAAAACGGGAGTTGTAAGCACGAAGCAAAATGTAGCAGAATATGAAGGCACCAGCCCATAGTGACCCGCTTGAAGACTATAACCATCATATGCTTCTCCCCCTTTTGTCAGTGATGACCAAAAAGGTTTGAAGACATAGAGGTTTCTACGCGTTCCCAGGCGCAGCAGGGTCGGTGGAGTTGTTTGGCGGCGGTGCAGACGAGCTTGGTGCAGATTCGACGCGCGTTGAAGCAGGTGGAGATGATGTTGCGTCGTCTTCTTCTTCGATAATCCGGGCAGACACGGTGGCAGCAGAAGAAGAGAACTCTGATTCTTCAAGTGATGGTGTGCTGCGCATCACCGCTCTTCTTGGAGGCGTGGAGTCAAATTTGAAGTGCTCTGTGAAGCCATCCTCGTGCAGTTCAGCTTCAGGGCACATCATGGTGAGGCCCTTCCAAGTGCGGCGACAGGTTTCGTGTGTGACAAATGCATTCTTGGTTGCCAGATTTCTGATGCGATTGACGTCTTGCATGATGCTTCTCATCTGCCTCTTGAGCCAGTCGTGATGCCTATCTTGCTTTTGGTGAAGAGCCACAAGAAGCTCTCGGTCATTGAGTGCACGAGCGCGCTTCTTGGGTCTCTGTGCAGCTGTGCTGTTGGTGGCTTCAGTTGATGCAGGGGCACGTGTGGTGCCAGCCATTGGATACACTCGAGAGAGAGCTTCAACACCTTCAATATTTTGAGTGAAGCTCTGGTGTTCTGCATTCTAAAGACTTAGTGGTTGCTTGGCAGGATCTGGATATATTGCTTCAGCAGATGTGTCCACATCTGGCAAAAATATCCTATGATTGCGGGCTGAGGGTTGATAGGAGATAGCAGAGTGAAGCTTGATCAGCCTCATAACCCAAGGAGCATAGAACTTTAATCCAAACAGTTCTGAAGCAGACGCTGCAAAATGACGGATGAAGAGATCCTGTGCATTGAAGCATTTGCCATGAAGAATGCAGAAGATGAGATTCTTCATTGCACCATCAATTGTTGCATATCGAGAGTGTCCCTTTACAGGCCATAGAGTCCGCCTTATTATGTGATATATTGTTCTGGGCAGGTACTCTAAGTCTTCAACGAAGAATCTAGTTGGATAGGGTGCATTTGGAGGCAATGGCTTCATCATTGAGAGCATCTGACTCATATCTAGCTCAGGACGCTGAAATATGCTCTCAATTGCTTCAGCATGGAGTTGGCACCCTTCTTCAAAGAATTCGCCAGGAGTGGGAAGGCCGGTAAGCTCAATTAGGTCGAAAGCCTTGGCTTCATGATGGATATTGCCTGTCATCCACTCCAGAATCCATGTCTTCGGATCTCTGTTATAGCCTTTGATATGCAAAGTGGCATAGAACTGGAGCAGAAGCTCTTCGTTCCAGTGCTCTTCATCAGTGATAAATGGCAGCAAACCCACTTGCTTGAAGCAATCCAGTACTTCTTCGAGACTAGGCAGACCAGAAACAGCTTCAACCTCAAGGCGCTTGTGAGGAAAGATGCGGCCTTGGTTGTATAAGATGCATGAATAATAGCTGCGCTGTTGATGGCTCCAGAACCTATCTGATACAATGCGTTCCCTTGAATAAGGGTTCTTGGAGCGGTCGAAAAACGTGTTATCTGCCCTGAAGCCGTTGATGTTGAAAGAACTAGGAGCTGATGCAGGACCTGGGAACCTTGGTAGTCGCGGGACCGGCTTCTGGACCTGTGGCCTGTGCGTAATATGATAGTTGAATTGTGGTCCGGCAGCAGACTCAGGCACAGAATGTTCAGGAGCAGTAGCTTCGGTGTCTTCGGAAGCTGTTGTTGGGGAGGGCTCCACATTTGCTTCGGCGTTGTTTGTGGCAGCCACAACATTTTCAGCTTCAGGCACGTTCTCCTTGAGAACTGCTTCTTGTTGGTGCGGGGGAGTTGGAGCTTGTGGTATTCCTGCTTGCTCTTCGGTGGATGCAGCCGAAATGTCTTCAGCCTGAGCCCTTGGCCCTTTGCAAAGCCTACGGAATGTAGGTGTCGGTGGAGTGGCAGTGGGTTGGGGCTCATTATCTTCCTCCTGTGGGCGATCTGCCCACGATGCATCTTGTGTGATTGGCGTCAATGGACGACCAATACTGATCAGTTTGCTTGACTCACGCTGAGGAAGGGCTGCATCACCTTGCACATTGTCTTGGGGACCAATGTCTTCAGCAGTATTGAGGTCGGCTGCTGGAATGTCTTCAGCGTGCGGAGCCTCTATGAAAGTAGGCTCATGCACTGTCAGCTGACGATCTGCGTCAGGATAGCGGACGGAGAGGGGTTCAACGATCAAGGGCTCTGTGGGAGCAGCCCGAGATTTATTTGTCTTGCGCTTCTTGATGATGGGTTCAGAAGGAGAGGCTTTAGATTGTTTTCTCTTTTTAGCTTCAGCCTCTGCAATCCGTGTCTTCTTGAGCTGTGAGGCGGTCGATTGACTCTTTGGCTTCGAGCCAGTCGTTGTAGTGGGGAAGACAATCGGAGCAGTTTCTGTCCTTGGCGCTTCAGGTTCAGGCACAGTAGCCTTCTTTTTCTTCTTCGTGGCCATCCTGGGGTCAATGCCAGGACGCCCAAGTGCCTTGCGCTTTTCTGCCTCATTGTAGGCCTGCACGCAGTAATCAGCCAAAGTCTTTATGCGTTCTCGCGAGCCTTGAGCTTCGGCACGCGCCTTCAGGAAGTTCTCTTTCAGCTCATGTAACATGATCTTGAAGTTTTTCACTTCTTGCACACTGAGCTTGGCCACGTGCTTTTTGAACTGAGCCTTTCATAATCAATTTTCTGCTTCAGTTCTACAATGCGCTGGGCTATTGCAAGTTCTGAAGCTATTGCGCCTTGAAAAGCAACGCTGAGGCCTATGGGCAGCTGCAGATCGTTGAAGCTGATGTCCGGCGAGGCAAACCATTCATCGATGAAATTGTGGATGATGGCGACATCAAACAGAGGCAGATTGTTGAAGATTTCAGCCTCCTCCTTGCTCTTGATGAGCTGCTCGAGAGCGTCATCTCCAAGATCCTCATCGCTTGAGAGATCAATGGTTTCGCAGCGCAGAATATCAGCAGCTGTAAGCTCTTTGCCTGTGTGTGGCTGAGGCTTCTTGGCTTCTTGAGGCTTGGACACTCGTGATAAGCCTTCAGACTGCACACTGGCTTCAGGAGGTGCAGTTGCCAATGGCTTCACTCTTGAGATTTTGGGAGAGGCGGTTGGTTTTGAAGCTTTTGGCTTCTTCTGCTTTGGCTTCGGCGCAGCAGGGGCGTCATTTGACTCAGTATCTGCTGGAGGGTCATTCACAGCAGTCCCTTGGACTAGGATGCGAGTGATGAGGCCTGCAAGATTGGCATACGGCCCGATGATATTGGGATCGGCGTCGTGTGTGCCATCTGCCCTTGGTGAGGAGGGACCAGGGTTGAAGTCAAGCCCAAATTTCTTCTTATTTGTCTTTGCTGACTGTTGTGCAAACTGAAAGTTGCGCTTGAAGAGATTATCATCGCGGCACCAAAGAAGTGATGACGGATGTGCTTCAGCTGGCTTTGGTCCTCTCACCATGCATGGATAGAAGCCTTGAGCAATGGCTTCGACTCTGGACCTGGGTACGAGATTTTTGTATAGTACGTCTCCCCGCGGTCTCTTGATGGCACACTTCTCCGCATATTCCTGAGTGACGAAGCGGTAGTGGAACCATTGCTCTGCCCAATATCTTCGAATCCATTGAATTCGTGTCTTGCGCTGACCATAGCTTTCTTCAGGATCAGTTTTTTACATCTCTGCCAATTCATCAGGCAGATCTTTGGACGTCTCACCACGTCGATGTCTGCCTCCCTTCCTTGCTGCAGTTTCTGAAGCCATGAATAACTTGGAAGGCTTCAAGATGTTCAAAGGCTTAAAAGGCTTCCTTTTGCAAGAGCTGGCTTCAGGAGAGTTGATATGATGCTGCAAGTACTCTGCAAATGAATGCAGACTATGAGAACCAAAGGATTCTCCCACGGACATGTACCTGTGACAGCATTAAGGTGCGAGGGAAGGGGAAGAGGTCATATGCATTCTCAGAAGATTTTGAAGATAAAATCGGTTTAGAAGACATTGACCTCATTGTGCGAAGACATTCACTTATAGATAAGAAGTTGGTTCCAGATTTGTACGAACCCATAGATCAGTACAAGTGAGGAATCTAACTGCTTTATGAAGCACAAGTGAATGTACTAGGCATGTTATGAGATGCAGCGAGAGATTTAACTGGTGTGAGGAGAAACTTCTTATGGCAGAAAGTGACTGAACTGTAGGATCAAAAGAAGCTGTAAAAAGAGGTTTTATTTACCACACTTGGAACTGCTAGACGAAGTGAGAGTTGAGGCCGAGCAGTTTGATCCTCCGTGCCCTAACTTGGCGACGGAAGACACCTACGGCGACGGCGGAGAGAGCGATGTCCGCTGTCGGCGTGAAAACGGCGTCGGAGAGGTTGCGGCAGTGAAGCGCTTCGTCGCCGGCGTCGTCGAGTGCTAGCAGTGGCGCTAGGGTTCGTGCGAGGGTGGAAGAAGGAGATAATGACCGCAGTGAATCGTATATTTATAGGGATAGAGGCGGCACTGCGCTATTACGCAGGTACCCCTGGCGGTTCGCATTTGAGGCACGCGTGGCCAGTTGGAGGAAGATTGGGATTTGTTCCATGTCCCATGCACGCCTAAATTGTCGGGCGGTCGTTCCTGCTTCTCCGGATCTTATGTGGAGGAATGAGCATTAAAAATGGACTTTTATGGTTGTCACTATGTCTTCAGCTGACAAGGACACAGTGAAGACATTTGACAGTTTCAACAGAATGCATATGACTTGGAGAGATAGAGTTTGAGATAGAAAGCATAGAGAGGTTAGGGTCCGATCACATTCACTTAGTTCAAAGATTCAACCAAGAAGACATAGCTATAAGTGAATGCTGTAGAGGACAGAACATCAGTACATATATATCCATATAATCAACGCAGTGAAGATAATCATGAAGACATACTGAGAATGAAGCCAAACCAAAAGTGAAGACATTGAGAGGTAACGCCATGAGAGAAATACTTCAAAATGGAATGTTTGGTGGTGGCGTTACCCACCGTATAGGAAGTATTAGACCCAGACACGGCGCACAATTATCGTGGCGCTCCAAAGTCAAATTCCACATTAATGTATTCACACTTAGGATGTATGTCTTCATTGTTTGAAGATATACGCTACTTCGTGTGTTGCACATCTAAGTCATCAATATGCATAAGTGTTAGGATGTGTGCCTGATCACAGGACATTTGAGGATTCCAAGATATCTAGCTCACACCGTAACTTGCAAAATCTCTTCTCATCCAAGGGCTTGGTGAAGATATCTGCCAATTGCTCTTCAGTGTTGACGTGTATGATATCAATGTCTTCCTTCACAACATGATCTCTGAGAAAGTGATGACGAATTTCAATGTTTTTTGTCTTCGAGTGCTGAACTGGGTTGTTGGCAATCTTGATGGCGCTTTCGTTGTCGCAGTAAAGTGGCACTTGCTTCAGATGAATGCCATAATCCTTGAGTGTTTGCTTCATCCACAGAAACTGAGCGTAGCAAGATCCAGCAGCAATGTATTCAGATTCAGCAGTGGAGAGTGATACACAGTTCTGCTTCTTTGAAGACCAACATACAAGTGATCGTCCCAGAAAGTGACATGTGCCTGATGTAGACTTGCGATCAACTTTGTCACCAGCATAATCAGCATCCGAAAATCCAACCAAGTCAAACTCTGAGCCCTTTGGATACCATAATCCTAGAGTTGGGGTGTGAGCCAAATATCGAAGAATTCGCTTCACAGCTAAGTGATGCGACTCCTTTGGTGTCGCTTGAAATCGAGCACACATGCAAACACTAAGCATGATATCTGGCCTAGATTCACATAAATAAAGCAAAGACCCAATCATGGAGCGGTATACCTTTTGATCGAATTCTTTACCATTGTCGTCGGGACCCAGATGATGCTTGGCTGGCATTGGTGTTGTGAAGCCTTTGTAGTCTTGCATACCGAACTTCTTCAGGCACTCTTTAAGATATTTCTCTTGAGATATGAAGATGCCGTTGCGTTGTTGCAGTATTTGAAGACCGAGGAAGAAATTCAGCTCCCCCATCATGGACATCTGATATTGCTCTTGCATCATATATCCAAACTCTTCACTATACTTCTGATTGGTGCAGCCGAAGATAATGTCATCCACATATATTTGGCACACAAACAGTTCACCATCATATGTCTTCGTGAAAAGAGTGGGATCCAGGGAACCAGGTATGAAGCCTTTGCTCTTCAGAAAGTACTTGAGTGTATCATACCAGGCCCTGGGGGCTTGTTTGAGGCCATACAGTGCCTTGTTGAGCTTGTATACCATATCAGGATGTTTTGGATTTTCAAAGCCAGGTGGTTGTGCAACATACACTTCTTCTTAAATTTTGCCATTGAGAAAGGCACTTTTCACATCCATTTGATATAGAAGTATGTTGTGATGATTTGCATAGGCCAGCAGTATGCGTATGGCTTCAAGCCTAGCCACAGGAGCAAATGTTTCATCGAAGTCAATGCCGTCCACTTGAGTATATCCTTGAGCAACTAGACGAGCTTTGTTTCTGACAACTTGACCATGCTCATCTTGCTTGTTGCGGTATATCCATTTGGTGCCTATTACGTTATGCTTCCATGGATCAGGACGCTTAACCAGTTCCCATACATTATTCAGCTCAAACTGATGAAGCTCTTCTTGCATAGCTTGAATCCATTCAGGCTCCATGAAGGCTTCTTCAACTTTCTTGGGTTCTGATATTGAGACGAATGCGAAATGCCCACAGAAGTTTGTTAACTGAGTTGCCCTTGAACGAGTGAGTGGACCAGGTGCATTGATGCTGTCAAGTATTTTGTCAATTTGTACGTCATTTGCAACATGAGGGTGTGTAGGGCGAAGACTTTGTTCTTGCTGATCTATGTGGTCATTTGAAGGTATATCTTCAGGCTGAGCATTGTCTTCATGTGGATCAGGTGCTGAGATGATAAGTTCTTCTTCAGGATGAGCTTCAGAAGGTACAATCTCTCCAGTTCCCATAAGCTTGATTGATTCATTAGCTGGAACTTCATCTAGCACATTTGGCAATTGCTCTCTTTGTGATCCATTGGTTTCATCAAACCGCACATCCACTGTTTCAACCACTTTGTAGTGGAAGAGATTGAAGACTCTGTAGGAGTGCGAATCCTTTCCATATCCAAGCATGAAGCCTTCATGTGCTTTTGGTGCAAACTTTGAGGTGTGGTGTGGGTCCTTGATCCAGCATTTTGCGCCAAATACTCTGAAGTAACTGACATTTGGCTTCTTGCCAGTTAGGAGTTCATAAGATGTCTTGTTCAGAAGCTTGTGAAGATAAACACGATTGATTGTATGGCATGCAGTATCAATGGCTTCAGTCCAGAATTTTCTTGGAGTCTTGTATTCATCTAGCATTGTTCTGGCCATCTCAATGAGTGTTCTGTTCTTGCGTTCGACGACGCCATTCTGTTGTGGCGTGTATGGAGCTGAGAATTCATGTGTGATCCCCAAGGTATCCAGATATGTATCAAGGCCAGTGTTCTTGAATTCAGTGCCATTGTCACTTCTGATGTGCTTTATCTTGGCGCCAAAATTGTTCATAGCTCGATTTGCGAAGCGTCTGAAGACATCCTGCACTTCAGTCTTGGAAAGGATTATGTGCACCCAAGTATATCTAGAATAATCATCAACAATTACGAAGCCATAGAGGCATGCAGAAGTAGTAAAAGTTGAGTAGTGAGTGGGACCGAAAAGATCCATGTGAAGCAGTTCGAAGGGTTGTGTAGTAGTAATGATTGTCTTCGAAGGATGTTTTGCCCTTGTCATCTTCCCTGCTTCACAGGCACCGCATAAATGATCTTTCTTGAACTTGACGCCTTCGATGCCTATGACATGCTTCTTCTTTGCAAGGGTGTGGAGGTTCCTCATGCCAGCATGCCCAAGCCTTCGATGCCAAAGCCAGCATTCTGAAGCTTTTGCAAGAAGACATACTGCAAGTTGTGGTCCTGCTGAGAAATCTACCACGTACAAATCATCTTTCCGATATCCTTCAAACACTAGAGATTTGTCAGATTCCATAAGCACCAGGCAGCGATATTTGCCGAACATTACAATCATATTCAAATCGCAAAGCATTGAGACAGACATTAAGTTGAAGCCAAGGGATTCAACAAGCATGACTTTATCCATGTGTTGATCCCTTGAGATTGCAACTCTACCTAGACCCAATACCTTACTTTTACCAGTGTCAGCAAATGTAATGTGGCTCTTGTCGGATGGACGTAAAGTTGAGTGCATGAGAAGGCTTCTTTTGCCAGTCATGTGATTTGTACACCCACTGTCAATAATCCATTCTGAAGACTTTGAAGTCACTGGTGTCGTACCCTACAGTGCAGTTAGGGGGATAGGCTTCACGAAGGGTATTGTGAAGCATAAACAATTGACGAACCAGTGGATTATGAAAACTGAAATCCAGATTAGGACTAATAGGGAGAATAGCATGCGATTCAGGAACGAAGTACATAATGATGCCATTTGGGCATTTTATCTTGCGCCCTACAAGATTTTTAAGGTCCCCAGCAATAGCATCAGAAGATTTTATTTTTCTGCTGGAGACCTTTCCCTGCAAAAGAGAGTTAAACTTTCTTAACCACCCACATCTTCAAGGGTGGCTTAGAAGCAATAAGTCTAAGTGCAGCATCTGAGAATTTTGGCTTTGAAGCCTTAGCAAATAGTCTAGCAGGTGGACAATAATACTCATAAGAATAAGCAGAGTAATTTTTGGTCATATGAACATGACGGTTCGAAGAACCGCTCTCATATTCGTATGCCTGAGTATGGTTTCCCTGCAAAACATTAGCATTAGTGCGACTCGGGTGAGTCCTCTGTTCATGTGAAGCCTTTGGTCTGAGGTTTGTCTTCTTCAAGTGAGGTGTCATGAAGACATTCACAGGAAGATTTTCCAGACACTTTTTCGGAACCCAGATCTTTTTCATAGGCGGTCCATTCCTGCAGTTAGTACCAATGTACCTGGCAAACACTTCACCATTCTAATTCTTAAACAGTTTATAATTTGCATCAAAGGATTCATCAATGATAATAGGGTTAGCACAAGTGAAGCCAGATAAATTGGATGGATCTGCTGAAAGTTCCTTTGCAGCAACCCATGTAGTTTTGGGGTACTGCTCAGGTTTACAGTAAGAGCCATCTGCATTGATTTTCCTCACAAATCCAACACCCTCTTTCCTAGGGTTATGATTCAGGATCTGCTTTTTGAGGACATCACATAATGTCTGATGCCCTTGAAGACTTTTGTACATCCCTGTTTCAAGCAATGTCTTCAACCTAGCATTCTCATCAGCAATAGCAGTGGTATCCTCAGCTGAGGGGTTAGTTACCACATCAACATTTGAAGATATTCGAACAGCAGTAGCAGTGGAACATTCAGCAACAGAATTAGCATTATCGCACTCAATGCATTTAAGACATGGTGGTTCAAATCCTTCCTGAGCAGGACTGATCTGTTCGGAGCGAAGTGACTCATTTTCCTTTTCAAGATCTTCATGATCCGCTCTCAACTTCTCAAGATCTTGCTTCTTTTGAAGATAATCATAGGAAAGCTTTTCATGAGTAGTTGAGAGAGTCTCAAGCCGATCTTCAAGTTCCTGATACTTAACGTGAAGATTTTTTATGTCTTCAATTAAGGATTCAGAACGAGTCATTTCAGCACCCAACAGATCATCGCTTCTGTCTAACAGTTTTTGAATATGTTCCATAGCTTTCTGTTGTTCAGTTGCAATTTTAGCAAGTGTTCTGTAGCTAGGTTTTGAATCACATTCAGAGTCATCTTCACTAGATGTTTCATAGCAAGCAGTGCGTGTGTTTACCTTGGCACCGCGTGCCATCAAGCTGTAGGTAGGAGTGGAGTCGTTCTTGTCATTTGCGTCGGTGTCGGTGATGCAGTCATTGTCTTCAGTGTTGAAGATGGACTTGGCGACGTATGCTGTAGCCAGACTCGCAATGCCAGAATCAGACTCCTCCTCAGACTCCACATCTGCCTCCTCAGATGCGGACTCCTCCTCTGAATCCATCTCCTTTCCAACAAACGCACGTGCCTTGCCAGATAAGCTCTTCTTGTGTGATGAAGACTTTGATGAAGTTTTGGAAGAGGACTTTGAGTATTTCTTCTTCTTCTTGTCGTCAGAATCATATTCCTTGCTCTTCTTCTTTCTTCTGTTCTCATTGTCCCACTGTGGACACTCAGAGATGAAGTGTCCAGTTTTCTTGCACTTGTTACATGTTTTCTTCTTGTAGTCATGAGCAGAAGCTTCATCATTTCTTGAGCTTGATCGTGAAGATTTTCTGAAACCTTTCTTCTTAGTGAATTTTTGGAACTTCTTCACTAGCATTGCAAGTTCTCTTCCAATGTCTTCAGGATCATCAGAACTGCAGTCAGATTCTTCTTCAGATGAGGAGACAGCTTTTGCCTTCAAGGAACGAGTTCGCCCATAGTTTGGACCGTAGATATCTCTTTTCTCAGAAAGCTGAAACTCATGTGTGTTGAGCCTCTCAAGTATGTCAGACGGATCGAGTGTCTTGAAATCAGGACGTTCTTGAATCATCAGGGACAGGATATCAAACGAACTATCAAGTGATCTCAGCAGCGTCTTGACGATTTCATGTTTGGTGATCTCAGTGGCGCCGAGGGCTTGAAGCTCGTTGGTGATGTCAGTGAGTCTGTCAAATGTGTGCTGGACATTCTCATTGTCATTTCGCTTGAAGCGGTTGAAGAGATTGCGAAGGACACTGATTGTTTGATCTCTCTAGGTTGAGATGCCTTCATTAACTTTGGAGAGCCAGTCCCAGACCAGTTTGGATGTCTTCAAGGCACTCACACGGCCATACTGTCCTTTGGTCAGATGACCACAGATGATATTCTTGGCAGTAGAGTCCAGTTGAATGAATTTCTTAACATAAGAAGCAGTGACACCTTCTCCAGCCTTGGGAACGCCGTTCTCGACGACATACCATAGGTCGACATCAATGGCTTCAAGATGCATGCGCATCTTATTCTTCCAGTAGGGATATTCAGTTCCATCGAAGACGGGGCAAGCAGCGGAGACTTTGATTATCCCTGCAGTCGACATAGCTAAAACTCCAGGTGGTTAAACCGAATCACACAGAACAAGGGAGCACCGAGCTCTGATACCAATTGAAAGTGCGTTATATCGACTAGAGGGGGGGTGAATAGGCGATTTTTATGAAAGTCTTCAAAACGTGAGAGTTATGAAGACAAACAATGAAGATTATGCCTATTACTATGCAGCGGAAGTTAGATTACACTAGGCCAGCCATGGTCATGTATTCAATAGAGTGAAAGCGCAATGACAAACAGCTTCAGTGTAATAAGGATCAGGTAGGAAGAAGTTATGAAGCCAAACAGATCATACATTCATGTTGTGAAGACAAAAGATAAAGCAAGCACGTAATGGCTTCACAATGAATAACTGTAAGTAAAAAAGGAAGTGTAGATGAAACCAGTGACACGTCGAAGACAATGATTTGTTGGACCAGTTCCAGTTGTTGTGACAACTGTAAGTCTGGTTGGAGCGGCTAGGTATTTAAACCGAAGGACACACAGTCCCGGACACCCAGTCAAGGACACTTAGTCCAAGACACCCAGTCCTCACTGTTTTCTCCTTGAGCTAAGGTCACACAGACCTCGCCCAATCACTCTGGTAAGTCTTCAAGGTAGACTTCCAAACCTTCACAGACTTCGTTCCCCGGCAATCCACAATTTCTCTTGGATGCTCAGAACGCGACGCCTAACGGTCTGGAGGATGCACAGTCCTCAAGTGTAATAAGTCTTCAGATCACACAGACATGAAGACTTAAGTGATGCCCAATTTACTCTGGCTCTGGGTGGTTAGGGCTTTTCTCCTCACTAAGAATTTTTCTTTCAAAGGCTTCGAGGTGGGTTGCTCTCAAACGACAAAAGTCGTGCACTGAAATCTGAGCAGCACAGAATATGGTTGTGGGGATGGGCTATTTATAGCCACTTGGCAACCCGACCTGATTTGTCCGAAATGACCCTGGGTCACTAAGGAACTGACACGTGTACCAACGGTCGAATTTTGAACCCACACGGCAACTTTACTTGGGCTATAAGTAAAGCTGACTTGTCCGACTCTGGACAAGATTTTCTCTCATAGGCTTCGCTCGAAGACATAGGTTTTGAATTAGGCATCACTTCAGTCATTCTGACTGGTTCTCTTGGACCCCACTTAAAAGTACGGTGGTTCCTATGACACAACATAAATGAAATAAAACTATGAAGGATCTAAGTCTTCGAGTTCCATAAGCTTCATACGGAGTCTTCTCATGTCATTGTCTTCAATATGAATATCTTCATAAACCACCATTGTCTCCAATGTCTTCGTACATTTTTAGGGGTCATCTCTAGTAGCTAAACCGAATCAATGAGGGACTTCTACCTGTGTTTTCCTGCAATTCTCACAAACACATTAGTCCCTCAACTAGGTTTGTCGTCAATACTCCAAAACCAACTAGGGGTGGCACTAGATGCACTTACAGTTATAAATATGCAAATGCATGCATATTTATAACTATGATGCTTTCGAACGGGAGACACATATTGGTTACGCATACTGATGATTCAAGACACATATATAGCTAGCTACCAAATTTCTTGTCATTTGTGCAAATAATTAATGGGGGAGAAGGACAAGACATTTGTGCTCACCCACGAACGAAGGGGCAGAGCTCGTCAAACGCACGGCGCGGTCGTCGAACACCAAACCTCGCAGCGATGAAACAACTGCACATTTAAATCTACCCGATGAACACAATTATATATGATGTTTTTCATAACAAAATCGAAAAATATATGACCTAACTAATAATTCAAAAATATATAACCCCGTCGGCCTCTGGAAGGCCAAAGAGCACCTTTTCGGGTGGTTTAGGGGGTCGGGGTGTCATGTCGGTGTCGGGGTGCTGTTTCGGGGTTAGGGTGTCGTGTCGGGGTCGGGGTGTCGGGGTGTGGTGTCGTGGTCTGTGTGTCGGGGTGTGGTGTCGGGGTCGGGGTGTCGGGGTCAGGGTGTCGGGGTCAGGTTTCGGGGTGTGGTGTCGGGGTCGGGGTGTCGGGGTCAGTGGTCGGGGTGTTTCCTTCTACCCTTCTTCTTCTTTCCTTCTCTTCTTCTTCTTTTTTCTTCTTCTTTCCTTTCTTCTTCTTCTTCCATCCTTCTTCTTCTTTCCTTTCTTCTTCTTCTTCTTCTTTCTTTCTTCTTCTTTCCTTTCTTCTTCTTCTTCTTCTTTTTTCATCTTTCTTCTACTTCTTTTACTTTTTTTCTTTTCTTCTATTCTTCTTCTTCTACTTCTTCTACTTCTTTTCTTCTTCTTCTTCTTCTTTTTCATCTTTTTTCTACTTCTTTTCTTTTCTTCTTTTTCATCTTTTTTCCACTTCTTCTTCTTTTCTTCTACCTATTCTATTTTCTAACACTAACACTAAATTTTCTTCTTTTCTAACACTAAATCTAACACTAACACTAACACTAACAATTAAACAAGAATTAAACAGCAAAAAAAGAAAAACAGAAAAAACTCACCGGGGTGGTGGGTGGGTGGGGGGCGCGGCGGGGCTCCGGGGCAGTGGGATGGCGGGCGGCGGGGGGGGGGGCGGCGCCGGGCGGGAGGGGCGGGGGCAGCGCCGGGCGGCGGGACGGTGGGGGCGGTGGCGGGTGGGGGAGGGGGTGGGGAGCGGCGGCGGCGCCGGACGGCGATGGGCGGTGGCGGGTGCGGCGAGGGCGGGGGCGGCGCCGGGCGATGGGGGCGGCGGGGGCGGGGGCGGAGGAGGTCGAGGGAGAGAGATGAGTAACGGGCGGGGGAGGGGGCTCGGCCGTTAGTTAGGTTAGTTAGGGTAGCCTTTGCCGTCCGCCCTCCTTTGCCGTCCGCTTTTCTTCATATTTGCCATCTGCGGCGGACGGCAAAGCGGGGGGACGTTAAGTATTTTTTAACCAGCTCCTCAGTGGGCCCCCTCCCTCTTGGCCGTCAGCTAGCGGACGGCAAAGAGCTGGCTGATGGCAAAGGCTTTCTTTGCCATCAGCCAGTTCTTTGCCGTCTGCTTTCGGGTAGCTGATGGCAAAGAGCTTCTTTGCCGTCCGCTAGCTGACGGCAAAGAGCTGGCAGATGGCAAAGTAGCTGATTCCAGTAGTGACGGTGGGTGAACAAATTATTGTTGAGCAATTGACAGAATTGAGCATAGTTATGAGAATATCTAGGTATGATCATGTATATAGGCATCACGTCCGAGACAAGTAGACCGACTCCTGCCTGCATCTACTACTATTACTCCACACATCGACCGCTATCCAGCATGCATCTAGAGTATTAAGTTCATAAGAACAGAGTAACGCTTTAAGCAAGATGACATGATGTAGAGGGATAAACTCATGCAATATGATATAAACCCCATCTTGTTATCCTCGATGGAAACAATACAACACGTGCCTTGCTGCCCCTACTGTCACTGGGAAAGGACACCGCAAGATTGAACCCAAAGCTAAGCACTTCTCCTATTGCAAGAAAGATCAATCTAGTAGGCCAAACCAAACTGATAATTCGAAGAGACTTGCAAAGATAACCAATCATACATAAAATAATTCAGAGAAGATTCAAATAGTGTTCATAGATAAACTTGATCATAAACCCACAATTCATCGGTCTCAACAAACACACCGCAAAAGAAGATTACATTGAATAGATCTCCACAAGACAGGGGGAGAGCATTGTATTGAGATCCAAAAAGAGAGAAGAAGCCATCTAGCTAATAACTATGGACCCAAAGGTATGAGGTAAACTACTCACACATAATTGGAGATGCTATGGTCTTGATGTAGAAGCCATCCGTGATCGATGCCCCCTCCGGCGGAGCTCCGGAACAGGCCCCAAGATGGGATCTCACGGATACAGAAGGTTGCGGCGATGGAATTAGGTTTTTGGCTCCGTATCTGGTAGTTTGGGGTACGTAGGTATATATAGGAGGAAGGAGTACGTCGGTGGAGCAACAAGGGGCCCACGAGGGTGAAGGGCACGCCCGGGGGGGTAGGTGCGCCCCCTACCTCGTGGCTTCCTGGTTGATGTCTTGACATTGGTTCCAAGTCCTCTGGATCACGTTCATTCCGAAAATCACGTTCCCGAAGGTTTCATTCCGTTTGGACTCCGTTTGATATTCTTTTTCTGCGGAACTCTAAAATAGGCAAAAAAAATAGCAATTCTGGGCCTGGCCTCCGGTTAATAGGATAGTCCCAAAAATAATATAAAAGTGTATAATAAAGCCCAATAATGTCTAAAACAGAATATAATATAGCATGGATCAATCAAAAATTATAGATACGTTGGAGACGTATCAAGCATCCCCAAGCTTAATTCCTACTCGTCCTCGAGTAGGTAAATGATAAAAACAGAATTTTTGATGTGGAATGCTACTTGGCATAATTTCAATGTAATTCTTCTTAATTGTGGTATGAATATTCAGATCCGAAAGATTCAAGATAAAAGTTCAATATTGACATAAAAATAATAATACTTCAAGCATACTAACTAAGCAATTATGTCCTCTCAAAATAACATGGCCAAAGAAAGTTCATCCCTACAAAATCATATAGTTTAGTCATGCTCCATTTTCGTCACACAAGAATGCTCTCATCATGCACAACCCCGATGACAAGCCAAGCAATTGTTTCATACTTTAGTAATCTCAAACTTTTTCAACCTTCACGCAATACATGAGTGTGAGCCATGGATATAGCACTATGGGTGGAATAGAATATAATGATGGAGGTTATGTGGAGAAGACAAAAAAGGAGAAAGTCTCACATCAACGAGGCTAATCAATGAGCTATGGAGATGCCCATCAATTGATCTTAATGCAAGGAGTAGGGATTGCCATGCAACGGATGCACTAGAGCTATAAATATATGAAATCTCAACAAAAGAAACTAAGTGGGTGTGCATCCAACTTGCTTGCTCACGAAGACCTAGGGCATTTGAGGAAGCCCATTGTTGGAATATACAAGCCAAGTTCTATAATAAAAGTTTCCCACTAGTATATGAAAGTGACAAAACAAAAGACTCTATCATGAGGATTATGGTGCTACTTTGAAGCACAAGTGTGGTAAAAAGGATAGTAACTTTGTACCTTCTCTATTTTTCTCTCATTTTTTGGGCCTTCTCTTTTTTTTATGGCCTTTCTCTTTTTTTTACCTCACTTGGGACAATGATCTATTGAATGATGATCATCACACTTCTATTTATTTACAACTCAATGATTACAACTCGATACTAGAACAAAGTATGACTCTATATGAATGCCTCCGGCGGTGTACCGGGATATGCAATAAACCAAGAGTGGCATGTATTAAAGAATTATGAATGGTGGCTTTGCCACAAATACTATGTCAACTACATGATCATGCAAAGCAATATGACAATGATGAACATGTCATGATAAACGGAACGGTGGAAAGTTGCATGGCAATATATCTCGGAATGGCTATGGAAATGCCATAATAGGTAGGTATGGTGGCTGTTTTGAGGAAGATATAAGGAGGTTTATGTGTGAAAGAGCGTATCATATCACGGGGTTTGGATGCACGTCGAAGTTTGCACCAACTCTGAATGTGAGAAAGGGCAATGCACGGTACCGAAGAGGCTAGCAATGATGGAAAGGTGAGAGTGCGTATAATCCATGGACTCAACATTAGTCATAAAGAACTCACATACTTATTGCAAAAATCTATAAGTCATCAAAAACCAAGCAGTACGCGCATGCTCCTAGGGGGATAGATTGGTAGGAAAAGACCATCGCTCGTCCCCGACCGCCACTCATAAGGAGGACAATCAAAGAACACCTCATGTTTCAAATTTGTTACATAATGTTTACCATATGTGCATGTTACGGGACTTGCAAACTTCAACACAAGTATTTCTCAAATTCACAACTACTCAACTAGTACAACTTTAATATCACTACCTCCATATCTCGAAACAATCATCAAGAATCAAACTTCTCTTAGTATTCAACACACTCATAAGAAGGTTTTTACTAGTCTTGAATACCTAGCATATTAGGATTATTTAAGCAAATTACCATGATATTTAAGACTCTCAAAATAATCTAAGTGAAACATGAGAGAATAATAGTTTCTATAAAACAAAACCACCACCGTGCTCTAAAAGATATAAGTGAAGTACTAGAGCAAAAACTATATAACTCAAAAGATATAAGTGAAGCACATAGAGTATTCTAATAATTTCTGAATCATGTGTGTGTCTCTCAAAAGGTGTGTACAGAAAGGATGATTGTGGTAAACTAAAAAGCAAAGACTCAAATCATACAAGACGCTCCAAGCAAAACACATATCATGTGGTAAATAAAAATATAGCTCCAAGTAAAGTTACCGATGGAAGTAGACGAAAGAGGGGATGCCTTCCGGGGCATCCCCAAGCTTTGGCTCTTTAGTGTCCTTAGATTACCTTGGGGTGCCGTGGGCATCCCCAAGCTTAGGCTCTTGCCAGTCCTTGTTCCATAATCCATCAAATCTTTCACCCAAAACTTGAAAACTTCACAACAAAAAACTTAACAGAAAATCTCGTGAGCTCCGTTAGCGAAAGAAAACAAAACACCACTTCAAGGTACTATAATGAACTCATTCTTTATTTATATTGGTGTTAAACCTACTTTATTCCAACTTCTCTATGGTTTATAAACTATTTTACTAGCCATAGATTCATCAAAATAAGCAAACAACACACGAAAAACAGAATCTGTCAAAAACAGAACAGTCTGTAGTAATCTGTAACTAACGCAAACTTCTGGAACTCCAAAAATTCAGCCAAACTAGGAGGACCTAGACAATTTGTTTATTGATCAGCAGAAATTGGAATCAATATTTTATCACGTTCTGGTGATTTTTAACAATTATTTTCATGAACAGAAAGTTTCTGGAATTTTCAGCAAGATCAAATAACTATTATCCAAGAAGATCCTATAGGTTTAACTTGGCACAAACACTAATTAAAACATAAAAACAAATCTAACCAGAGTATAGAACAAATATTTATTCCTAAACAGAAGCAAAATGAAAAAAAAAACTAAAAATAAAATTGGGTTGCCTCCCAACAAGCGCTATCGTTTAACGCCCCTAGCTAGGCATAAAAAGAAAGGATAGATCTAGGTATTGCCATCTTTGGTAGGCAATCCATAAGTGGCTATCATGATAGATTCATATGGTAATTTTATTTTCTTTCTATGAAAGTGTTCCATGCCTTTCCTTAACGGAAATTGGAATCTAATATTTACTTCCTTCATATCAATAATTGCACCGATCGTTCTAAGGAAATGTCTACCAAGAATAATAGGACATGAAGGATTGCAATCGATATCAAGAACAATAAAATCTACGGGCACATAGTTGCTATCTGCAACAACAAGAACATCATTAATTCTTCCCATAGGTTTCTTAATGGTGGAATCCGCAAGGTGCAAGTTTAAAGAGCAATCATCAAAATCACGGAAACCTAACAAATCGCACAAAGTCTTTGGAATCGTGGAAACACTGGCACCCAAATCACACAAAGCATAGAATTTATGGTATTTAATTTTAATTTAAATAGTAGGTTCCCACTCATCATAGAGCTTTCTAGGGATAAAACTTCCAACTCAAGTTTTTTTCATAAGATTGTATCAAAGCATCAACGATATGTTTAGTAAAAGCTTTATTTTAACTATAAGCATGAGGATAATTTAGCACGGATTGCAACAAGGAAATACAATCTATCAAATAGCAATTATCATAATTAAATTCCTTGAAATCCAAAATAGTGGGTTCATTAATATCTAAAGTTTTGATCTCTTCAATCCCACTTTTACCAATTTTTGCATCAAGATTTAAAAACACCGAATTTTTGGAACGCCTTCTAGGTAAAGGTGGCTCATAGTTAGTCCCATCATTATAAAGATTCATATTGCAAAACAAAGATTTAAGAGGGGACATATCAATAACTTTTAGATCTTCATCTTTATTTTCATAGAAACTAGAAGAACACGCTTTCACAAAGCAATTTTTCTTAGCACGCATCCTATCGGTTTTTTCTTTGCACTCATCAATGGAAATTCTCATGGCTTTGAGAGACTCATTGATATCATGCTTAGGAGGAAAAGATCTAAGTTTCAAAGAATCAACATCAAGAGAAATTCTATCAACGTTCCTAGCCAATTCATCAACTTTGAGCAATTTTTCTTCAAGCAAAGCATTGAAATTCTTTTGCGAATTCATAAATTCCTTAACACTAGTCTCAAATTCAGAAGGCATCTTATTAAAGTTCCCATAAGAATTGTTGTAGGAATTACCATAATTATTAGAGGAATTACTAGGATAAGGCCTAGGATTAAAGTTTCCTCTATACGCGTTGTTACCAAAATTATTTCTACCAACAAAATTCACATCCATAGATTCATTATTATTTTCAATCAAAGTAGACAAAGGCATATCATTAGGATCAGAAGAAACACTCTTAGTAGCAAATAATTTCATAAGTTCATCCATCTTTCCACTCGAAACATTAATTTCTTCTATTGCATGCACTTTTTTACTAGTAAATCTTTCAGTGTGCCATTGAGAATAATTAACCATAATATTATCTATGAGTTTAGTAGCTTCTCCTAAAGTGATTTCCATAAAAGTGCCTCCCGCGGCCGAATCTAAAAGATTTCTAGAAGCAAAATTCAACCCGGCATAAAAATTTTGTATGATCATCCATAAATCCAAACCATGTGTAGGACAATTACGTATCATTAATTTCATCCTCTCCCAAGCTTGTGCAACATGTTCATGATAAAGTTGCTTAAAATTCATAATATCGTTTCTAAGAGAGATGATCTTAGCGGGAGGAAAATACTTAGAGATAAAAGCATCTTTGCACTTATTCCAAGAATCAATACTATTTTCAGGCAAAGACGAAAACCAAGCTTTAGCACGATCTCTAAGTGAAAAAGGGAATAGCTTCAATTTAACAATATCATTATCAACATCTTTCTTCTTTTGCATATCACACAAATCAACAAAGCTATTTAGATGGGTAGCGGCATCTTCACTAGGAAGGCCGGCGAATTGATCTTTCATGACAAGATTCAACAAAGCAGCATTGATTTCACAAGATTCAGTATCAGTAAGAGGAGCAATCAGAGTGCTAAGGAAATAATTGTTGCTGGTATTGGTAAATTCACACAATTTGGTATTATCTTGAGCCATCATGACAAGCAAGCAATCCAACACACGAGCAAACAAGAATTAAGCGAAAAAGAAGTGAACGAAAAAAAAAGAGGGCGAATAAAACGACAAGGATGAAGTGGGGGAGAGGAAAACGAGAGGCAAATGGCGAATAATGTAATGCGGGAGATAAGGGTTTGTGATGGGTACTTGGTATGTTGACTTTTGCGTAGATCTCCCCGGCAACAGCGTCAGAAATCCTTCTTGCTACCTCTTGAGCACTGCGTTGGTTTCTCCTTGAAGAGGAAAGGGTGATGCAGCAAAGTAGTGTAAGTATTTCCCTCAGTTTTGAGAACCAAGTTATCAATCCAGTAGGAGGCCACGCACGAGTTCCTCGCACCTACACAAACAAATAAATCCTCGCAACCAACGCGATAAGGGGTTGTCAATCCCTACACGGTCACTTACGAGAGTATGATCTGATAGATATGATATAATATTTTTGGTATTTTTATGATAAAGATGGAAATTAAAGAAAGAAAAAGAAAAACGGCGCTAGAAATAGCTTGTTGTCGGGAGATTAAATATGATGGAAAATAGACCCGGGGGCCATAGGTTTCACTAGTGGCTTCTCTCGAGAGCATAAGTGTTTACGGTGGATGAACAAATTACTGTTGAGCAATTGACAGAATTGAGCATAGTTGAGAATATCTAGGTATGATCATGTATATAGGCATCACGTCCAAGACAAGTAGACCGACTCCTGCCTGCATCTACTACTATTACTCCACACACCGACCGCTATCCAGCATGCATATAGAGTGTTAAGTTCATAAGAACAGAGTAACGCTTTAAGCAAGATGACATGATGTAGATGGATAAACTCATGCAATATGATATAAACCCCATCTTGTTATCCTCGATGGCAACAATACAATACGTGCCTTGCTGCCCCTACTGTCACTAGGAAAGGATACCGTAAGATTGAACCCAAAGCTAAGCACTTCTCCTATTGCAAGAAATATCAATCTAGTAGGCCAAACCAAACTGATAATTCGAAGAGACTTGTAAAGATAATATATCATACATAAAAGAATTCAGAGAAGATTCAAATATTTTTCATAGATAAACTTGATCATAAACCCACAATTCATCGGTCTCAACAAACACACCGCAAAAGAAGATTACATCAAATGGATCTCCACAAGAGAGGGGGAGAACATTGTATTGAGATCCAAAAAGAGAGAAGAAGCCATCTAGCTAATAACTATGGACCCAAAGGTCTGAGGTAAACTACTCACACATCATTGGAGAGGCTATGGTGTTGATGTAGAACCCCTCCATGATCGATGCCCCCTCCGGCGGAGCTCCGGAACAGGCCCCAAGATGGGATCTCACGGGTACAGAAGGTTGCGGTGGTGGAATTAGGTTTTTGGCTCCGTATCTGGTAGTTTGGGGGTACGTAGGTATATATAGGAGGAAGGAGTACGTCGGTGGAGCAACAGGGGGCCCACGAGGGTGAAGGGCGTGCCCAGGGGGGTAGGCACGCCCCCCTACCTCGTGGCTTCCTGGTTGATGTCTTGACGTAGGTTCCAAGTCCTCTGGATCACGTTCATTCCAAAAATCACGTTCCCGAAGGTTTCATTCCGTTTGGACTCCGTTTGATATTCTATTTCTGCGAAACTCTGAAATAGGCAAAAATAGCAATTCTGGGTTGGGCCTCCTGTTAATAGGTTAGTCCCAAAAATAATATAAAAGTGTATAATAAAGCCTAATAATGTCCAAATAGAATATAATATAGCATGGAACAATCAAAAATTATAGATACGTTGGAGACGTATCAGATGCCGGTAATCATAATATCGTCTGTATTGTCATTAGCAGCTTCGGCTGGACTTGGCGGTTTATCAGCTGTTTTTGCTGGGCTGGGCGTATTAGTAGCCTGACTTATTGTGTCTGTCTCCACTGGCTCAACAAAAGTATCCTGAACTTGAGGTACCGGATCATCCAAGATAGCATCAGCATTTGGGTCCAGTGGTTCTGGGGTTTTCTCCGGTTCAGTGTCTCGGTTATCATCAGCCGGTTTATTCAGTTTCGCCTTCTTTCTGGGTCTAGCCTTGGCACTGAAAGGAACATGCATAAAGGTTAGTACAATAAACAAGTATAAGGCGTAAGGGGTTAAGTTTCATATGCTCACCCAGGAACAGTCTTGAGAGGAGGGAGTTGTGTAGCCGTTGACTCGCCAGATGATGAATGAGGTGTCCCCTGATAATTTGAATCGGATGGATTAAGAGGTTGTCGGAAATAACCCGCCTTGGGATAAGGAATATCAAGAATATATGAGACCTCGGATCGATGTTTCGAACTGGAGTGTTCGGTAAACCGGTTGAAGTAACTACTTGGCCGCTGTGCCGGGTTGTACGGCGAGCTTCGTGTTGCTGCTTCTTCAAAAGAAAGTTTGGGTCCAAGTGAGCTAGAGGGTGAGAAAATCTTACTTTCCGGCTTGCTTGAAGGATTTTCTGTGTTGGCACAGGGTCTGAACCGGAGGAAAGAATTATTAACTCTACGTCATCAGCTTGGCTGCCTTCAGCGTCATCCTGATAATAGTCATTGTCAATGAGGTGTATGAAAAACGAACCAAGAGAGTCAAGTTCTACCTCTGATTCCAGATTATCCAGATCATCATCAATGTTGGGTTCGGAAGATCCAGCGGTTTTCTTCTTGGTAGGTTGCTTGATAACCTTAGTCTTGGGGCGAGGTGTCTTTGCCGGTTTATCCTGTGGTTTCTTCTTCCAGAACGGATCATCACCCTGTCAAAGATTGACAAAATTTTGAGGGAATATATAAAAAGGGTCGGATTAAAGCAAGAGTTATATGGTTCTTATAGCGGGTGGTTTATTGGAAGCACAGAAGGGACTCAGCCCTGTTTTGCTGCAGACAGCCACCGATTCATCCAATATCTTTTTCACAGCTTCAGTAATTTCAACCTCTATTAGCTGAATGTCAATATGTCATTGAGGATCTTTCAAGTCCCCTGTGAATTCGCACATTAAGCTGGGGCATCGGCTTAAAGGCAGAATGCTCCAGGAGATCCAGCAACGAACGAAATCAACGCATGTTAAACTGTTCGCAACGAAGGCCCGAAGCTTTGAAAGCTGGGGTGCATACTTGGATCGTTCTTTGGCGCTAAGTCATTGGGGGAATGGATGTGTGTTGGTAAGCCGGTGAGGACGATAACCCAGTAGAGGATTCTCATCAGTTGGAGACGTGTCTCGGCAATAAAACCAAGTCTGATTCCAGTCCTTGGGTGACTATGATGTTTGGCGTGAGGGAAGCTGACATCTTTCCTCTTCTGGATTGCCATCCCGCCAAGTTCAGTGTTGGGTCCGTCTGTAAATTCTGTACGGCGGTTTAAATAGAAGAAATCCCAAATAGCTCAACTGTGGGCTCCTCTTGCAGATAAGCCTTGCAAAATACTTGCAAATTACAAATATTGGACACAGAGTTAGGTCCAATATCTTGAGGGTGGAGTTGGAAGCTAGCAAGCACATCACGGAAAAAATTTGATCCGGGAGGGCTAAACCCTCGACCCAAATGATCAATGAACATGATTACTTCTCCATCCTTGGGCTCAGGAAGATTTTCTGGACCAGGGGCCCTCCAGTGGATGACTTCCTTTTTTGCTAAAGCGCGAGTTGCGACACATCCTTTAGTTGCTCTTCAGTAACCCGGGAGGGGACCCAGTTACAAGCATAAAATTGCTTGGCCATTTCAATGAAAAGCTGAAAGAACAGATAAAATGTCGGTTTAAGCATCATGACTGGCAAGTATAAAGCGTCGCAATATCAGCAGGAGAAGACATTGCGGCATTTACACATTGTTAAATCGGAATCTGACATTGGAAGGGTTACAAAGATAAACGAATCAGCGGTTTAAGAGGGGACTAATGGACCTGCTAGATTATCATTTTCCAAAGGTTAAACCGCCTATTTTGGTATGGAAGGTACAGATCTGAAAATATCTAAGTGAAGGAAAAACAAGTTTCACAGATTGATATGATAATTTCAGATCTGCAGTGTATCAGTAAGTCAAAATATATTCAGACCTAAGATAGAGGTGCTTAAGCAGTTCATCAGATCCAGATGAGATTATTCTATACAGAGAGGATGCGCTAATGATGAAAAAGGGGATTATAACTACGACTGCATAGGAAAATACAAGATCTAAACTCGCCATTTATGCCACGGAGGAGAACAGGGAAGAACAGCACTAAGCTTCGATGAACTCGTAGAAAACCCTAACTGGATCTATGGGAGGAGCAAAGAAGGACTCACTAGGGCTGTTGAACGCGGAGGCGTACAGGTGGAACTTTGGTCGAATCAGGTTGATGCAGCGGCCGTTGTTGGGGCAGAGACGAAGGTCGAGGTGGCGGCAGCGCTCGAGTACTGAGGCGACGCAAGGTGGAAGAAAGGCGAAGAGGCAAGGGGAGAAAAGGAAAGGGACCCTTGGCCCTATTTATAAGACGAAGGGATAAGCGACAGGCACGGGAATCGAGGAGCCCAAAAAATGGATATGTGACAGAGCTGTCGCCTCGGTTTTCGGAGGCTCAATAATAAAAGTAAGGTATATACGGTTTTTTAATGAACAGGTGATGTCATGACGGTTTACTATAATCCTGGAAGATGACGTCATGGCGGATTACAAGGTTTACTCGAAGGCGCTGAAGAATAAATTTTCCTAAGTGTTGAAGATTTACATGAATAGGTTCAAATCAATCTGGGGCCTAATTTTGGGGATATTGCCACTGAGTATAAACCGTCCAGGAGGGGCCGGGTTATACCCATAATGAGTTATTCATATTGAAGCCCATGAAGATAAGGAGTATGGCACTTTACGGAGGAGATCAACATGAAGGCCAAGGGCCCAAAGGCGGATTAGGGCCCATAGACATAAACCACCATATGATATGTAACTTGTGTTGTAAGATAGGAAAGGGTAGAAACTAAGCCGGACACGTCTATGAGCCGGCCGGATTTTGTGAACTGCCGGGCGTCAACCTGTGTATATAAAGGGATGACCTGGCGGTGGTTTAGGGACAACAAACAACAACTCGAGAGCCAGGTCAAGCAGATTCGCTCCCTGGTCATCGAAACACTAGCAATTCCACCACAACTAGATTAGGCTTTTACCTTCACCGCAAGGGGCCGAACCAGTATAAACTCCTTGCGTCATTTGTCTGCTTTAACCCCTTTAAGCTAACTACGTTGTGATGGCTCCACGACTAAGTCCTCACATTAGAACATCTGTCGTGACAAACCCACGACAGTGACCCCCTGACCTAACTCTTCCTCCTATATATTCACATATATTCCAGAACCACGAGAAGTATCCACGAAAACACTTTTCCACTGCCGCAACCTTATGTTCCCGGAGATCCCATCTTGGGGCCTTTTCCGGCATCCTGTCGGAGGGGGATTTGATCACGGAGGGCATCTACATCAACTCTATTGCCCTTCCGATGAAGCGTGAGTAGTTTACCTCAGACCTACAGGTCCATAGCCAGTAGCTAGATGGCTTCTTATCTCTCTTTGATTCTCAATACCATGTTCTCCTCAATGTTCTTGGAGATATATCCGATGTAATCTTCTTTTGCCATGTGTTTGTCGAGATCCGATGAATTGTGGATTTATGATCAGCTTATCTATGAATATTATCTTAATCTTCTCTGAATTCTTATATAAATGATTTGATAAATTTGTATTTCTCTTCGAACTATCGGTTTGGTTTGGCCAACTAGATTGGTTTTTCTTGCAATGGGAGAGGTGCTTAGCTTTGGCTTCAATCTTGTGTGATTTCACCCAGTGACAAAGTAGGGGTAGCGAGACATGTATTGAATTGTTTCCATCGAACATAGAAAGATGGGGTTTTCATCATATTGCTTGAGTTTATTCCTCTACATCATGTCATCTTACTTAAGGCGTTACTCCGTTCTTTATGAACTTAATACTCTAGATGCATGTTGGATAGCGGTCGATGTGTGGAGTAATAGTAGTAGATTCAGGCAAGAGTCGGTATATTTGACATGGACATGATGCCTATATTTCATAATCATTTCCTTGGATATCGTCATAACTTTGCACTTTTCTATCAATTGCTCGACAGTAATTTGTTCACCACTTTATTATTTTCCTCCATGAGAGAAGCCTCTAGTGAAACATATGGCCCCTGGGTCTATTTTCCATCATGTTAGTTTCTGATCTATTATTTTGCAATCTTTTATTTTCATATCTATAAACAAGAAAACCCCAAAATATATATCTTTTGTTTAGTTTTATCTATCTCTATCAGATCTCACCTTTGCAAGTGACCGTGAAGGGAATGGCAACCCCTTTATCGCGTTGGGTGCAAGTGTTTGATTGTTTGTGCAGGTGCATCTATTGGAAACTTGCGCGTTTCTCCTAATGATTTGATACCTTGGTTCTTATTTGAGGGAAATACTTATCTCTACTGTGCTGCATCACCCTTTCCTCTTCAAGGGAAAAACCAATGCAAGCTGAAGAAGTAGCAGGCGCCATGGTGTCTTGTGCCCAGCCAGGGGCCCCCTCTGGTGGTTCTTGGGTTCCAGTATTTTTTATTTATTTTGAAACAATTCTCCAAAAAGTGTCGTCCCAAGGTAGGGATGCACAAAAATACCACCAATGTAGTTCTACTGAAAACAGCGTCAGTTCGGGTTAGTTTCATTCAAATCATGCAAATTAGAGTCCAAAGCAAGAGCAAAAGTGTTAGGAAAAGTAGATACGATGGAGAAGTATCACCTGGTTACCTCTTTATACAAAGCAGGTGCTTACATGGACCACCCGGGCGCATGCCGCTAAAGCGCTGACGTTAGTGAGCTTTCGGAAGAATCATACGAAGCAGAGTGCCCTTACTTATTCCAGTGAGGTAGTCAGTGTGAAAAGGCCACAGGCCTACTCGGATCACATATCCAAACCATTAGTGTCTTGGGAGCGTGTGGAGACGATCAATGATCCATGATTTGTGGTCCCGTCGCCCCGTCTCACGAACTTACGGCAAGGGCTAAGAATGCCTGGCTATGCCGCTTAGTTATCTCGCGGCTACCCTCCAGGTCAACGCGACTTCACATCCCTCGCGGATACCCCTCGGGGCCAACCCATTTCCATCATGGTTCTGGGGTAAAGTCAAAGTAACTGTGTCCATAACACCAAGGGACAATCCAAGGAATCACCCTCGATGTGTTCCACTTGATGTAACTGTCAAGGTGAACTTGGAGAAATCACCCTCCAAGGGTTCACACTTGAGGTGTTGCACGACAGAGTCGTTATCTGGAGTGGTGAAAGAGGAATCACCCTCTGTAGACCACGGCCAGTTAGCTACACTACAAAGATCTCATCAAAAGTGTTGTACGAGGTATCACCCTCGACACTCGATAGTACCTCTACAGAGTCCTGCAACTAAGGGGGTGTGAGGTGATGTGTCAGGCTCTCGACGTCGATCACATTGATTGAGTCATCGAACATAAAGCGGGGGCAACAGAGACAAGGTGAGGGGTCACTAGTGGATCACAAACCAATTTATACTAAGCATATAGGATTACAGGTAAGTGATACGTCTTTGTCGTATCTATAAGTTTTTATTGTTCCATGCCAATATTATACAACTTTCACATATTTTTGGAAACAATTTATGTGATTTATTGGACTAACATATTAGTCCAGTCACCATTGCCAGTTCTTGTTTGTTGCATGTTTTTTGTTTCACAAAATATCCATATCAAATGAAGTCCAAATGAGATAAAACTTTATGGAGAATTATTTTGGAATATATGTGATTTTTGGGAGGTAGAATCAACGCAAACGGAGGCCCACGGCCTCCACTACCCACCAAGGCGCGGCAGCCACCCGAGCGCGCGGTGGTGCCTATTGTCCACCCCATAAGTCTGTTTCGGCTCTTCTTCAGCCGCAAGGAAGCTTATATCCAGAAAAAAATCATGTTAAAATTTCAGCGCAACCAGAGTTACGGATCTACGGGTATCTAAGAAACGATTTTCAGCCCAAAAACAGGAACGTGAAATAGAAGATAACAGAGAGAGTGATCCAATCTCGGAGGGGCTCTCGCCCCTCTGCCGCCATGGAGGCCATGGACCATAGGGAAACCCTTCTCCCATTTAGGGGGGAGATCAAGGAATAAGAAGAAGGAGGGGGCTCTCTCCCCCTCTCTCCCGGGGCGCCGAAAGTGCCACCCGGGCAAGTATCGTGACGGTGATCTACATCAACAACCTTGCTACCGTCAACACCAACTTTCTCCCCCTCTATGCAGCAGTGTAACTCTCTATTCCCGCTGCATTTCTCTACTTAAGCATGGTGCTCAACACTATATATTATTATCCAATGATATGTGGTTATCCTATTATGTTTGAGTAGATCTGTTTTGTCCTACGGGTTGATTGATGATCATGATTAGTTTGAGTTTTATATTTTATTTTGCCGTTGTCCTATGGTGACCTCTGTGTCATGCAAACATGGGAGATACCTGTTGTAGGGTGTTGCAATACATTCCTGATTTGCTTATGGTGGGTGGTATGAGTGACTGAAACACATACCTGAGTAAGTGGGTTGTTGTTATCGGATTAAAGAGGACTTGATACTTAATGCTATGGTTGGGTTTTACCTTAATGATCTTTGGTAGTTGCAGATGCTTGCTAGAGTTCCAATCATAAGTGCATATGATCCAAGTATAGAAAGTATGTTAGCTCATGCCTCTCCCTCATATAAAATTGCAATAATGATTACTGGTCTAGTTATCAATTTCCTGGGGACAAATAACTTTCTTGTGTGACAAAAGCTTTCTACTAAGCAACTAACTTTTATTATCTTGCTATTTATCTGTAGTTTTATTCTCGCAAAGTACTTCTAGTTTTATTCTTGTTCTAGGTAAAGCAAACGTTAAGTGTGCGTAAAGTTGTATCGATGGTCGATAGAACTTGATGGAATATTTGTTCTACCTTTAGCTCCTCGTTGTGTTTGACACTCTTATTTATCGAAAAAGGCAACAAACCATCCCCTATACTTGTTGGTTATCTAGACCTTTTTCTGGTGCCGTTGTAGGGGAGCAATAGTGTGGGATGACTATTCTCGTGTGTGCTTGTTTGCTTTATCACTAAGTAGTTTTTATTTTTGCTCTTGTTTTCTTTATTTAGTTATGGTTAGGAAACGTAAAATACCAAAAAACTAGTTTTACCCGCTAAACCAATGGTTGAAGAACCACCCAAAATCTATCATACTGCTGAAGCTTTCTACTTGGATCATCTTTGATCCCTATATGCTCGTGCTGAAACCCCAACTAGCTCAGTTGAGGGAAAACCATTAAATGAGCATGCTTATTTTGTGCAACACCTCCTATCTCAAAAAGGGAAACTTTTATGGCATCATATTACTAATTTGTATTGCTATGCTTTGAATTTATGCGAAATACATGATTTTACTTGTTGTTCTGAAGACCCTAAAAAAGAACTTCTTTCCAATGTGAGTTTAAGGATAATGGAATCTTATCTTCTTATGCCAAGGGTGTTTATTACTATGATGTTGAGAAAATTGAAGCATTTTTTGCTTTCAGGGTGCTTATGAAATTGCTTCTTTGATTGAAAAATACGATGCTACTCTCTACAAATCTGAAAATTATGCTTCTAATGCTTATGTCAAACCATATATTGAGGAATCCTATGTTGTCCAGGAAGAGACAAATATTTTGTAGGAATCTATGGAAGAAGAAATTGCTAAAATTGTGAGCTCATTAGATGAAAAAGATGAGGAGGAGAGCGAAGAACAAAAGGAGGAAGAGCGGATTGATCACGCGTGCCCACCTTCTAATGAGAGTAACTCTTTATGTCATACATTGTTTAATTTCCTTTCGTGCTTACCGAAGGATGAATGCTATGATGATTGCTATGATCCCGTTGATTCATTTGAAATATCCCTTTTTGATGAAATTGATGCTTGCTATGCTTGTGGCAAAGATGCCAATATGAATTATGCTTATGGAGATGAACTTGCTATAGTTCCTTATGTTAAGAATATAATATGCATGTGCTTGCTGCTCCTACTTGCAATTATTATGAGAGAGGAGCTACATCTCCGGCTCTCTATGTTTCCAACACGATAAAATTGCAAGAAACTGTTTATGTTATGTATTGGCCTTTACTTGAAGTGCATGAATTGTTCTTTTATGACATGCCAATGCATAAGAAGAGAGTTAGACCTCGTCATTGCATGATATATGTTGCTTTGTGCTCACAACTAAATTATAAATCATTGCTAATTAAAATTGGCTTTGATATACCTGGGGATCTGGGTGGATCAATTACTTGAGCACTTTATGCCTAGCTTAATGGCTTTGAAGAAAGCGCTGCTAGGGAGACAACAAGGAAGTTTTAGAGAGTCATTTTATTCTTTTGTGTGCTTTTATGAAGTTTAAAAACAAAAAATATAGGGGAAATTCAAAATTTACAAAAAGAAAAATGAAAGTGAGAAAGACGAGCACTGTGGAAGCGGGAGCATGCCTTGAGCTTTATTCATGCCCATGAAAATTTTGTGAATCTTGAATTACAGAAAAATTTCAAAAGAAATAATTATCCCCTTGTAAAAATCCATTGTATTGTCAAAATAATATGCCAAGATTTGCCTTTAGGGTGTTTTGATTGCTTGTTTGGTGCGGTGCAAAAACAGAAACTTTGGCTGTAGTGCGTGAATTTACTTTTTTTTTACTGGAACATCAAAAGTTTCTGAAATTTTTACAAAGTACTGCTATGAAAAAAAAATTCCTAATTTTTCAGGATTTTTGGAGTTACAGAATTATGGTCAAAGTTCAGATTGCTACAAACTGTCCTGTTTTTGACAGATTCTGTTTTTGATGCACTGTTTTTCTTGTTTTGATGAAACTATGGATTGTATCAATGGTATAAGCCACGGAGAAGTTAGAATAAAGTAGTTATAATGCAAACATAAAATATGAATGGGTTTGCAAAAGTACTTAAAGTAGTGATTTGCTTTATTATACTAACGGATCTCACGAGTGTTTTGTTAAGTTTTGTGTGGATGAAGTGTTCGAGGATCGAGGAGGTCTCGATACGAGGAGAAGGAGGAGAAGCAAGAATTCATGCTTGGGGATGCCCAAGGCATCCCAAGTAAATATTCAAGGAGATTCAAGCGTCTAAGCTTGGGGATGCCCCGGATGGCATCCCATCTTTGTTCAACAAGTATCGGTATGTTTTGATTTTTGTTTTGTTCACGTGATATGTGTAAATCTTGGAGCATCGTGTGCTTTTTATTTTATTTTTTTCATTTAATAATGCACCATGCTGGTATGAGATAGTCCTTGGTTGATTTATAGAATCCTCTTTGCACTTCACTTATATCTTTTGAGTATAGCTTTATCGCATACTTCATGTGCTTCACTTATATCATTTGAAGTTTGGATTGCCTATTTCTCTTCACGTAGAAAACCGTTATTTGTAGAATGCTCTTTTGCTTCACTTGTATTTATTAGAGCATGAGCATGATCTTTTGTAGAAAGAAATAAACTCTCATGCTTCACTTATATCTATTTAGAGAGTCAATAGGAATTGGTCATTCACATGGTTAATCATAAAATCCTACATAAAACTTGTAGATCACTGAATATGATATGTTGGATTCCTTGCAATAGTTTTGTGATATAGAGATGACAATATGTGGGAGGTACTAGTGAATGATTGTGGTTAGTGAGAATATTGGTGTTAAGGTTTGTGATTCCCGAAGCATGCACATATGGTCTCCCGTTATGCGAAGAAGTTGGAGCATGATTTATTATTGATTGTCTTCCTTATGAGTGGTGGTTGGGGACGAGAGATGGTCTTTTCCTACCAATATATCCCCTATGGGCATGCATAGTAGTACTTTGCTTCGAAGGCTAATAAACATTCGCAATAAGTATGTGAGTTCTTTATGACTAATGTGAGTCCATGGATTATACGCACTCTTACCTTTCCGCAATTTGCTAGCCACTACGATACCGTGCATTGCCCTTTCTCACCTTGAAATGTGGTGCAAACTTCGCAGGTGCATCAAAACCCCGTGATATGATACGCTCTATCACACATAAGCCTCATTATATCTTCCTCAAAACAGCCACAATACCTACCTATTATGGCATTTCCATAGCCATTCCGAGATATATTGCCATGCAACTTCCACTGTTCCATTTTTATGACTTGAGCATTCTTTTTCATTTTGCTTTGCATGATCGTAAGATAGCTAGCATGATATTTTCAAGGATTGTCCTTTTTTTTATATCCTTGCTACGCTAGATCATTGCACATCCTGGTACACTGCCGGAGGCATTCATATAGAGTCATATTGTTCTAGGTATCGAGTTGTAATTTTTATTTCTTTTGAGTTGTAAATAAATGGAGGTGTGATGATCATCATTATTCATTATTAGAGCATGTCCCAGTGAGGAAAGGATGATGAAGACTATGATTCACCTACAAGTCGGGATGAGACTCCGGAAAAAAAAAGAAAAAAGAGGAAAAAAGTGAGGCCAAAAAGAGCCCAAAAAGAAAATAGAAAAAAGAAAAATAAGAGAAAAAGAGAGAAGGGGCAATGTTACTATCCTTTACCATACTTGTGCTTCAAATTAGCACCATGTTTTTCATGTAGAGAGTCTCCTATGTAGTCACTTTCATATACTAGTGGGAATTTTTCATTATAGAACTTGGTTTGTATACTCCAATGATGGGCTTCCTAAAATGCCCAAGGTTTTCATGAGAAAGCAAGTTGGATGCACACCCACTTAGTTTTCATATTGAGCTTTCATACACATATTGCTCTTAGTTCATCCGTTGCATGGCAATCCCTACTCCTCGCATTGATATAAAATGATGGGCATCTCCATAGCCCGTTGATTAGCCGCATTGATGTGAGACTTTCTTACCTTTTTGTCTTCTCTATGTTTACCCCTATCATCATACTCTATTCCACCCATAGTGATATGTCTATGGCTTGCGCTCTTGTATTGCGTGGGGGTTGAAAAAGCTAAAGCGTGTTAAAAAGTATGAACTAGTTGCTTGGCTTGTAATCGGGGTTGTATATAATAAATACATTGTGTTAAGAAGATGGAGTATCACAAGACTATATGATTTTTTAGGGATATCATTCTTTAGCATTGATATTTTGAAAGACATGATTGTTTGTTCGGATGCCTGAGCATTAATGTATTTATGTCAAATTATAGACTATTACTTCGAATCACTCGTGTCTTAATATTCATGCCATCATTACATATACTAGTCATCAACCCGTGTTGCTGCACGGGCTAGAAATAAGTTTATGTAGGTTTTCTTATGATCATTAGCCTCTGTGTTCTGCATTTTGTGGTGTGCAATGTTCAAAGTTAGCAGAACTCCAAATTACAGAACTCCAGCTCATAAATTCCTAAAAGAAAATATGGAAATAGTTAGTCCCAAGGCACATATAAGAACAAACAAATTTGTATGAAGAAATCATGCATTGTCTCAATCTCATAATACATCTCTAAAAGTGACACTTGAATTCTCTCATGTCCTTGACCGCATTCTATTATACTTATATTTTCTAGAATGCCATGGTTTTATGGCAACAAGGAGATAACTAAACGACCGAGGAAACCATGGAGTGATGAATCAATTCATAGCTTCAGAAGTGGATACTCTAGTAGACCTGCAAGAGCAGAAGTTGTAGTAACTAAAATCATATAAAGGTTCGAGGCTAAAGATTACAAATCCAATTCGTTATTAGCATAAAAATATTAGTTCCATCCAGATGTTTGTTGTCAGATATTTTCTTGTGTTTCTAAGACAGTGTATGGTTTCTACATAATTCATTTTATAAATGTGAAATTACTAAAATGACACTCCTATAGGTCATGAAAGAAAACATGTTTCCGTATTTTAATTAGGGGGGGGAGCTTTAATTCTAAAATACTAGAATTGTGACTGAAAGATCATATATGAATGTGTTCTAATAAATAATGCTAACCTTAAGGTATTTTGCCATATAATAAGGGTGCGATGAAAACAAATGCCCTATAATTCAAGTACTACATGCAGTTAGTTAATTTTGTGCATGTACAACAGTTCTAACGTCTAGCTACAGATTTTCAAAGTAAAGACTGAACTCTATTAGACATGATATTGAGAAATCCGGGAAGGTTATATCAATTAAATGAAATTGAAAATAGTTCAATTAGAGCTTTGTTAAAACAACAGCTTATGAACTACTGATCAAAGGTTCACCGAAAACCTTGATTATACAATGGAAAATGAGACATCCAGCTATCATAGCAACAAAAATTACTTTCATGAACAGAACAGCCCATTGCCTGGATTGGTGCGCACACTGGCGCTTGATTGGTGAACTGTTCTTCACTTTCGGTAAAGTGTTATACCTATGCTTTTCACTTTTGGTAAAGTTTTATGCGTAGTATAATTAAATAAACTGACAAATAACTCAACCCCCGCATGGACTGATCAACATAGCTTGAGCGATTTATCAGTAATATAACCACGTACGCATGTGTGCATGCTAGATCAAGAAAAAAGAATCAACAGTTCCGATAATAGATAAATATATCCGTCGGTTCCAATCCTAGGTGTTGTCCTTCTAAAAAGCTCTGAATTTTATCTCCTAGAAATATATTTTGCAGATATAAGATTGGTATGTGGTTCTAGCCGAATCAACATAGATATGCATGGGACAGTACCCTGGTGATCGACGGTGGACTCGATTGATGCATGCATGCCATGGATTGCTTTAGGATATGCTATTGTTTTCGGCCAGATAGCATCACGTCCAGTAGCAGGCCAGCTACCATGGAGTAATAGTTCTTGTCTTCAGCAAGAGGAATAGGATGCAGGAGGTTTGATGTGCCCAACTGATTCTCCACCTTGGTAAAGCTGGAGAAGAGAAGATGCGAGGCAGCAGTATGAGAAATTGACAAATAGGCGGGACCCGGCCATCATGGCTTGTGGCGGCAGCCTTAGTAGTTGACAGTGAACCAAAAGAAATGTCAAGCATCAGGCCTTTCAAAACAACAAATTGGTCTCCGGAAGATCTTCATTCACATACAACCTGCAAGCTGCTCGACCACTCAAAGTATCTTTGCATGCAAAAATTACTCTATTATACATGATCCTGACAATGTACGAAAATATTCTATGTCCATGCATCATACCTAGCTCCAAAAAAACACTCTCTTTGGCTAGTTCAATGTAGACTAAGAGTACATACCCTGCAGATAACTGAAGATTTAGTGTGTATTTAGAAGAAACAAAATACAACATCTAAGTCATCTACATAGGAAACGCCAACTATACCCATCAAACATCAGGTAACATGGGGTCACATAGAAAAACACTTAAGCTGAGCCTTCAATAAGAATCAAAGTGAACTGGTATAAAATTGAACTTGTCGACCGATGTTTTAATTGCAGTTGTAGAAAACAAAGCCCTACTATGGCGATATGTGGTGCTCCGCGAGAACAGACACATCATCTTTCCAAACAGACAAACCTTAATCAGACTGCTCATAGATGGACATGTACGAAAACGAATTTGGCATTACCAGATGTTAGCAATCAAGCATGCTTATTAGGGATTTAGAGATGTACCTTACATGGAAAAACATCTGAAACCCTCCCAATATAAACCTCAATCTGAACTATCTTGCAGACAATCATAGATTTTGCTAGGCGTGTGATTGTGTTCAACTGCTCATGTAGGAGTCCTACTGCGCAAATTACATGGTGACGCTGGAGATGGTGCTTAGGGCATGTACAATGGTTGATAAGATAGTCTTATCTTAAGTTTGCATGTAATTTAGAAATGACAAAAAAAACTATCTACAACGGGTCATCTTTTAGCCTTATCTTTAATAACTAGCTATTCCAAAAAATATGGTGAGACATATTGTGCTAAGAGATCATCTCTTGTTTTCTCTAGAGAAGACAAACCTTTTCTTATGAGTTCTCTCTCCTCCACCTCATCATTTATCCTAAGTGGCACTCCTAAGATAACACCACTGTACATGCCCTTACCATACGTTTGGCGTCTGCTCCGCTTCTATAGTACCGAATATAGTGGTGTGCAGTGCTGAGTGCTGACAGATAGACATCTACCAACACCAACTTCCTGCATTCAATGGGATTTAGGACAGAGCATGGATTCAATCTGATACAGGTTACTTACCTGCGTAGTGTGAGGTGAACTGTGGCCACATCTGTCTACTATTGTTCCTTCAATCCGCAACTCCTTCATGTCTCCCTGCCCATCGCGCCATCTTCATCTTGAAACTTGAGAGGAATCAGACGATGGCCAACTTGAAAAGAGCAGGAGGAGGCTGCACCATGCGACAGGAAGGGTGAGGAAACGATGGTCGAGAAGATGGTGATCCTGTTTTTTAGGGCAAAGCAGACGTGGATTTGGAGCAGATGAAGGCTTTGGGTCTAGTATTTTCTTGTTGAAAGAGCATGAGATCTGAGTTGATTACGGGAGGTTGTTAGTTTTTCTGTCCTTGAAAGAGCATGAGACCTTCACCGGAGGTAGTTAATTTTTTTTTATTGTTAGAAGATCATGAGACCTGAGTTGATACGGGAGGTGGTCATGCAAGGCGTTGGTTACGGGAGGAAGTTTTTTTTTACCATGTTACAGGAGGAAGTTACGCAGAGCGTCCACTTGATTTTAATCATTAGTCGATCTTAACCATTAAAAATTAGATCTAATGGCTTAATTAATCTTGATGATGTAGATTAACGTGGAGTCTCTAATGATGCCTCCAATTAGTACATACTAATCGTCAACCCGTGCAATCGCACGGGTTAGTTTAGTAAAGTAAATGTGATGAATTTCATAGACAACACTTCATTTACTCGGAGTAAGGAAATCGAAAATTCCAAAATTTCTAGTGGAAGATTTCCATCTTGCCCATGACCATGTATGTTTAATATTCAACTATTATCATAGTTAAAACTTAAAACTTCAAATAACAGAATATGAAATGTGCATATACTCAAAAGTTTTTTATCTAGATAAAAATAAAATTATTTAACACCCTTCAATCCTGGTATATAACGCCTTCAACACATTGAAAATAAATTTTGCAGATTGTTCATTCACTTGACATCTATTCCGCCCAGTCTGTTGTTTACTTATATATAAGACGAAAGAGCCTCACAGAATGAATAACAAAAATCAATTAGACCTCTTTAAAAAGAAGAGGACTGGATGGACGCACCAGAGACCGTTTATTTTCTTTCTTGTGCCATAATTTCCTCATAAAAAGACAAAAGCCTAGTCTCAAACTGATATAATAAAATCATGCATAGAGAAAATAGTCATCTACTTGAGCTTCTGTACATGATTCAATGGTTGCTCTTTTGTTCATCTCCTTTGTTTCCATCATATTATAATATATATATATATATATATATATATATATATTGATCTAAACATATTCGCTTTGATTCTATTAGTCAATTCTAAAAGTAAAATATTAATATATTAACTTAGGCAAAAGTAAATTGTTTTTTTTTCTCTATGTTGAATGCGCATGAACTTTGTCTAATATGGTATATACAAAAACCTTACTTAAAACACTTGGTATACAATGAAACCAAAAATTATGATTCCATACTGTATTTACCAAAATACTGATGCAATATTGACCTAAATTCGTACTTATCAAACCTAACAAACTGACATGCGTGCCTCATATCCATTATGTGCCACCCTAGCTATATATATGTGCGTACATACTAACACACATATTATTACAAACGTCGTAGTTTGCCGAGCTCATTTTTTGAAAGTCGACAAAGGCTATTTGAATGTTTGCCAAGTGTCCGATAATAAGAACTCGGCTAAGTTGATCATTGTTGACGTCCGTCCAGCCGAGTGATATTTGCTCAGTAAAAAAACTCAACAAACACAATGGCAAGTTTTTCGTAGGATTTGCTGAGCATGCTGAAAACTCCGCGAATTCGGCCATTCCAACAGTGACATGGCATTATAAAAAACTTTATCATGATCACGTCCCAAAAATGAACAGTGTAAAAATTAAGTAAATATGTTTCTTGAATGTAGAGTATTTTTACGTACCTGTTTAGTTTTCTTGCTTGTATGTAAGGTTGACCTTTATAACATGGTAACCTGAAATTTGGTTGCATCCAGTTGGGTAAACTTTATTCATATATGTCCATAGGTTTGTGTTACTGGGCAAATAGCCTGATTATGATGGAAATTCTCGAACAAAATATGTTGAACATATTTGTCGACTCTCTAAGCCAAACAGGCATTCTTCATAATATTTTAACCTAGATTAACTAACAAATGTTACAGTGCATGGACTCATGTCACGTCCAATTGTTATTCATTAACAATGCAGAGAACCCTAACAATCCGAGAAACAATTTGAGAGAAGATGGAAAACTCCAACCTTCGATGCTTTAGTCAATGCGAAGTTTGGCAAGACGGTGACCTATGAGATACTCCCTCCTTCCATATATATAGGGTCTAATACATTTATCGAGGTTGCCGTTGATTATTGATAAAATTAATAATATATGAGATGTATAATGTGAAAATTATATCACTAGAAGCTCCTTCCACGTACGAATTTGATTGTGTGCTTTGTGTAACTTGCATGTCATATAACATTGCTCTAACATGTGGTCAAAGTTAGCTTCGAAAAACGCATTAGGCCTTATATACATGGAAGGAGGGAGTATATGATTCATGCATGGGCCTATTTTGCATGGCATGGCTTCCATAGTTATGCCCTAATTCAGTCTCAGGCATTCCGAAAAGGTTAATTAGAATACCTCAAATTTCGTGATCTGGTGGCTTTGTTGATAAGGTCGAAAATTTCTGTGTACATGCGAAGTTTATTGCGTGGAATATCATTTCCTTTCTTGCACATAATAACATGTGTGATGCTAGCCTGGGAAACAATTGGCTGGTCGTCCTTCACAGAAACATACCTGATTAAAATAGAATTCCTGGAGAGAATAAAATCGGTTGCATATTATGCTCGAAACCTAGAAAAAAACATGAATTGTATTTGAAATTCTTATAATACCCGTCAAATGAGGCCTAACATACAGTGTGAGAACATAATGCGCATATAGGACAGAAAGTCAGAAGTACAATCCAAGTATAAGAGGTAACAAACACGAACTGGATTGAAAGATACTTTTTTTACTCGTACCATGGGCATCGGCGGTTGCTCGATGAACAACTTGATGGGCTGGATTGAATAATTATTGTGGATTTGAAGGTCTGTACGATCAAGAGAGACGCTGATCTTATCAATATAATTGGATATTTGACGCTACGTGTCAGAGATGAGGAACAGGTGAGAATATCAATGGAGATTGGTGGTAGTAAAAAAAGTGTCAGGATAAGGTATAAAATATGAAAAATTTAGACAAAAAGAGAGAGCTCATATCCGCGATAAAAATATGAAAATTGTTTCCTTGAGCAAATCTCCATGCTCTAAACAGACAAATATTTATCATACGGAGGTGCATGCTAAAAAGACATTGTAATTAAATATAAGTAAAAAAATTATACTATCTAAGAGCAAAATTTTCTTCACACGCTTAATCCATCACCAGATCAGTTGCTTAATGGTGAGCTTATCACCGCGTCCTCGACCGCGACGATGCTGCAGCCAAGAAGAGCTTCTCATATGCACCCTTGCTGGATAGGGTAAACAATGTAGAGACAACACATTGTATTTATCTAATCAGAAGGCTGGGCAGGGCGATGCTTAATATATTATTCACTAGGTGGAAGGTCCTGCACTGCACTTCGTCGCCCAATTTTGTATATCATGTGGATCCAGCCAATTATATAATCAGTTGATGATGCTGATCACCTGCATGCTAATCTCGCTTCTCTTATATTTGCCGCTAGATCTAACTCAGCCACGTTCTCCACAACACCAGAGAGAGAGAGAGAGAGGGAGGGAGGGAGGGAGGGAGAGAGAGAGAGAGACAGAGAGAGAGAGAGAGAGAGATAGAGAGAGAGAGAGAGACCTGATGGCACCAGGAGGAAGAGACCATGGCCGCCATGATCTTGCGGCGATTGAGACCTTGGCCAAGAGCTCTTGACCAAGGGTTAAGCGGAGGCGAACATGCCTATGGCCTGCACCCCAAGATTGGCACCAGGTCGCCTTGAAAGAGGCGATTGAGACCTCAGCCAAGAACTCTCGATCAGGGGTTAAGCGGAGGTGATTTCTTGAGTTGGCGATCTCTCTGTTTTAGTTTTGGAACATGACAATCCGGTTTTTTTTTACTGCAAGAGTAATAATGGAAATAATTTATCAGTAGCATTTTCCCTAGAATTAAGGCCCAATTAACGTGGAAACCTGAAAAGGTGTGTTTTTTTTGAGCATCAGTACAGACACAAGCGCTCATATACACGCGCATACACTCATCCCTATAAACGCACGCACGCACACCCTACCCCTATGAGCACCTCCGAGAGACTGAGCCGGCATATCATCTTGAGATTTACGAAGTCACCGTAGGCGCCTCGTCGTCGACGGGAACGTCTCCTCCCACTGAAAGCGCATCGCCGGGAATCCTGAAATAAATCCAGGAATACTGCAAGCACCAGGATTTGAACCCTGGTGGGTTGGGAATACCACTGTCCACCTAACCAACTCAACCACAGGTTGATTCGCACCTGAAAAGGTGTTTGGTATGTATAGGTATTGGGGAACGTAGTAATTTCAAAATTTTCCTACGCACACGCAAGATCATGGTGATGCATAGCAACGAGAGGGGAGAGTATGATCTACGTACCCTTGTAGATCGCAACGGAAGCGTTGACACAACGTAGAGGAAGTAGTTGTACGTCTTCCCGATCCGACCGATCCAAGCACCGTTACTCCGGCACCTCCGAGTTCTTTAGCACACGTACAGCTCGATGACGTTCCCCGGGCTCCGATCCAGCAAAGCTTCGGGGATGAGTTCCGTCAGCACGACGGCGTGGTGACGATGATGATGTTCTATCGACGCAGGGCTTCGCCTAAGCACTACAACGATATGACCGAGGTGGAATATGGTGGAGGGGGGCACCGCACACGGCTAAGGAACGATCACGAAGATCAACTTGTGTGTCCTAGGGTGCCCCCCTGCCTCCGTATATAAAGGATCCAAGGGGGGTGCGGCCGGCCCTAGAGGAGGCGCGCAGGAGGAGTCCTACTCCCATCGGGAGTAGGACTCCCCTCCCTTTCCTTGTCCAAGTAGGAGAGAGGGAAGGAGAGAAGGAAAAGGGGGGGCGCCGCCCCTCCCTCCTTGTCCAATTCGGACTAGGGGGAGAGGGGGCGCGCGGCCTGCCTTGGCAGCCCCTTCCTCTTCTCCACTTTAGGCCCATGAGGCCCATTAACCCCTCGGGGGGTTCCGGTAACCCCCCGGTGCTCCGGTTTTATCTGAAACTCCATCGGAACACTTCCGGTGTCCGAATATAGTCGTCCAATATATCAATCTTTATGTCTCGACCATTTCGAGACTCCTCGTCATGTCCGTGATCACATCCGGGACTCCGAACTAACTTCGATACATCAAAAATGCATAAACTCATAATAACTGTCATCGTAACTTTAAGCGTGCGGACCCTACGGTTCGAGAACAATGTAGACATGACCGAGACACGTCTCCGGTCAATAACCAATAGCGGGACCTGGATGCCCATATTGGCTCCTACATATTCTACGAAGACCTTTATCGGTCAGACCGCATAACAACATACGTTGTTCCTTTTGTCATCAGTATGTTACTTGCCCGAGATTCGATCGTCGGTATCTAATACCTAGTTCAATCTCGTTACCGGCAAGTCTCTTTACTCGTTCCGTAATACATCATCTCACAACTAACACATTAGTTGTAATGCTTGCAAGGCTTATGTGATGTGCATTACCGAGAGGGCCCAGAGATACCTCTCCGACAATCGGAGTGACAAATCCTAATCTCGAAATACGCCAACCCAACATGTACCTTTGGAGACACCTGTAGAGCTCCTTTATAATCACCCAGTTACGTTGTGACGTTTGGTAGCACACAAAGTGTTCCTCCGGCAAACGGGAGTTGCATAATCTCATAGTCATAGGAACATGTATAAGTCATGAAGAAAGCAATAGCAACATACTAAACGATCGGGTGCTAAGCTAATGGAATGGGTCATGTCAATCAGATCATTCAACTAATGATGTGATCCCGTTAATCAAATAACAACTTCTTTTTCTATGGTTAGGAAACATAACCATCTTTGATTAACGAGCTAGTCAAGTAGAGGCATACTAGTGACACTCTGTTTGTCTATGTATTCACACATGTATTATGTTTCCGGTTAATACAATTCTAGCATGAATAATAAACATTTATCATGATATAAGGAAATAAATAATAACTTTATTATTGCCTCTAGGGCATATTTCCTTCAGTAGGCTGGGTCAGGTCGGAGGTAGAGTAGGAAAAATAGATTACGAATCTCTACTCCTAATGTCTTAGTTGGTGAATAGTCTCCACGGTTTATTTTCGCTGATTTTTTTTCGTCCCTTCCCCACACCCCACCGGTTTAGTTTCGCGTCACCCTCTCACACAACAAAAAAAATCTGAACGGATCAGAACTTTCCATGCTGGCATAAATTATTTAGTAATATTTTTTTTGAAAAAATCAATCATGATCAATTTCTAAAGATCAAATCTAAATTAATTAACTTTACCTTAAATCGCTCAACGTCGGTACATCGTTTGTTTCTTTCCACCGAATGACCGATCTCTCGATCGATCACTACTAGGGAAAAGCCTAGCAGCAGCGCGGGTTTTGGGCCTCTAAGTAGCGCGGGGACCGGTGCTACAGCTAACGTATAGCAGTAGCGCCTGTTGTACCACGCTACTGCTATACATGAATAGCTGTAGCACTCTTTAGAAAAGGGCGCTACTGATATTATCTGCAGCGCTGTTTACTGGGAAGCGCTGCTGGTAAGGCGGCGCTACTGCTAAGTTTTCCCCCCTCGCTACTACTAGTTTTATTATTATTTTCCCTCCATATTTGTTTTGTATTTGAATAGGCTTTATACAATAATCTTTAGCATATCATACACATAAAAATGTAATCATAGCATATACATACAATTAGTCTCATCAAATCATGTCATCATCATAATCATCATCCAACACAAAGTGGTCTCTCGTCATCATCTCGAAAATAGCGATACAAGTCTCGATTACTTGCAAATACATCGCCATCCATCTAAACAATGATATACGCGAGAAGAGCTATCACTTTGAGTACATGAGTTCGTATCCCTCTCTCGCATTAGCGTGAACCTAAACTAACTACTGCCTGTCGCTCGGAAACCGGAAACCGGTACACCTGGGCCTGACACTCCGGCCACTTGTCGTATATATACTCCTGGCGTAGCACTTCTTCGCCATCTATGATCTATGCACCTGCATCGTCACATGAGTTGATGATATGCAACATATGTAGTTGAGCAACAAAAAGAGACAGACTTGGCAAAAATAGAAACAACATATCATAAGCATAAATAACAAAGTTCATCGTACCCCAAAATGCCCTAACTAGAGTGATTTTCGCTAGTCAAGGAGGAGGACGGTTTAATTATATCACAAATAAAGTTTCACCGTGCATAACTCAAAGTTTTGTCATACAGAAAGTATGGAATAAACGGACACATTGTCATATATCGACAATCACTCCAACATGTCGTTCCATCCATCCAAGTCAGGGAGATAGTCCCCGAGCCTAGTGAAAGGCTTCAGGTCGAGACACTGAGAGGCTATCCATATTCGGACGTCTTCCCGCGACATTTGTCCTTCTCCGTAGAACATCCCTGTTTTTCCGACGACCTCCTTCATGATGATTTGGGCAAGTTCGCGCTGGATGTTATAGAACTCAGCTCGAAGTCGATGATCCTCGATATCTCCTATGTCCTTTGCGCATTGCAGAATATGAGCATCGCCGGATCTAGGTGACATGCGAAGGTTCTGGTGATCCCGTCTGTACTCCAGCATGTGGTGTAGGACATAGAATCCATCATTAAGAGAATCGTTCGGTTGCTGGATGCACCAGAAGTCGGTCTTATGGCCGAAGGCGACCCTGCCGCCCCTTCTCTTCTTGTCCCTGACCTCTCCACCCATTGATTGGTAGTAAAACATAGCACTGTCGAGAACATCCTTGATGTGGGTGTAATCCTTTTTGTGAATGTTCTTCGACGATTCCAAGTAAAGAGCGTGGGAGAATCGGGGGTAGAGGATGATGAGGATGGCGCGCCCGCCGCTGCGCAAAATAAGTACACCCCAAATTAATTAGCCTCCACCATGCAAATGAATGATTGAAATCGAAGGAAGGATAGCAGCGCAGATGACTTACACGGGATGATAAGGCACGAGAATCGCCCCCTTGTCCTTATTGGCGAGCATGAAACTGATGATGTAATCCCTCGCGTATTCATGGTGCTTTGTGCAGACTCCCAAGAAGCCCTCGTGCATGTAGTACGGGTCAGCGACATAGATATGAGATATTTGCTCAACCCCGATGATGTAGTTCATGTGCAAGGCATAAAGGCGGACAAACGTAAAATCCAGCTTCTTCCCTTGAAACATGTCGAATATGTAATCGAATCGGAGGAAGAACTTATCCGCGGGGAAGCTATCGACATACGACATTTGCCGTGGAACGTTAACCATGTAGAGTGGGTATCCTGGATCTTTCGAGGCGATGAGGCCTTTCTCTACTAGCAGCACATCGTCATGAAGTCTCCTTAGATCGCCGAATCTGACCCGTAGCGCTGTTGCAGGTAGAATTGGTTGACCGAGGATATGCCATTTATCCGCATCGGAGATATCTATACGGTCTTGAAGCCGAGGCAGCTGAGGCGGCTGGATCATAGAATCAGCTTTTTTGCCTTTCCTCGCTTTCTTCCTAGACTTCTTTACTACCGGAAGGTAGTCCATAATACGTTGAGACGGCAATTCAGGCACCTACTCATGACGCTCAAACCCTGAGGAGGCGCCAGTATAGACATACTGTTCAGCGCCATTGTCGTCCTCATCCTCATCCATGGAGACGTCATCAGCGACTAATGGAGCCTCCTCCTTACCCCTTCCGCTATCACCCAACCCGACACCCGACGCTAATTGGATAGGTGGGTGTTGATGTTCATACCTTGTTGAGGCTACGTGCTCATGGGTGTGCTCCCGGCTGCCTCCAGACGAAGCAGACTCTTTGGTCACAACAGGACCCACACATTGCAACAATCACCAAGCCGCCACGGTGTCTCGTCGTTATCTCCCACTAGTATTGGACGAGGCAAATTCTCGTGGCCCGGTTTGACACTGGCCACGGAAACCTTGAAGACGTTCGGGGGGATCGGCCGGCTGTGGAACAATGGTTCCTTCGGCTCCATTATCATCGCCTTCCCCACGTCCACCTTCTGGTCGCCGATGGTGTACAATATGGTGCACGGGGTTTCGTCGGCCTGCAAAGAAAAGTCTGCGACGTGAGACATCCGAAAGGCAACGAAAACGGGAGATTACACATTTATATTGAAGGGGGCCGGTGTGACAGATACCGTGAGGGCGTCGAGCTCAGCTAAAGACGAAGCACCACCGAGCACGTCCGGTGCGGGAGCCGGTGCGGGAGCACGTGCAGCTGCTGGTGCTGGTGCTGGTGCAACGCTAGTCGAGCTGCTCCCCGCCAAGAAGTCAGCAAGGGGAAAGTCCGCTGCATTTTTTTTCTGGATTTTGCCTGGTCCAATTGAAAACGATCGGAACCAAGGAAGTAGAAATATCTACAGCCACCTGTTTTGCGGCAGCTACCGCTGTTGCGATTGTCTGAGTTGATTTCTTCTCAACCGCAATCTCAACCTTCTTGTCGATGTTTTCTTCATTTAACCTCCGTCTTTCCTTTCTCTCCTCCGTGGTCTCACGGTAGTACTTCTTCCACGTGGCGCCGTCTCTGACACCGTGCACGCGTCCATACGACGGTCGAGTATCCACCGGTTGTCGTTTCAATATGTTCAACGCCCGGTTGAATGGAGTGTCCCACTTGGGCCTTGCCAATGCCTCAGATGGTGAGTCGCTTTCGGCCGCAATCCTGTGCTGCTCTCTCTGCAAAAGGCACAAGGATCATTTACAAATATGACTAACATGTGCAGTCGAATTGATCAGAAACTAAAATTACCAGCAGTCTCATGAACTCCGTAATGACCGGTTTTATCTCGTAAACCTTCTTCACTGGGTCCCAACGGTGTCGGGCCCTGAGGACGTCACGCTCCTGCGGGACGGTGAACTCCGCCAAGGGGTCTGGGATACCCAGACTCGCGGCTTCCGCGTCCTCCTTGGCCCATTTGGACCTCTTTCCGCCGTAACCACGGCTTTCGAGGTGGTGGCTCCCAATGTTCCTCTCTTGAAGCCCCTTCATGTACTTTGACCTTTTTTTGGCAGCTTCGGCCTCGCAAGCCTCCTTGAATATTTGAAACTGCTCTTCCGTGATTTTCGGATTATCCTTTACAATCTCGGAGTAGGGTTCCTTCTTGTCAATGATCTTTGCTTTCACTCGATTTTTCCAGGCGGCCAACGCGTCGCTAAACTTGGTCATGGCGTGTTTGTTTATCTTCTTCATTGCTGGGTCCTCATCTGGATCTTCATAATCCTTCTCATTCCGGCCCGGGAACAAGAATATCTGGTGAAACTTCTTTAGGAGGGAGCTCCTCATATTTTCTATCTTCTGTAGTTTCTCATCGTTGATGGTGGCGGTTATCCGTATGATGCAGCCTATTTGATTGTCGTAGCATCGACGCGCTTCCTCGGACGCCTTTGGCTCAAAATTGCCGTCGTCCACCTCCGTGATCACCAGTCTAGTAGTCCTGAGTTTGTTAGGAAGTCGTTGCCTCTTTGCTTTCGGTTCTACACCGGCTCCGCTCCCCGAGGCAGCGCCAGTCTCAGTCTCAGCGCCGGTCTCGATGCCGGTCTGAGTCTGAGCGCCAGTCTCAGTCTCAGCACCGGTCTGCGTGTCGGTCTCAGTCCCCGATGCCACCGGTGGGCCCAGCAACAACATCGGTTGATCGTCGTCAAGGCTAAAAAATTCGTCTGCCGCCCGGTAGACGTCGTCGCAATCACCAGAACCCTGTCCTTCATCGTTGCTAGCCATGTTTTCTATGATTAAATCTAGTCAATTAATTTTAGACCTAATAAAATGAATAATGACATAAAAAAGGCCTATTGTTTTGCAGGAACGTTGACTCCTTCCTAGTGCGGCAAATCCTGGGCACTCGATATGTCCTAGTTTGTAGCACAAGTCATGCCGAAATTCACGGAAAATTTTGGCATGACCTTTGCTAAAAGTGGACAAATTGAGAACCTGAAATTTGCCGGAACGGAAATGAATCAACATTCCGGCAAAACATATATAGGCCACTCAGCTTTATTGAAACAACAAAGCCACTTGGGCACAAACAACATGACCACTTCAATGAAAAGATATAATCAACAATAAAAGTCTAGGAAGGGATCATCTTTAAAATAAAACTTGCCTAAATAACCTAGATGATTAACCTAATTAAACTAGTTAACCTGACTAGTTCTCTGTCAAAGCCCTAACTAAATTTTTGCACTAACCTAGGTAATTAACCTAATTAAACTACTTAACCTAACTACTTCTCTCTCAAAGCCCTAACTAAATTTTTTCCCTAACCTAGATAATTAACATAATTAAACTAGCTATCCTATGCATGAGAGAGAGAGAGAGAGGAGGGGTGGGGGCTTACAGAGGATGGCTCCGGTGGTGGCGAGGGAGGCAGTGGTGGCGAGGGAGGCAGGGGCGTCTCCGGTGACGGCGAGGGAGGCGGTTGTGGCGAGGGAGGATCCGGTGGCGTCGACGGCGGCTCCGGTGGCGTTGATGAGGCCGCGCGGCTCCGTGGCATTAGGGGCGGCTCCGGTGGCGTCGACGGCGCACGGCTCTGGTGGCTCGGGGGGCGTCGACGTCAGCAGGAGACGGCGGCGAAGTGGGGCGACGGCGAATCGGGGAGACGGCGGCGGGATGGGTCGAGAGATTTGGGGGGCAAGTGGTGGCCGGGAGGAAACGGTTTTTTGGTAAAGTCAAAACTAGCGGTAGCGCGTTTCGCAGAACGCGCTATAGCTAAGGTAGCTATAGCGCTTTTTCCAAAACGCGCTACTGCTATACCTATGTAATTTTCTCCCTTTTTTTATTTCCTTTTCTGTTTCTATAGCGGGGGTCCTGAAAACGCGCTGCAGCTACGTTAGTTATAGCGCCTCTTACTAACACACGCTACAGCTATGCCTTTCTCTGTTTTTTCGCTTTTTCATTTATTTTGCTTTACATTTTATTTTTTTTCTTTCTCCTTTTTCTGTTTCTTTCATTTTCATTTACTTTTTCTATTTGTTTTTCATTTTATTTTATGTTCATTAGCAGTAGCGGCCTTACTGGGAAACGCGCTGCTACTCATGCCCTAGCGGTAGCGTGCTTCCTGAAGCCTGCGACTGCTATGCGTAGCCCATCATTTCATCGATGGAAATATTAGTAGTAGCGCTTTTATGGCAACACGCGCTACTGCTACAATCGTATATGCAGCGCGATTTATTCTGAACCGCTACTGCTATCTAGCACTAGCGCCCTTTTTTGACCCGCGCTGTTGCTAAATTTCTGTGTATAAGGTTTTCCCTAGTAGTGGATGGTTTCCAAAGATAGCCCACCTCTCATTTTTATCTTTCGTTCGGTTTTTATGCCAAAACGACCTCTCAAAAAATCAAGCCCACCCCACCCGTTCCTCCTCCCCTTTCGTACAGAGCCCCATGCACGATCTGTTAAGAAAAGAAAACACACGCGATCTATTCCACCGCTGCCCCAGTCCTACTCTCCCTCCCCTCCTCATAGCAGCAGCGACGGGGGAGTGCCACATGAAGCAGCAATGGGACGACGGCGGCGGCAAGCAGAAGGTGGCCGTATAAGTCTATCCCACAGGGTCGTTCATCTCTCACCATTTTCTTTCTCCAGATCAAAATTGAGATATAGGGCGGTTGACCGGGGGCGACGTTGATGGGGCGGCGGATGTGTGTGCCTGCATCGTTGGAGCACGAAGAGTGGCGCCGGCACCATGGACGTGAATGCTGACCGCGTCATGAGTCATGACCAAGAGCTGGGGAGAGGCTGTGGGTGTCGTTGGGAACGCGGTCGGCGGCCTCCTCAGGGTGGACAGGGTCCAGGCGCCCTGATCGGGCCGCGACCGGTCTGGACAGGAGCGGATCGAAGTTTCCTGACGAAGAGCCAATTCATCTATGGTAGCGGCTCTACATACATCAAGCTCGTCCCGGGGAACACCGACGCCCGCCAGCACCGTCACTGTCAGCACATACTAGGTGTGTACACCATCGCTTCCAATTTCAGATTACTGATGAGCTTTTACTGCAATCAAGGTGACTATAATACTAACAGTGTGTGCATGAATTGATTTGAAATTCAGACATCGTTTTTGGGGGAGCAAGATGCGGCACACCGACGTGTTTGTCTGCACCCGAAGTGCCCTTCGAGCGAACACACGTGAACGAGAGATGCTCGAGGAAGAAGGAAGCCACAGGTATTTTTCGCTGCACAAACTTCAGATCTTTTTTGTTCTATTTCTCTTCTATTTATTCAAACTTACAGAACGGAAACAGGGCTTCACGCACCTGGTTTTTGCCGTCATGATCCACGAGCATATTAACGAGGCGTGAGAGTCGCTCAGGTTGTTAGACCCGCGAGCTAAACTAGCTAACAGAAACAAAGCGTTCAAGCCTAGCCTGACGAAAAACCAAAATTCTAACTGAGATAACTGAAAACGTGCCAGGGCCCTGAGATTTATTCAACAATGTTTGCCAACATCGCCGGCAAGAAGGAGGTGCAGTTCGTGCCCAGCGTGCGTGCATGCACGGGCTGCACCTCTTCATCGCGTCAGCAAGGCCGGGGACGTGACGACTGCAACAAATTTGATGGAGACAGACGGCCACCGTGGTCGTGGAAGAGAGGATGTGTGCGTCATGTAGGCGGCGTCCGACCTAATTCCTGAGCTGTAGGTGGGCTAGCTTGAAAAGTTCAGAGAAGATCCAAGGTACATGTGGCTGTGTGTTTCCAACGTACAATCTTGTAGCTTAATTTATGCTGATCATGCATGGCAAAATTTTCTCCAAGAAGATGCAAAATAATTTTAGATAGCCTATGTGCTAACATACATGCTCCAGATCTGTTTATAATAAGTTTGTATTACCAATTTCCCATGGCTTCCTTTCATTCGCTTTGAGTACAAAATGCAGAGTTCGTGCTTCAATCATCCGTACCTCAAATCTAAATGTGCTTACTAACTTCACATATATCTGGTGCATGTATATATCTGCAGATAAGGGCTATAAATCACATTGTTTAGGCAATCTCAAATTGAAGAGGGTTTTTTCATTGATAACCCCTCGATAACTTGGACTACTCTTATATCTCTTTCCTATTGTGATTTTGTTTTGCAGATTGTAGTGAATATTGGTGCATTGATATTAGTGCTTAAAATTGATAGTACTAATTTGAGAAGATGGATTCATAACAATATGATTTGGTTAAACAAGATATATTGGTCTATCAATCAATACAATAATGGCTGACATTATCTTTGTGGTATGAGACTACAATAGTACTTCCTCTACAAAGTAATATAAGATCTTTTAGATCACTATTTTAGTGATCTAAAAGATCTTATATTAGTTTACGAAGGGATCAGTATTTTGTTCTGCAGATTGAGCCAAACTTAGTGGCATATTACCAAGTTGTGCAACGAATCTCCTGTCTCCCAGTAGCAATTCAATCAAAATTAACTATAGGTTATCCTTTCTATGTAATGATAATAGTTTCCCATTGCATGAGCAAAACATAATGACGCCGCCGGTACGTCGTTCATTTTGTATGACAAATAGAGCTGATGTACCCACTTTCAACATTTCATTATCTTTGGATATATAGGACAGAGGTGAATCTCGTGACGAGATCCAGTGCATAATGTGGAAGTAGTGCTATTCAATCTAACACGGAAAAGAAAGTGTTGCATAGGGACCTCACCTAGAGGGCCAACCGAAAACATTAGAATTGCACAAGGACGGTGACATTTACAATTGCGTGGAGAGTGTGGTTAAGAAGGAAAGTGAATCTCCATTAGTCGCTATATAAATGGATGTCAAATACATGCTTGACTGTGATTTCCGAATTAGAATAGTTTTCACATGATGAATTTTTCTTTTGTTATTCCATGCAAAACACGGGCATATTTGTGGCTATATTATATATTTCCCTTGGCAACAAGTTCTTACATGTTTCTCTTTGACAAAGTTCTACAGCAAGCAAGCATCTATAAGATTGATGAAGATTATTGAAATTTTGTCACATTGCTTAGAAGAATGATATTCTAATAAATATCTTTATCTTCTAGATGTCTCTATTATCTCAATTATTCCCTACCATTGAAGGAAGTCTATACATCGTGTTCGTTTTGCTTCGCTTCATAACACAATGATCAATCAAAGGAAAAAAATCACCATCTCGTTTGATCCCACCCGCATGCAAAGAGAGAGTTAAAAAATCAACGGTGGAAGCCCACACATGCATGCCGACTCCACCCTCGATTCCTCGAGCAGCCTCTCTCCAATCAACACCTTCCAATCTTCCATCCCCACACCGCCGCCCCACTCACGCCGCTGCCCAATATGAGTCCCCTCCTCACATACACGCCGCCACCAGTCATGCCCCGGCTGATGTACCCACTTTCAACATTTCATTCTCTTTGGATGTATATATAGAAGAGAAGTGAAGCTCGGGAGATGATGAGATCCAGTGCATAATGTGGAAATATTGCTATTCAATCTAACACGAAAAAGAAAGTGTTGCACAGGGACCTCGCCCAGAGGGCCAACCGAAAACATTAGAATTGCAAACGGACTATGACATTCACAATTGTGTGGAGAGTGTGGTTACGGAGATATGATGACTTCCAAGAAGAAAAGTAAATCTACATTAGTCGCTATATAAATGGAAGTCAAATACATGCTCGACTTTGATTTCCGAAATTAGAATAATTTTCACATGATGATTTTTTTGTTATTCCATGCAAAACACGGGCATATTTGTGGCTACATTATATATTTCCCTTCGCAACAAGTTCTTACATGTTTCTCTTTGACAAAGTTCTACAGCAAGCAAGCATCCATAGAATTGATGAAGATTATTGATATTGTTTTCACATTGCTTAGAAGATTGATATGCTGGTAAATATCTTTTTTATCTTCTAGATGTCTCTATTATTAAATCTCTATTATCTCTACTATTCCCTACAATTGGAGGAAGTCTATACGTCGTGTTCATTTTGCTTCTCTTCATAACACCAATGATCGATCGAAGGAAACAAAATCACCATCTCGCTCGATCACACCTGCGTGCAAAAAGAGAGTTAAAAATCAACGGTGGAAACCCACGCATGCATGCTGACTCCACCCTCGATTCCTTGAGCAACCTCTCTCCAATCAACGCCTTCCAATCTTCCATCCCCACACTGTCGACCCACGCATGTCGCCACCCAGTACGAGTCCCCTCCTCACACACACGCCACCGTCAGCCATGCCCCGACCGCCATTGGCCCCCCTATTCCACCTCTGCGGCTAGCTCTGTCCTCCATCACTGGTTGGCTGCCTGCGCCCGCCACGCAGTTGTGGAGCGGGTCACGGGAAAGGCGGACGGCTGGCTACGGGCTGGACGGGAAAGTGATGTCGGCGATGGAGACCATGCTGACGGGCAAGGCATGGTCAATGGTGGCCTTCACAGTGTTCATGAGTGAGAGCGAGGCATCGTCCATCGTGCAACCAGAGAAATCGAAGCCCGGCCCGAAGTTGGCCGACGTAGAAGATGACAGACCCGAAGGACGGCGACAGTTCCGCCACCACCACACCGTCTCTGAACTTGGTGGAGATGCGGAAGAAGAGCGCTGGCAGTGTGAAGACCCTTACGCCTCCTGTCGCAAACCATGACCACGGCCATGACATCGGTAAGAAAGATACTAACTTTATACATATTCACTAGCTTAAAAAGCATTGACATCTTTTCTTATGCGGTCAACCCAGATCACCAAGAACAAGTATACTGCACACTACATTGTTTGGACATATGTGACTCATAGATAGAAAATATTCATAAGACAGGCCAGCCGTGGGTGGTGTGGCTAGGTAGTTTCAGAATTCAGTCCTGCAGTTCCTGCAAGCTCGACTCTGCTATTTAATCAAGCTTTGTGTACCTTGTAATAGTGACACACATGGACACGTGAAGTTGAGTGATATTAATATAATTTAATCATGGACGACATATATTCACTTATAAGTTCTTTGGTGGCGAGCGATTTGACTGGTTAAGGAGACACGAAGTCACGAAGAAGGAAGGAAACGAAAGAGAGTATGTATTTGTCATTGTACGATGAAAACCAAATGTCACCATGATGTGAATTAAGTAAATAATTTGATCAATGCATCTATATTTTTATTATTTTGTGACAACACACGAGCATTTGGCTTCTGCCCGTAGCAACACACGAGTATCGTCCTAGTCTGATTTAGTTCTGGAAGAGGCCTATCAGGCTAGTTTTCTTTTATCACAAGAGTAATGGAAATAATTTAGAGCATTTTTCCTATGATTAATTATTCCTTAATTAACATGGAAACTATAATGGGTCTTCGGAACGTGTATGGTGGGTCACGTTGGCTCTTTTTTCCCCACGGCAATAGTAATGTAAATTTAACGTTTAAGAAAGAGCTTTTTTCTTTTGAAATAATTTAGAGCATTTTTCCTATGATTAATTATGCCTTAATTAACATGGAATCTATAATGGGTCTTTGGAATGTGTATGGTGGGTCACGTTGGCTCTTTTTTTCCCACGGCAAAAGTAACGTAAATTTAGCGTTTAGGAGAAAGCTTTTTTCTTTTGCTTAGGATTTTGCGATTAGATCTACACAGTAATAATTCGGTCCCACCAAATGAACGACTCGTAAAATCTAATTAACATGAGAATTTCTTGAAAGTGCCTAATTAGTATAGATATAGATAGATAGATATAGATATAGCATTCCACATCAAAAATTATCTTTTTTATCATTTACTTACTCGGGGACGAGTGGGAATTAAGCTTGGGATGCTGATACATCTCCGTCGTATCTATATTTTTTTTATTATTCCATGCCAATATTATACAACTTTCACATATTTTTAGCACAATTTATGTGATTTATTGGGCTAACATATTGATCCAGTGCCCAATGTCAGTTCCTGTTTGTTTCATGTTTTTTGTTTCGCAGAATATCCATATCAAATGAAGTCTAAATGCGATAAATATTTACGGAGAATTATTTTGGAATATATGTGATTTTTGGGAGGGGAATCAATGCAAACGGAGGCCCATGGCCTCCACTACCCCCCACGGCGCCCCCCCCCCCCCCCCCCCCCCTGCGGTGGTGCCTAATGGGCACCCCGTAGGTCTGTTGGGGCTCTTCTTCCACTACTGCAGGATACTGCTAATGCGAAACTACAATCAGAGATCCTTCGACGAAACTGTGTGTGATGCATTAATTGCAAAAGGTTATGTAAAAACCTGCCAAAAAAGATGCAAAACGTTTGCGACGGCGGATACATCAAACACGGTTCAGATTTTCGTTGCGTGTGTGATGTGGGGCACATGGCTTAGTTCAATGATTTGGTTGTGATGAGGCGGAAGAGCAGAAACGGGCAGCCAGATGAAGGCGTGTGTGATATATGGCATACAGTATACTCAAATTAGCTATTTGTGATTTGGCAACACCACAGAAGCGGCCAGCCAGGTCAAGGTGTCTGTGATTGAGGGCATACACTTCAGATGGATAAACTATTTGCGATTAGGCAACACAATAGAAATGGTCAGCCAGATCAAGGTGTCTGCGATTGACGACATACACTTCACACAGATGAACTGTTTGCGATTAGCCACAACAAACAAAAACAATTAGATGGATCAAAGTATGTGCGCTAGACGGGCACACATTCTAATTAAAAGAAGCGTGCGCGATGGTAATAACGAGCGCACGGTTGATGGAACAAGACGTGTGCCGACATCGCCTATTGTGGTGCACCCTATGGTGCAAACGCCACGTACGCGGCCGAGAATGCGTGCCCACTTTACGCCGTCCGCGAATAGTGCCACACTTAGAAATTATAGAATCGTAAATATATTTTGAGCCTGCGTCCCGTCAAATTCCAAGTTACTACCACGCTATATTTAGTTGCAAACATGTTCACAACGATCAAAACCTAAACGGTTTTCCACTTAGGAGTGTATTAGTACTCGGTTATAAATACTACCTACTCCAAGATGACTGCACATTCCTCCTCAACTCCTCATCAACAAAAACAAACAAGTCATTCATCGTCGTTCCCTTGCGTCTGCCATGGCCCGCATGAGTTCTGGGTTGTGCGATTACTACCAGGGAGAGGCGAGCATGGAAGTGGAAGCACGAAAGATGTCCCGCCTCGCCGCGAAAGTAGTCGACATGTCCCGCCGCACCGTTGTAGCAGCACAGAGGCCCCGCCGCGCCATCAATGCAGCAGGCTGGTCCAGCCGTGCAGTAGAAGCAGCAGAGATGTCCTGCTACACCACGAATGCAGCATAGATGTCCTCCCGCACAACGACGGCCTGGGAAAATATCTCGCGGGCTAGAGAGGACTCTCACAGGCGCATGCGTGCTATGCTCAATGACCTGATGGGTCGGATCTTCGACTAGATGAAGCTGCGGGACGAGAAGAATGCCTTGTTTGAAAATGCTACCACTATCATCCGGGGACTAGAGAGCGAAGCTCCACACCGAGCGTGACCTGCTGAGGGCGAAGATCGCCGGAATGACGGAGCGGCACGAGGAGACCACTGCCTTGTTGAAGAGGAACGGCGTCATCGTCCTTAAGTTGGACGAGAATGCCATGCTCCACATCAAGCGCCAAAGGCTGGTGGAGGAAACCATGGGTGCTCTCAAGCAGCGTCTTGAGGACATGAAAGAGCTCATCGCCGCTCGCCGCGGGAACTAGTCTCCGCGGCCTGCAGCAACACATCAAGAAACTAGATATCAATGAGCCAGATCATTGTCTGCATCTTCCTTCTTCTTTCGCCGTTGTGTATTTCAGGCGTTGCCGCATGTGGCTTTTTTAATTATCTTCCTTATATTCACTGTCATCGTCCTTATATTCATCCGTCTTTCTGTAAGTCGCAGTCGATGCTATATAGGTCTGTCGGATCTTGCATCAAGATCCGTGCAAAACTTTATTTTCAGATTTTCTTTTTTCTCTCTTAAATATCAGTCGAGTGAGAAATATTCACGCCATTAAACAGGGGCTCGGACGCCATTAATGGAGACATTGGGAGAGAGTTGGGCGGCGGATAGAGGTCAAAGGGCTCTCCTCCTGATGAGCACATGCAGGGGTCTGATTGCATGCCTCCCGTACTCAAATAGCTACTCCGCACGGCACCTCCTAGCCAATAAAAAAGGAGACGCGTGGCGGCACGTAAATGGTAAGTAGAACGCCCATGGTCTCAATAATACTTGTGTTTACAATTGTAACGTGACAAGACTTGTTCCAAAATGACTTTGTTGATTGTCCATGTGTGCGCCTTGGCAAATTGGACAAAAATTACCAGAGCATGTTGGTGCCATGTCATGACACCATACCAAGTTTCATGATTTTTAGGCGGGTTTTGGATTTACGAGAATTTTGAAACCAAGTTTCTCGATGTTTCTGGCCAAGCCAAGACGCCCAGATGTTTGAATTCCATTCCCATTTCTTGCACGGGGCCTAGAAATTGACCCAAGTACATATAAATGATTTTTCAACTAACTTTGATGCACTAGAGCATGTGCATGTAGTTCAAATTTGAATTATGTGCATTAAATGCCTAGAAATTCAATTAATGTATAAAAAAGGTCAAACGAACCTGGAATAATTCCAAAAATTAGCATGAAACTCCTATTGGTCTAAGCTGCCTGTGTAAAAAAATCAAGGCGGGAGAAGGCAGTGTATGTCATTTCGCACACGGAGGTGACACGTTCCCTCTCGGAACCACGAGCCTTCTTGAGAGAAGCTCCGGTTTGCAAGAAGCTTATACCAAAGCTTGGCCCAATTCGGCTAAAACAATTACCACAGCATGTTGGTGCCATGTCATGACACCATGCCAAGTTTCATGATTTTCATGCGTGTTTTCGATTTGCAGGAATTAAAAAACCAAGTTTCTCAATATTTTCGGTCGAGCCACGACGCCCAGATGTTTGAATTTCATTCCCATTTCTTGCATGGGACCTAGAAATTCACCCAAGGACACACATGTGATTTTTCAACCAACTTTGGTGCACTGGAGCATGTGCTTGTAGTTCAAATTTGAAATATGCACATTAAATGCCCAGAAACTCAAGGAATGTATAGAAAAGGCCAAACGAACCCAGAATAATTCCAAATTTTAACATGACACTCATATAGTTCTATGTTTCCTCTGTAAAAAATCAAGGGGGGGATGGCAGCGTATATCGTTTTACACACAAAGGTGACACGTTCCCTCTCGGAACCACGAGTCTTCTTAGGAGAAGCTCCGGTTTGCAAGAAGCTAATACCAAAACTTGTCCCAATTCGTCCAATTTTTTTACCACGGCATGTTGGTGCCATGAAATGACACCATGCCAAGTTTCATGATTTTCAGGCTTCAATTTACTGGAATTTAAAAAACCAAGTTTCTCTGTGTTACCGGCCGAGCCACGACGCCCAGATGTTTAAATTTCATTCCCATTTCTTGCATGGGACCTAGAAATTAAACCAACGAAACACATGTGATTTTTCAACCAACCTTGGTGCATTGGAGCATGTTCTTGCAGCTTAAGTTTGAATTATTCACATTAAATGCCCAGAAACTCAATTAATGTATAAAAAGGGCCAAACGAACCCGGAATAATTCCAAATTTTAACATGACACTCATATAGTTATATGTTTTCTCTGTAAAAAATCAAGAGGGGGCAGCGTATGTCGTTTCGCACACAAAGGTGACATGTTCCCTCTCGAAACCACATGCCTTGTGGAGAGAATCTCCAATTTGCAAGAAGATTATACCAAAACTTGTCCCAATTTGGCTAATTTCTTTACCACAGCATGTTGGTGTCATGAAATGATACCATGCCAAGTTACATAATTTTCACGCGAGTTTGGGATTTACAGGAATTCAAAAACCAAGTTTCTCAATGTTTCCGGCCGAGCCACCACGCTCAGATGTTTGAATTTCATTCCCTTTCTTGCATGGGACCTATAAATTCACCCAAATACACACATATGATTTTCCAACAAACTTTGGTGCACTGGAGCATGTGCTTGTAGTTGAAATTTGAATTATGCACATTAAATGCCTAGAAACTCAATTAATGCCTAAAAATGCCAAACGAACCCGGAAAAATTCAAATTTTAACACGAGACTCATATAGTTGCATGTTCACTGTAGATAAATGGTCTAGCAATTCAAACACCATCCTTTCCCTCCATAACACCATTTTGTCTTTCAAAACAGAATGAAAAAATCAGATATACCACAAACAGTTTACTAGCAAGAATCGTGTGTGATGCGATATAAAATATCTTGGTGCACCGTCTTGTCTAGCTTACGCAGGAAGCTTCATTGTCTACAGTCCACCGCCCGCACTTGAACCATAGTTGCGTGCTAGTTTCTCGCAGCACCGAGCCAAAATTTTTTGCCACCGCGAAAATATCTATCTCCCCCCCACCAAAAGCCACACTTTCACTGTTCCTCCTTGCTTTCCAAGTTCAAACCTTCACTGTTGCTTACTGGCAGTGCCCCCTCCTTGCCGGCGACCCTTCTTCTTGCAGCGCCGCCTCATCACCGGCGACCGTTCTTCTTGCAGCGCCGCCTCCTCACCGGCGACCCTTGTTCTTGCTGCGCGGCCTCGTCGATATGGTCAAGTAATCCACACCCCACCCACACCGTCCTCCTCCTTCCCCGTCCCACATGCCCCAACCGACAGCGCGATACCTTCCGCCGAAATCATTAGCCCCGTACTCCAATTAAGCGCCTCCCACGACCATTTTGCATGCAGCGTAACATGGAGCTCAGTGGCATCTGGCAGCAGAGAAGCAAATCGCGGCCGCACGCGCAGACGAGGTCGCTATGGATGCCATGCATGTCGGCCGCCAGATCTTGGCGGAGCACCTCATTTTCGAGGCCACCGTCGACACCGCCACGCGGTTGTCTACTTTAAAATACAGTTCGTGTTGTTTCTTGAGGGCACCACCAGTGCCTTCTAGTGATTTGCCCTCTGTAATGTTAATATGCAATCTAATATCCTGAAATGTAATATTCAGTTAATAGTTTGGTCCAACAATTGCTACATTTCTTAGTACTTTTCTTAAGCATTCTTGGTTTCGTTAAATGTCTTATCTTCTAGTATATGTTCTATTCTGCAATGTCGTGTTAACTGTTTAGGTTCATTTGGTCTGTTGTCCAGATAATTGTTTGGTTCACCGCTGATTACCTCTCAAACCACCTGCATGGTCAAGAGGCGAGGAAGGTATTCATTCAACACCTAGGGTACAATACTAAAGTCTTCCTAAAGAGGACGAAGGTTGGGTGGCAATTATCCATAGCCACTTGCCTAAAGTTGCAAGGACATTCGACATCATTGAAGGATCAATATTCGCCTTCCGCTTCTGTAGTTTCCCAGATGAGATTCATCTATCTATTTACCGTGTATGATGCTACTTTTCCAAAGGTTTTTGATGTTGCATGTGAAACTTGGTGTTGTTGTGTAATGGCGTAGCTAGCTATATCCCTCTTTGGTGTAACTGAGTGCTGAAGCTATCTGATGTAATTCGATTATGAAATCCTGGTTGCCGTTATACGAATATGAAATATCTGGTGTGTTCATAAGAAATGTCAATTTGATTACTACATGGATTATCAATAATAGGCTAATTACCCTGCTTATTGGGGTTTTCTATTGCAGACGGTTACTCAGACAAGAACATGGGCGATGAAGTCAAACAACCCACACAGTTTTTAGAAAGTTGGTGTGTTGGATCAACTAACAATCACACACACCTTCCGGCAGACAACTGTTTGCATTAGGCCACCTTGCACAAACGTTTCCACACAAAAAACTGTGTGTGATATACATACGAACGGAAACGTTTTTCTGGGATTCACAGTGTGGGATGTACATACGAACAAAAACGATTGGGCTTTGATGCCTCACCCGATCACACATGAGCTCATTTTCCCCCGCATGTGTGGCCGGAGGGCCTATCCACGGCGGTTTCTGGGTCGTGTGGGAAGGACACCCCTATCGCACACACTCACTAGGTGATGGTTTAAAACTCCGTCACAGAAAGGGGGTAAAAACCATTTGTATAGCACGTCTCTATACTAGTGTTGGGATACAAGGAAGCTTATATCCAGAAAAAAATCGTGTTAAAATATGTGCGCAATCGGAGTCACGGATCTCTTGATATTTAAGAAACGGTTTTCGGTCAGAAAACAGGAACGTGAAATAGAAGAAAACAGAGAGCGATCCAATCTCGAAGGGGCTCTCGCGCCTCCGCCGCCATGGAGGCCATGGACCAGAGTGGAAACCCTCCTCCCATGTAGGGGGGACATCAAGGAACAAGAAGAAGGAGAGTGGTGTAACTGAAGGAAATATGCCCTAGAGGCAATAATAAAGTTGTTATTTATATTTTCTTATATCATGATAAAAGTATATTATTCATGCTAGAATTGTTAACCGGAAACTTGATACATGTGTGGATACATAGACAAAACGCAGTGTCCCTAGTAAGCCTATACTAGACTAGCTCGTTAATCAAAGATGGTTAAGTTTCCTGACCATAGACGTGTGTTGTCATTTGATGAACGAGATCACATCATTAGGAGAATTATGTGATGGACAAGACCCAAACGTTAGCATAGCATATGATCGTTCAGTTTATTGCTACTACTTGCTTAATGTCAAATACATGTTCCTTCGACCATGAGATCATGCAACTCCCGGATACCGAAGAAATACCTTGTGTGCTATCAAACGTCACAACGTAACTGGGTGATCATAAAGATGCCCTACAGGTATCTCTGAAGGTGTCTGTTGAGTTGGTGTGAATCGAGATTGGGATTTGTCACTCCATGTATCGGAGAGGTATCTCTAGGCCCTCTCGGTAATACACATCACAAGAAGCTTGCAAGCACAGTGACTAAGGAGTTAGTTGCAAGATATGATGTATTATGGAACGAGTAAAGAGACTTGCTGGTAACGTTGCAGCCCAAAAACGGGTCAGCACATGGAATATGCTGGCAATATAACACAGTAGAGCAATGAACAGATAAATGCTATCACTACATGCATATATGGCTGGCGGAGGCTCTATGGTTACAATGTTTTGCGAAAAGCCAATTTTTTCCTACAACAAAGGAATATATTTTATTTAACTATCATGGTAGTTGAAACATTGAGAATGGTACCCCCATCTCAATCCCAATTAAAAGTAATCATTAACAACCCAACAAATTAATTTAGAGTGATGAGATCAAATCAATAATTCAAGTACTAGATACTCAAGTTGTCCATAACCGGGGACACGGCTAACCATGATTAGTTTATACACTCTACAGAGGTTTGCGCACTTTTCCCCACAAGACTCGATCTCCTCCGTTGGATTTCTCGCACTACATGGTGTTTGAGAAACGGATGACCGAGACACAGTCTTTCAGAAGCATCAACTCTAACCCCGGGTAGACAGTACCAACGTACATCCCCTACATCTGCTAGCCTACCACTGGAAGAGGTCATGCAATATACTCAACTATGCTAGAGCCCATAATAGCTTGTTGCTGCACACAGAAGTTTCTAGCATGAATAATCTTATGATCCCTTTGAGCCTGGGTGGCGGACCATAGGAGGATCACATGGTATAACCCCGGGATCTCCTAGGACAACACTGGTATAATCCCAGGTGCCCAAAACCAACAATCCACCCAGATGTGTATTAAAGTTGCCACCTTAAATTGAACCATTAATTAATAAACTCACATCTGTCATCGATACACTCAAACCCAGTCCATGTCTACGAGCATAGCATAGCAATATAAGCATAACGTAGAAGTAACTCCCAAGGGTTTGATAATAAAACATGTAATAGGTTCTACCTCATCAACTACTTCCCAAACCCACAAGTTAATCACATCCTAATCATGCAGTGTTTGAGGTTTGGAACTAATGCATAAAAACTGGGTATGAAAGAGTATGATCAATGTGTTACTTCCTTGCTGACGATCTACAAATCCTAGAGACTCGTAGTAGCACGCTTCGCACTCCGGGAATTCTATCACAAACAAAAAATAGCATACATAAGCAATCAAGCAAAGATGCACGGATAAAACTCACATAATAAGACCTAACCAGAAATTTCAACTGAAGAACTCCAGTTTGCAAAAAGAATCAAATCAAACGGAGCAACGAAACTCAAACTACCAAAGAAACAGGGTCCAATTACTAATCTGGACTAAAGTCAAATTTTACAGTACCAAAATCTTGTTCAAGTTGGTTAAACAGAAATAGGGTTTCGAGACAAAGATCTAGGCACTTGTTTCACCTCATTTGGATAAACGAGCGAAAAGATATACTAGACCAAAGATTAGGGCAGAAATCACGATCGAAAATAATCACGGAAAAACCCTGGAAAAAGAAAAACTGACAAACTGGCTAACGAACGAACGTTCATTGTCTGCGACTAACCGATGAACAATGTTCGTTAAAACAAACGTACGGACGAACGTCCGCAAAATAAACAAACCGACGGAAAACCGAACGAACTGATCTATTTAAAAAAACTAGATCTAGGGTTTAAAAAACCGAAGGGTTTTTCTGTGAAAAACCAATGAACAGCGGCGGCGGCTACCTCCGACGAGGTCGGCAGCGGCGGCGGGATCGCGGGGCGGCGGCGGTGCGGCTCCGGCGGGACGGCGGCGGTGCGGGACGGCGGCGCGGGGCGTCGGCGCAAGACGCGGGGCGGCGACGACGGCGCGAGGCGCGGCGGCGGCGGCGTCGCGGGCTGCCGACGGCGGCGGGCTAGGGTTTGCAGGGCGGGGTGGCTGGGCTGGCGTGGTCGGGCGCGGGCTTATAAGGCCAGCCAGGCGAGGTGTCCGGGTCGAACACGGCCCATTAGGTCGGTGCTCTTTTTAAAAAAACTGATGCAGGAAAACAAATAAAGGAAATACTAAACTGACTCCAAAAATCTTAAAATAAATTTTCATGATCCTGTAATAATATTGTGGACAAAGTGAACATTTATTTGGGCCTCTAATGCAATTTTGAAAAACGCCTATTTTTCCTAATTCAAATAAAATTGCAATAAAATCCAAATAAAAATTCTTATTTAATTTTAAAAAATTTCCTCCAATACTTCATTTATTTTGGAGAAGTCATATTATCTGCTCTCATATATTTTAATATGAAATATGTTTGGAGAGAAAAATAATTAAAACCAAAGTGATCCTTATTTCAATATTTGATAAAATTCAAATATGAAAAACGTGAAATCCCCAACTCTCTCCATAGGTCCTTGAGTTGCTTAGAATTTCGAGGATCGTGAAACGAAAAGGCAATGAAATATGATATGCATGAATGACCTATGTATAACATTCCAAATTGAAAATTTGGGATGTTACAAACCTACCCCCCTTAAGATGAATCTCGTCCTCGAGATTTGGGTTGGCTAGAAAATAGGTGTGGGTGGTCCTTGCGTAGATCATCCTCTCGTTCCCAGGAGGCTTCATCCTTGGTATGGTGGCTCCACTGAACTTTGCAAAACTTGATAACCTTGCTGGGAGTAACTCGGCCGGCAAACTCGAGAATTTTGACAGGTTTCTCCTCATATGTCAAATCACTATCCAACTGAATTGCTTTGAGGGGCACTGTATATTTTAGAGGAATATCGGCCATCTCTGCATGGCACTTCTTTAACTGGGAAACGTGAAACACATCATGAACTCCTGACAACCCTTCGGGTAACTCCAACTTGTAGGCAACCTCTCCCATGCGTTCCAAAACTCGGTATGGTCCTACAAATCTCGGGGCTAACTTTCCCTTAACTCCAAAACGTTTAACTCCTCGCAGAGGTGACACTCGCAGATATGCTCTATCTCCGATTTCATATACTACCTCCTTGCGTTTTGAATCTGTATAACTCTTCTGTCGGGACTGAGCTACCTTCAGTCTATCTCGAATCAGCTTAACTTTCTCTTCAGACTCCTTAATCAAATCTGGTCCAAACAACTAGCGGTCTCCAACTTCATCCCACATCAATGGTGTTCGACATCTTCTTCCATACAGGGCTTCAAACGGTGACATCTTCAAATTGTCCTGGTAGCTGTTGTATGAGAACTCCGCGTAGGGAAAGTTTTCATCCCAACTAGATCCATAATCTAATGCACAAGCTCTCAACATGTCCTCCAGAATTTGATTGACTCTCTCGGTCTGTCCATCCATCTGCGGATGAAAGGCCGTACTGAACTCTAGCCTGGTTCCCAAAGTCTAGTGCAGCTGGTGCCAAAACTTTGAAGTAAACTGTGTTCCTCTATCTGATACGATGGTCCTCGGAACTCCATGCAGACATACAATCTTGGTCATATATATCTTGGCCAACTTTGCATAGGTATATGTGGTTTTCACTAGGATAAAGTGGGCTACTTTGGTCAAACGATCCACTACTACCCAGATAGAATCATATCCCGATCGGGTCCTGGGTAAGACGGTGATAAAATCCATGACAAGCTTGTCCCACTACCATTCGGGTATCGGCATAGGCTGCAGTAATCCTGCTGGCTTCTGATGTTCTGCCTTCACTCTCTGACATACATCACATATGGCTACATACTCGGCAATATCTTTCTTCATACCAGTCCACCAGAAACGCTCCTTCAAATCCAAATACATCTTGGTGTTTCCGGGGTGTATCGAGTATGGTGAGTCATGAACCTCCTAAAGTATTAACTTCCTGATCTCCGCATTATTGGGCACATATACACGGTCCTCAAACCACAAGGTGTCGTGCTCATCCTCACGAAAACCCTTGGCTTTTCCTTCACTCATCTTCTCAATTATTTCAGCAATTTCTTTACCTTCCTTCTGAGCTTCTTGGATCTTTTCCAATAATGTTGACTGAACCTCTAATGATGCGACAAAGCCTCTAGGAACTATCTCCAAACGAAGCTCCCTGAGATCTTCTGCTAACTCCTTTGGCAATCCTCCGCTTACGAGGGTATTGACACCGGCTCAAAGCGTCTGCTACGACATTGGCCTTTCCTGGATGATAGTGCAACTTCATATCACAATCCTTTATGAGTTCCAACCATCTCCTTTGCCTGAGGTTCAGCTCCTTCTGTGTGAAAATTTACTTCAAACTCTTATGATCCGTGTACACATCACAACAATTTCTAATAAGAAAATGTCTCTAGGTCTTGAGCGCATGCACTACGGCTGCTAACTCCAAATCATGCGTTGCATAATTCAACTCATGCGGTCGAAGCTGTCGTGAGGCATATGAAACCACTCTTCCGTCCTGCATAAGTACTCCTCCAAGTCCTAAGCGAGAGGCGTCGCAATACACTTGGAAATCCTTGTGTATATCCGGCAGAATCAGCACTGGGGCTGTAGTCAAACGTTTCTTCAACTCCTGGAAACTTGCTTCACATTCTTCAGTCCAATGGAACTTGGTGTCCTTCTTCAACAATTGCGTCATAGGCTTCGCAATCTTGGAGAAATTCTCAATAAATCACCGATAGTATCCCGCGAGTCAAAGAAAATTGCGGATCTCTCCAACTGAGGTGGGTGCCAACCACTCGGTGACTGACTGAACCTTGGTAGGATACACTGCTATACCTTCTCCTGATATAACATGTCCAAGAAATCCAACTTCCTTCAACCAAAACTCACATTTGCTGAACTTGGCATATAACTGGTGTTCCCTGAGCTTCTCGAGAACTAAGCGCAGATGTTCCTTGTGTTCCTCTTCATTCTTCGAGTATACCAAGATATCATCAATGAACACCATGAAAAACTTATCCAAGAATGCCATGAACACCTTGTTCATCATACGCATGAAATAGGCAGGGGCGTTAGTCAGTCCAAATGACATAACTGTACACTCATATAACCCGTACCTTGTGGTGAAAGCTGTTTTTGGTATATCCTTTTCTCGAATCTTCAGCTGGTGATATCCTGATCGCAAATCGATCTTCGAAAACACTTTAGCTCCTTGCAGCTGGTCAAACAAATCATTGATCATCGGCATTGGGTACTTGTTTTTGATCCTTACTTCATTCAACGCACGATAATCAACAACCATCCTCAAAGATCCATCCTTCTTCTCAACCAAGAGCACTGGGGCTCCCCATGGTGATGAACTTCGTCGGATGTAACCTTTCTCCAACAACTCCTTAATCTGCTTCTTGATCTCTTCCAGATCATTCGCGGGCATCCGGTACGGTCTCTTCAATATCTGTCTGGTGCCTGGCAATATCTCTATCAAAAACTCAATATCTTGATCTGGCGGCATGCCTGGTAACTCCTCTGGAAATACATCTGGGTAATCCTTCACTACAGGCACTTCCTCCTGAACAACTCCCGTGAGAGAATTTACTTGGGCCCTCCTCGGTGCATGCCTCGAAACATACTTGATCCGTTTTCCCTCCGGGGTGGTGAGTAGAATTGACCTACTATCATAGTCAATGTTTCCTCCATACTTCGAGAACCAATCCATTCCTAGTATCACATTCAATCCTTGTGACTCCAAAATTATTATGTCTGAGGGAAAAACATGGCTACCAATGGTTAAGGGTATCCTATCGCACCTTCAGCTAGCCGTATACTCTGCACCTAGTGAGCTTACTAACAAGGGTGTCCTAAGGGCTAAGGTGGGTAACTGGAGGCGGGTTGTTGTTGTTGTTTTTGTTGTTGCCTTGGTTCCGGACTAATATCTGCATCAAGGCATTCTGCTGCTGGATCAACTGGGTGATCTCAGGTGGGAAGACAAATTCGGTGTCACGTCTCGGAGGCATCTGATGGGTTTTAGAGGGGAGAGATTAGAATAGAAATGAGGTCTAGTGAGAAAGCACTACCCATATGCACATGAGACAAACATAATCATAACACACCAATAAATTCAAGCCAGGGCATACAGTCGGTCTAGAACTATCGTTACAAAAGTGCTCGGACTACTACTATATACAGGGGAATACTACTAGTCATGTTGTGGTCATCTAGAAATTTTGATCGGTGGAAGACTCCATGATATCCACTCCAGCTTCGTCTTCATAATCATCATCACTATCGTGGGGGTCGGAGTCAGTGTCGTCGATGATGATGTAGTCTTCAGAACGAATTTCCTTGGGTTCGTCGTCTTCTCCTCCTGGCGCAGGGTCTCTCATAAAAACTCCTAACTTCCTTGTCAGGTCGTCATTCTTTTCCACAAGTATCGTCATTTCCTCCTCATATCCATTGCGTGTAGACTTGAGTTCCTCTTCTAGCTCTGTGATCCTAGTCATCGCCTTCCTCAAAACAATCATGCTTGCACACATCTGATTCTCCTGACGACGGATGTGCTGGTTTAGCTCCTGGATGAAAGCTGCAATGGACCTGTCCCTCCTGGTGCTGATCATCTCCCATTGCTCATCTCGGTGCCCACATATCTGGTAGATAGTATTCTTGATATCCTTGTGGTAAACTTCGCCAATGCGTCCCATGGCGATGTGGGCTGCCATGCTCTTTCCTAGACTCCAGGTTGGGGCATCGAAGGAAAACTCTATGGGCTCAGTGACTGGCGTGAACGTCCTTCCTAGAACTTGAACTCAAATCATCCAGCATTCTTCTTCCGGTAAAGTAGTGGTGTAGGTCCCGGTGAAGCTTGGTATTCCGATGTTCAGGTATCTAGTGACTTCCTTCAAGTGTCGTCCAAAGGGTGTGTCTTCATCCGGTTGTGCAAACTTGCTCCTTGAGTCTGTCATCCTAAAGAGTAGAAAATGGAGAGGAGTCAGAAATTAGTAGAGAAGAGTGACCTATAGCTCATCTTAGTGGTCATGTCCTACATTCAGCGTGTGCTCTGATACCAACTTGTAGCGACCCGACCTCAGACGGTCAAGTCTCTGTGTTCAGTGTCATCCCTGGATTGGTAATGCTGACACACACATAGTACTCGAAGGATTTATAACAGAGTAGCAATCACACACTTATTACATCAAATGTCTCAGAAGAGAACTTATTACAATAAATATGGCTTAAGGCCATCTAAATAAGATAACAGCGGAAGGCTTGGAAGATAAAGTGAGTCCATCAACTCCAACGGCATAGCTGAGTGCACGACAAACGACCTAGCGCACCTTACTCCTCGTCTGAAAAGTCTGCAACATGATACGTTGCAGCCCGAAAATGGGTCAGCACATGGAATATGCTGGCAATATAACACAGTAGAGCAATGAACAGATAAATGCTATCACTACATGCATATATGGCTGGCGAAGGCTCTATGGTTATAATGTTTTGCGAAAAGCCAATTTTTCCCTACAACAAAGGAATATATTTTATTTAACTATCATGGTAGTTGAAACATTGAGAATGGTACCCCCATCTCAATCCCAATTAAAAGTAATCATTAACAACCCAACAAATTAATTTAGAGTGATGAGATCAAATCAATAATTCAAGTACCAGATACTCAAGTTGTCCATAACCAGGGACACGGATAACCATGATTAGTTTATACACTCTGCAGAGGTTTGCGCTCTTTTCCCCACAAGACTCGATCTCCTCCGTTGGATTTCTCGCACTACATGGTGTTTCAGAAACGGATGACTGAGACACTGTCTTTCAGAAACATTAACTCTAACCCCGGGTAGATAGTACCAACCTACATCCCCTACATCTGCTAGCCTACCACTGGAAGAGGTCATGCAACATACTCAACTATGCTAGAGCCCATAATAGCTTGTGGCTGCACATGAAAGTTTCTAGCATGAATAATCTTATGATCCCTTTGAGCCTGGGTGGCGGACCATAGGAGGATCACACGGTATAACCCCGGGATCTCCTAGGACAACACTGGTATAACCCCAGGTGCCCAAAACCAACAATCCACCCAGATGTGTATTAAATTTGCCACCTTAGATTGAACCATTAATTAACAAACTCACATCTGTCATGGATACAGTCAAACCCAATCCACGTCCACGAGCATAGCATAGCAATATAAGCATAACGTAGAAGTAACTCCCAAGGATTTGATAATAAAATAGGTAATAGGTTCTACCTCATCAACTACTTCCCAAACCCACAAGTTAATCACATCCTAATCATGCAGTGTTTGAGGTTTGGAACTAATGCATAAAAACTGGGTATGAAAGAGTATGATCAATGTGTTACTTGCCTTGCTGACGATCTGGAAATCCTAGAGACTCGTAGTAGCACGCTTCGCACTCCGGGAATTCTATCACAAAAAAAAATAGCATACATAAGCAATCAAGCAAAGATGCACGGGTAAAAGTCAAATAAGAAGATCTAACCAGAAAGTTCAACTGAAGAACTCTAGTTTGCAAAAAGAATCAAATTAAATGGACCAACGAAACTCAAACTACGAAAGAAACAGGGTCCGATTACTAATTTGGACTAAAGTCAAATTATACAGTACCAAAATCTTGTTCAAGTTGGTTAAACAGAAAGAGGGTTTCAAGACGAAGATCTAGGCCCTTGTTTCACCTGATTTGGATAAACGAGCGAAAGCATATACTAGATCAAAGATTAGGGCAGAAATCGCGATCGAAAATAATCGCGGAAAAACCCTGGAAAAAGAAAAACTGACAAACAAGCTAACGAACGAATGTTCGCTGTCTGCGACTAACCGACGAACAACATTCGTTAAAATGAACGTACGGATGAACTTCCGCAAAATAAACAAACCGATGGAAAACCGAACAAACCAATCTATTTAAAAAAACTAGATCTAGTGTTTAAAAAAACCGAACGGTTTTTCTGAGAAAAACCGACGAACGGCCGCGGCGGCGTCGGCTACCTCCGGCGAGGTCGGCAGCGGCGGCGGGATCGCGGGGCGGGGGCGGCGCGGCTCCGGCGGGACGGCGGCGCGGGGCGGTGGTGTTGGCGCGAGGCGCGGGGCGGCGGCGTCGGAGCGAGGTGTGGCGGCGGCGGCGTCGCGGGCTGGCGGCAGCGGCGTGCGCGAACCAAGGCGGCGACGGTGTAGGGTTTGCGGGGCGGGGTGGCTGGGCTGGCGGAGTCGAGCGCGGGCTTATAAGGCGGGCCGGGCGAGGTGTCCGGGTCGAACACGGCCCGTTAGGTCGGTGCTCTTTTTTAAAAAAAAACCTAACGCGGAAAAACAATTAAAAAAAATACTAAACCGACTCCAAAAATCCTAAATAAATTGTTGCGGTCCTCTAATAATATTGCGGACAAAGTGAACATTTATTTGGGCCTCTAGTGCAATTTTGAAAAACGCCTATTTTTCCTAATTCAAATAATATTGCAATAAAATCCAAATAAAAATTCTTATTTAATTTTAAAAAATTTCCTTCAATATTTCATATATTTTGGAGAAGTCATATTATCTCCTCTGATATTTTAATATGATATATTTTCAGAGAGAAAAATAATTAAAACCAAAGCGATCCTTATTTTAATATTAGATAAAATTCAAATATGAAAAACGTGAAATCCCCAACTCTCTCCATAGGTCCTTCAGTTGCTTAGAATTTCGAAGAGCGCGAAACGAAAATGCAATAAAATATGATATGCATGAATGACCTATGTATAACATTCCAAATTGAAAATTTGGAATGTTACACGTTGCTATGCATCTCCTAGATAGATCTTGCGTGAGCGTAGGAATTTTTTTTAAAATTGCATGCTACGTTCCCCAACAGTGGTGTCAGAGCCAGGTCTATGCGTAGATAATATGCACGAGTAGAACACAAAGAGATGTGGACGGTGATAGTCATGCTGCTTACTACCCACATCTCATTTTGATTCGGCAACATTGTTGGATGAAGCGGCCCGGACCAACCTTACATGACCACGTTCATGAGACCGGTTCCACCGACAGACATGCAACTAGTTTTGCATAAAGGTGGTTGGCGGGTGTCTGTTTCTCCAACTTAAGTTGAATCGAATTTGATTATGGTCGGTCCTTGTTGAAGGTTAAAACAGCAAACTTGACGAAACACCATTGTGGTTTTGATGCATAGGTAAGAACGGTTATTGCTAGAAGCCCGTAGCAGCCACGTAAAACTTGCAACAACAAAGTAGAGGACGTCTAACTTGTTTTTGCAGGGCATGTTGTGATGTGATATGGTCAACACATGATGTGATATACGTTGTTGTATGAGATGATCATGTTTTGTAAAAGTTATCGGCAACTGGCAAGAGCCTTATGGTTGTCGCTTTATTGTATGAAATGCAAACGCCATGCAATTGCTTTACCTTATCACTATGCGTTAGCGATGGTTGTAGAAGCAATAATTGGCAAGACGACCACGACACTACGATGGAGATCATGACAGTGCTTTGGAGATGGAGATCAAAGGCACAAGATGATGATGGCCATATCATGTCACATATTTTGATTGCATGTGATGTTTATCTTTTATGCATCTTATTTTGCTTAGTACAGCGGTAGCATTATAAGATGATCCCTTAACTAAATTTCAAGGTATAAGTGATCTCCCTGAGTATGCACCATTGCGACAGTTCGTCGTGTTGAGACACCACATGATGATCGGGTGTGATAGACTCTACGTTCACATATACAGCGGGTGCAAGACAGTTTTGCACATGCAGAATACTCGGGTTAAACTTGACGAGCCTAGCATGTACAGACATGGCCTCAGAACACTGGAGACCGAAAGGTCGAACATGAATCATATAGTAGATATGACCAACATAGAGATGTTCACCATTGAAGACTACTCCATCTCACGTGATGATCAGACATGATTTAGTTGATTTGGATCACGTGATCATTTACATGACTCGAGGGATGTCTATCTAAGTGGGAGTTCTTAAGTAATTTGTTTAATTGAACTTTAATTCATCATGAGCTTAGTCCTGATAGTATTTGCAAATTATGTTGTAGATCAATAGCTCGCGTTGTAGCTCCCCTATGTTTTTTGATATGTTCCTAGAGAAAACTAAGTTCAAAGATGATAGCAGCAATGACGCGGACTAGGTCTGTGATCTGAGGATTATCCTCATCGCTCTACAGAAGAATTATGTCCTTAATGCACTACTAGGTGATAGGCCTATTGCAGGAGCAGATACAGATGTTATGAACATTTTGCAAGCTCGATATGATGAAAAATTGATAATTTAGTGCACCATGCTTTACGGCTTAGAACTGGGACTTCAAAAATGTTTTGAACGTCATGAAGCATATGAGATGTTCCGAGAGATGAAATTGGTATTTCAGACTCGTGCCCATGCCGGGAGGTATGAGACCTCTGACAAATACTTTGCCTACAAGATGGAGGGGAATAGCTCAGCTAGTGAGCATGTGCTCAGAATGTCTGGGCACTACAATCGCTTGAATCAAGTGGGAGTTAATCTTCCAGATAAGATGGTGATTGACAGATTCTCTAGTCACTATCACCAAGCTACTAGAACTTTGTGATGAACTATAATGTGCAAGGGATAACGGAAAAGATTACCGAGCTCTTCACGATGCTGAAATCGGCGAAGGTAGAAATCAAGAAAGGGCATCAAGTGTTGATGGTTAACAAGACCACTAGTTTCAAGAAAAAGGGCAAAGGAAGAGAAAGGGAACTTCAAGAAGAATGGCAAGCAAGTTGCCAGTCCCATGAACAAACCCAATATGCTAGACCCAAGCCTGAAACTGAGTGGTTGAACTACAAAGGAAATGGTCACTGGCACTACAAGAAATATGTCAACTTGTGACCACCACTATTGGTCACTGAATGGTCACAAATTTCCATTTATGACCTTTTTGTGACCAAAAACATAAGGTCAAAAGCTGGCCGTCATAAACTGACTATAGCGACCTTTCTTCTGGAATGGTCGTAGACGTTTATGACCAAAATACGTCTACTGTGGCGCTTTGGTCACTAGTAACCTCCCCAGGCCACGTAGGCATCCAGCGTGGCACTCTGACGTGGCACAAGATTCAGCCCGGTCCAATTCGGTTTTCTACATGGGCCTAGCCCAACAATTCGGCCTTTTTAATATTTATTTTTTTTGTTAATTTTCGCTAGCTACATGGGCCTAGCCCAACAATTTGGCCTTTTTATTTTCTGGGCCGTGGCCTTTTATAGTATATTTATTTTCCAGTTTCAGCCATTATATATTCAAACTGGTCCCACTAGTCAGATGGGTCCCACTTGTCAATTTCATCTATCAAATAGGTCCCACATGTCAGAAATGTACAAATTAGACAGATTATTTTCGTAAGTGGCCCCATTGTTCAGTTTCCATTTCACAAGTTTTCAAATCACATACATAATCAATATTTCAAAGAGAACAAAGAACACATAAATTCATCAAATATACCACTAAATAAGTCTATTACAATCTTTACAATACAGATATGCTACAGTATACTGCTGTTCACTTAGTAGGACTTCACGGCTTCACACTTCTAGACTTCACACTTCACACTTGAGCTTCTGTAAAAGAGGAACCACCGCAATTTTAAGTCTACAATACAACAATTGATAATAATCAAGGATAATAAAAAAACAAGTAATAGGTTCAAATGTGAAGGCAGCATGAAACTAGTGATACGACAACATGCAGAAAACACTACAATGTAATACTGTTAAGTTCATATCAACACAACAAATGATATGCCCCAGCACTGTTATATAAAGCAAATGATATGCCCCCCTTTTATATAAAAGTGTAGTGTATGCTAGTGACAGAACAAGAGATTGTAGTGTATGCTAGGTCTAGCATTGGTTAAAAATAACTAATAATCACATGACGAATCTGAATGCAGCATATAAAAAGAACTAATTCATTTCATCAGTATGAGATCTAACTGTTTGCCGCTCGGTAGATAACCTACCAAGGAGGCCTTGATATAAACAGGGGTATGTGTAAATATATGTGTTCACAGGCTCGAATACATCGCCAGGAACTGTAAGTACATAACATGTAACATGGTGGCTACATAAACAGAACAAGATGTGGCATGCTTAAAAGCCCGAGCCCGTGCTATGCCTATATATAATCAGGTGCAGCTTAAATATACGTGGGCACATACTGAAAGGAACAAGATAGCATGATGATATCCGATCGACTAGATTTGGGAGAAACCTGATCGAGCCAACACAAAAAAGAAATAGAGCAAGATTTGAGCTGCACCTGCAGAGTGTTACTTATGGTGGAACTGCAGGAGACTTGCTCGGATTTAGTCAACACGAATTGTAAGTGTAAAGCAGATCATCTTGGCTGTTACACACGAAAAGAAAAGACAGTGTGTTTTTTAGACTGCATGGTCAACAATAACAACAACAAATGTATAGAATGTTTAGGTACACAAGCATGCGTAGCAAGCATTAAAAGTTCAATCTGTTTGGTGGAAGGCACCATTGGTCTCGTTCTCACAGCCATACTTACACGCACACATACAGTTTTAATTAATTAAATGAGCAGGCAACAAAGGCAATTGCAAATCTTGGGGCAGGAGGTAGTGAGAGCAACTCAAATGTACACTAGTAGAGGGATCGTCAAGATGTAGGGGATGGAGGTGTCTCACTTGGTTTCAAAATAAGATGCACACAAGACAACCACATAAATATAGCAGTGCATAGTACTGACGAAACAGGGACATCTTTTTGCCAACATGTATAATTCGGAGCAGCAATAGCGAGCAAAGGAAGATGAGAGGGAGATGGAGAAGCTCAGTGATACGCTTCTCATACAGAGCAAACCCAGCGACCTCCCTGATCAAGTTCCTGACGAAATGCACCCTCTTGGTACCTTTCTGCAAACCAAAATGGTAACCGGTCAGAACAATGAGAATGAAAAACTTAAATAGGAGTAAACATCACAATAATATGAATTCTTACTACCACAAAGGATCTATTGCACTTGAGAATGAAGGAATTGTCACATATTCAACAAATTCAGAATCTAAACTGAATTTCGTCTACCAAATAAACTAGAATGCCTCAAATCCAGTCTGCTAAGAGTATTTATTTATCTACACTACATAGTCAAAGAAATTTCAAAAGAAATTCCATGTTGTGAAATCCAGGCAGCTATATGAAATATGTTGTTGGCACACAAGATTGACAATATCTACTTCAGAGTTCTGCAGAAACTCTGAAGCCAACATACTCAAGTCGAAAATAGTCTGGAAGTGCAGACAGAGATGTCAAATGTGAATCAAATCAAATCAGCCTACCATACAGTAAAACAAACAAACAGCTCTGTATTGTGATCTACTAGTATTAACAAACAGTGAAAATCTCACATCAATGATCTTAGAGGTGTATGTGATACAGTAAAACAAACAAACAAACAGCTCTGTGTTGTGATGTACTACTAGAAATATACTTGAAGGAAATAAAACTGACTTGTAACTAAGGATATTCCATGGATAGGAGAGATGCACCGAGTTAACATGATGGGAATGTAGTGAAATTTTGGACAAGAATGACAGTAGGTCAAAAGTCAAAAGCCCAGCCTGAAACCCCAAACATGTCCAATAGATCAATGGTAGTCAATATAAGGTTAAATTGCAGCTGGAAATAAATTGAAGTATTGCATCCGTGACAAGAATAACAAACAGGCTAAGCTGACAATATCAGGATGACAAGCTTCAACTTGTACTGTGATTTTTGGACAAACAGAACTGCATAACAGGGAAGATAACTAGTACAAACCATGAAAAATTGAGATGCCATTTACAACCTTTTAATAACTCATGGAATTTTGAAGACAAAAATAATCGCGCGTCTAGTGCACGGCGCAGACGCTGTCCCTCGGCCCCAGATCGCACAGCTTGGTAACCTGGACAACGGTGCCATTAGCAATCTGACATGAGCGTGATCCATGGATGCAACAAGAAGATGCAAGAAAGAAAGAAAGAAAGAAACGCACCTTGCAGCTGGATGCGGACCAGAGGTAGACGCAGGTGCCGAGGCCGATGGCGAGCATGTTCTGCGAGGACCAGTCGACGAGGTTCAGGTAGAAGTCGTCCTGCAGGGACGGCGCGTCCAGCACCTGCACGCCGGCGACGACCACACACCAGTTAGTAGTAGATCGGAGATCGGAGAATTCGGTGCGCGCGAGGTGTTTGCGGGAATGGGTGGGCGGGCGGATCGAACCTTGTGGGGAGTCTTGGGGACCTTGCTGTTGGGTTTCGTAGTAATTTCAAAAAATTTCCTACGCACACGCAAGATCATGGTGATGCATAGCAACGAGAGGGGAGAGTGTTGTCTATGTACCCACGCAGACCGACTGCGGAAGCTATCAAACAGCGTAGAGGAAGTAGTCGTACGTCTTCCCGATCCGACCGATCAAGCACCGAAACTACGGCACCTCCGAGTTCGAGCACACGTTCAGCTCGATGATGATCCCCGGACTCCGATCCAGCAAAGTGTCGGGGAAGAGTTCCGTCAGCACGACGGCGTGGTGACGATCTTGATGTACTACAGCAGCAGGGCTTCGCCTAAACTCCGCTATAGTATTATCGAGGAATATGGTGGCAGGGGGCACCGCACACGGCTAAGGAATAGATCACGTGGATCAACTTGTGTGTTCTAGGGTGCCTCTACCTCAGTATATAAAGGAGCCAAGGGGGAGGGGGGCGCCGGCCAAGGAGGAGGGCGCAGGAGGAGTCCTACTCCTTCCGGGAGTAGGACTCCCCCCCAATCCTATTCCAACTAGGATTCCCCAAAGGGGAAAAGAGAGAGAGGGGGGCCGGCCACCTTCTCCTAGTCCTAATAGGACTAGGGGAAGGGGGGAGGCGTGCAACCCTTGTGGGCAGCCCTTTCACCTTTCCACTAAGGCCCATATGGTTCCCGGGGGGGTTCCGGTAACCTCCCGGTAACCTGGTAGAATCCCGATTTCACTCGGAACACTTCCGATATCCAAATATAGGCTTCCAATATATCAATATTTACGTCTCGACCATTTCGAGACTCCTCGTCATGTCCGTGATGACATCCGGGACTCTGAAAAACCTTCGGTACATCAAAATGCATAAACTCATAATATAACTGTCATTGTAACCTTAAGCGTGCGGACCCTACGGGTTCGAGAACAATGTAGACATGACCGAGACACGTCTCCGGTCAATAACCAATAGCGGGTCCTGGATGCCCATATTGGCTCCTACATATTCTATGAAGATCTTTATCGGTCAGACCGCATAACAACATACGTTGTTCCCTTTGTCATCGGTATGTTACTTGCCCGAGATTCGATCGTCGGTATCCAATACCTAGTTCAATCTCGTTACCGGCAAGTCTCTTTACTCGTTCCGTAATACATCATCTCGCAACTAACATATTAGTTGTAATGCTTGCAAGGCTTATGTGATGTGTATTACCGAGAGGGCCCAGAGATACCTCTCCGACAATCGGAGTGACAAATCCTAATCTCGAAATACGCCAACCCAACATCTACCTTTGGAGACAGCTGTAATGCTCCTTTATAATCACCCAGTTACGTTGTGACGTTTGGTAGCAACCAAAGTGTTCCTCTGATAAACGGGAGTTGCATAATCTCATAGTCATAGGAACATGTATAAGTCATGAAGAAAGCAATAGCAACACACTAAACGATCGGGTGCTAAGCTAATGGAATGGGTCATGTCAATCAGATCATTCAACTAATGATGTGACCTCGTTAATCAAATAACAACTCATTGTTCATGGTCAGGAAACATAACCATCTTTGATTAACGAGCTAGTCAAGTAGAGGCATACTAGTGACACTTTGTTTGTCTATGTATTCACACATGTATTACGTTTCCGATTAATACAATTCTAGCATGAATAATAAACATTTATCATGAAATAAGGAAATAAATAATAACTTTATTATTGCCTCTAGGGCATATTTCCTTCAGTCTCCCACTTGCACTAGAGTCAATAATCTAGATCACATCACCATGTGATTAACATCGATAGTTCACATCATCATGTGATTAACACCCATAGTTCACATCGCTATGTGACCAACACCCAAAGGGTTTACTAGATTCAGTAATCTAGTTCACATCGCTATGTGATTAACACCCAAGGAGTACTAAGGTGTGATCATGTTTTTCTTGTGAGAGATTCTTAGTTAATGGGTCTGCCACATTCAGATCCGTATGTATTTTTGCAAATTTCTATGTCAACAATGCTCTGCATGGAGCTACTCTAGCTAATTGCTCCCACTTTCAATATGTATCTAGACCGAGACTTAGAGTCATATAGATTAGTGTCAAACTTGCATCGGCGTAACCCTTTACCATGAACCTTTTTTCACTTCCATAATCGAGAAACATATCCTTATTCCACTAAGGACAATTTTGACCGCTGTCCAGTGATCTACTCCTAGATCACTATTGTACTCCCTTGCCAAACTCAGTGGTAGGGCATACAATAGATCTGGTATACAGCATGGCATACTTTATAGAACCTATGACTGAGGCATAGGGAATGGCTTTCATTCTCTTTCTATTTTCTGCCGTGGTCGGGCTTTGAGTCTTACTCAACTTCACACCTTGTAACACAGGCAAGAACTCTTTCTTTGACTGTTCCATTTTGAACTACTTCAAAATCTTGTCAAGGTATGTACTCATTGAAAAAACTTATCAAGTGTCTTGATCTATCTCTATAGATCTTGATACTCAATATGTAAGCAGCTTCACCGAAGTCTTTCTTTGAAAAACTCCTGTCAAACACTCCTTTTATGCTTTACAGAATAATTCTACATTATTTCCGATCAACAATATGTCATTCACATATACTTATCAGAAATGCTATAGTGCTCCCACTCACTTTCTCGTAAATATAGGCTTCACCGCAAGTCTGTATAAAACTATATGCTTTGATCAACTCATCAAAGCGTATATTCCAACTCCGAGATGCTTGCACCAGTCCACAGATGGATCGCTGGAGTTTGCACATTTTGTTAGCACCTTTCGGATTGACAAAACCTTCTGGTTGCATCGTATACAACTCTTTTTTAGTAAATCCATTAAGGAATGCAGTTTTGTTTATCCATTTGCCAGATTTCATAAAACGCGGCAATTGCTAACATGATTCGGACAGACTTAAGCATAGATACGAGTGAGAAACTCTCATCGTAGTCAACACCTTGAACTTGTCGAAAACCTTTTGCGACAATTCTAGCTTTGTAGATAGTAACACTACTATCAGCGTCCGTCTTCCTCTTGAAGATCCATTTATTCTCAATTGCTCGCCGATCATTGGGCAAGTTAACCAAAGTCCATACTTTGTTCTCATACATGGATCCCATCTCAGATTTCATGGCTTCAAGCCACTTTGCGGAATCTGGGCTCACCATCGCTTCTTCATAGTTCGTAGGTTCATCATGATCTAGTAGCATGACTTCCAGAACAGGATTACCGTACCACTCTGGTGCGGATCTTACTCTGGTTGATCTACGAGGTTCAGTAGTATCTTGATCTGAAGTTTCATGATCATTATCATTAGCTTCCTCACTAACTGGTGTAGGTGTCACTGAAACAGTTTTCTGTGATGTACTACTTTCCAGTAAGGGAGCAGGTACAGTTACCTCGTCAAGTTCTACTTTCCTCCCACTCACTTCTTTCGAGAGAAACTCCTTCTCTAGAAAAACTCCGAATTTAGCAACAAAAGTCTTGCCTTCGGATTTGTGATAGAAGGTGTACCCAACAGTCTCCTTTGGGTATCCTATGAAGACATATTTCTCCGATTTGGGTTCGAGCTTATCATGTTGAAACTTTTTCACATAAGCATCGCAGTCCCAAACTTTAAGAAACGACAGCTTAGGTTTCTTGCCAAACCATAGTTCATACGGTGTCGTCTCAACGGATTTAGATGGTGCCCTATTTAACGTGAATGCAGCTGTCTCTAATGCATAAACCCAAAACGATAGTGGTAGATCGGTAAGAGACATCATAGATCGCACCATATCTAATAAAGTATGGTTATGACGTTCGGACACACCATTACATTGTGGTGTTCCAGGTGGCATGAGTAGTGAAACTATTTCACATTGTTTTTAACTGAAGGCCAAACTCGTAACTCAAATACTCTTCTCTACGATCAGATCGTAGAAACTTTATTTTCTTGTTACGATGATTTTTCACTTCACTCTGAAATTCTTTGAACTTTTCAAATGTTTCAGACTTGTGTTTCATCAAGTAGATATACTCATATCTGCTCAAATCATCTGTGAAGATCAGAAAATAATGATACCTGTCGCGAGCCTCAATATTCATCGGACCGCATACATCAGTATGTATGATTTCCAACAAATCCGTTGCTCGCTCCTATTGTTCTGAAGAACGGCGTTTTAGTCATCTTTCCCAAAAGGCATGGTTCGCAAGCATCAAGTGATTCATAATCAAGTGATTCCAAAATCCCATCAGCATGGAGTTTCTTCATGCGCTTTACACCAATATGACCTAAACGGCAGTGCTACAAATAAGTTGCACTATCATTATTAACTTTGCATCTTTTGGTTTCAATATTATGATTATGTGTATCACTACGATCGAGATCCAACGAACTATTTTCATTGGGTGTCTAACTATATAAGGTTTTATTCATGTAAACAGAACAACAATTTATTCTCTTACTTAAATGAATAACCGTATTACAATAAACATGATCAAATCATATTCATGCTCAACGCAAACACCAAATAACACTTATTTAGGTTCAACACTAATCCCGAAATTATAGGGAGTGTGTGATGATGATCATATCAATCTTGGAACCACTTCCAACACACATCGTCACTTCACCCTTAACTAGTCTCTATTTATTTTGCAACTCCCGTTTCGAGTTACTAATCTTAGCAACTGAACTAGTATCAAATACTGAGGGTTTGCTATAAACACTAGTAAAGTACACATCAACAACATGTATATCAAATATACTTATGTTCACTTTGCCATCCTTCTTATCCGCCAATCACTTGGGGTAGATCCGCTTCCAGTGACCAGTCCCTTTGCAGTAGAAGCACTTAGTCTCAGGCTTAGGACCAGACTTGGGCTTCTTCACTTGAGCAGCAACTTGCTTGCTGTTCTTCTTGAAGTTCCCCTTCTTCCCTCTGCCCTTTTCTTGAAACTAGTGATCTTGTCAACCATCAACACTTGATGTTTTTCTTGATTTCTACCTTCGTTGATTTCAGCATCACGAAGAGCTTGGGAGTTGTTTCCGTTATCCCTTGCATGTCATAGTTCATCACGAAGTTCTACTAACTTGGTGATGGTGACTAGAGAATTCTGTCAATCACTATCTTATCTGGAAGATTAACTCCCACTTGATTCAAGCGTTTGTAGTACTCAGACAATCTGGGCACATGCTCACTAGTTGAGCGATTCTCCTCCATCTTTTAGCTATAGAACTTGTTGGAGACCTCATATCTCTCAACTCGGGTATTTGAAATATTAACTTCAACTCCTGGAACATCTCATATGCTCCATGACGTTCAAAACGTCTTTGAAGGCCCGATTCTAAGCCATTAAGCATGGTGCACTAAACTATCAAGTAGTCATCATATTGAGCTAGCTAAACGTTCATAACGTCTGTATCTACTCCTGCAATAGGTCCATCACCTAGCGGTGCATCAAGGACATAATTCTTCTGTGCAGCAATGAGGATAAACCTCAGATCACGGATCCAATCCGCAACTTTGCTACTAACATCTTTCAACATAATTTTCTCTAGGAACATATCAAAATAAACACAGGGAAGCAACAACGCGAGCTATTGATCTACAACATGATTTGCAAAATACTACCAGGACTAAGTTCATGATAAATTTAAGTTCAATTATATTACTTAAGAACTCCCACTTAGATAGACATCCCTCTAATCCTCTAAGTGATTACGTGATCCAAATCAACTAAACCATGACCGATCATCACGTGAGATGGAGTAGTTTCATCGGTGAACATCATTATGTTGATCATATCTACTATATGATTCACGCTCGACCTTTCGGTCTCCGTGTTCCGAGGCCATATCTGTATATGCTTGGCTCGTCAAGTATAACCTGAGTATTCCGCGTGCGCAACTGTTTTGCACCCGTTGTATTTGAACGTAGAGCCTATCACACCCGATCATCACGTGGTGTCTCAGCACGAAGAACTTTCACAACGGTGCATACTCAGGGAGAACACTTCTTGATAATTAGTGAGAGATCATCTTAAAATGCTACCGTCAAACTAAGCAAAATAAGATGTATAAAAGATAAACATCACATGCAATCAAAATATGTGACATGATATGTCCATCATCATCTTGCGCCTTTGATCTCCATCTCCAAAGTACTGTCATGATCTCTATCGTCACCGGCATGACACCATGATCTCCATCATCTTGATCTATATCAATGTGTCGTCACACGATCGTCTCGCCAACTATTGCTCTTGCAACTATTGCTATCATCTAGAGACAACCATAAGGCTTTTGCCAGTTGCCGATAACTTTAACAAAACATGATCATCTCATACAACAACTCATCACGTTTTGACCATATCACATCACAACATGCCCTGCAAAAACAAGTTAGACGTCCTCTACTTTGTTGTTGCAAGTTTTACGTGGCTGCTACGGGCTTAAGCAAGAACCAATCTTACCTACGCATCAAAACCACAACGATAGTTTGTCAAATAGACTCCGTTTTAACCTTCGCAAGGACCAGGCATAGTCACACTCGGTTCAACTAAAGTTGGAGAAACAGTCACCTTTGTGCAAAGCATGTCGGGGAAACCGGTCTCGCGTAAGCGTACGCGTAATGTCGGTCCGGGCCGCTTCATCCAACAATACCGCCGAACCAAAGTATGACATGCTGGTAGGCAGTATGACTTATATCGCCCACAACTGACTTGTGTTCTACTCGTGCATATGACATCAAACCATAAAACCTAGGCTCTGAAACCACTATTGGGTTTCGTAGTAATTTCAAAAAATTTCCTACGCACACGCAAGATCATGGTGATGCATAGCAACGAGAGGGGAGAGTGTTGTCTACGTACCCACGCAGACCGACTGCGGAAGCGATCACACAACGTAGAGGAAGTAGTCGTACGTCTTCCCGATCCGACCGATCAAGCACCGAAACTACGGCACCTCCGAGTTCGAGCACACGTTCAGCTCGATGACGATCCCCGGACTCCGATCCAGCAAAGTGTCGGGGAAGAGTTCCGTCAGCACGACGGCGTGGTGACGATCTTGATGTACTACAGCAGCAGGGCTTCGCCTAAACTCCGCTACAGTATTATCGAGGAATATGGTGGCAGGGGGCACCGCACACGGCTAAGGAATAGATCACGTGGATCAACTTGTGTGTTCTAGGGTGCCTCTACCTCAGTATATAAAGGAGCCAAGGGGGAAGGGGGGCGCCGGCCAAGGAGGAGGGCGCAGGAGGAGTCCTACTCCTTCCGGGAGTAGGACTCCCCCCCCAATCCTATTCCAACTAGGATTCCCCAAAGGGGAAAAGAGAGAGAGGGGGGCCGGCCACCTTCTCCTAGTCCTAATAGGACTAGAGGAAGGGGGAGGCGCGCAGCCCTTGTGGGCAGCCCTTTCACCTTTCCACTAAGGCCCATGAAGGCCCATATGGTTCCCGGGAGGTTCCGGTAACCTCCCGGTAACCCGGTAAAATCCCGATTTCACTCGGAACACTTCTGATATCCAAATATAGGCTTCCAATATATCAATCTTTACGTCTCGACCATTTCGAGACTCCTCGTCATGTCCGTGATCACATCCGGGACTCCGAACAACCTTCGGTACATCAAAATGCATAAACTCATAATATAACTGTCATCGTAACCTTAAGCGTGCGGACCCTACGGGTTCGAGAACAATGTAGACATGACCGAGACACGTCTCTGGTCAATAACCAATAGCGGGACCTGGATGCCCATATTGGCTCCTACATATTCTACGAAGATCTTTATCGGTCAGACCGCATAACAACATACGTTGTTCCCTTTGTCATCGGTATGTTACTTGCCCGAGATTCGATCGCCGGTATCCATTACCTAGTTCAATCTCGTTACCGGCAAGTCTCTTTACTCGTTCCGTAATACATCATCTCGCAACTAACATATTAGTTGTAATGCTTGCAAGGCTTATGTGATGTGTATTACCGAGAGGGCCCAGAGATACCTCTCCGACAATCGGAGTGACAAATCCTAATCTCGAAATACGCCAACCCAACATCTACCTTTGGAGACACCTGTAATGCTCCTTTATAATCACCCAGTTACGTTGTGACGTTTGGTAGCAACCAAAGTGTTCCTCCGGTAAACGGGAGTTGCATAATCTCATAGTCATAGGAACATGTATAAGTCATGAAGAAAGCAATAGCAACACACTAAACGATCGGGTGCTAAGCTAATGGAATGGGTCATGTCAATCAGATCATTCAACTAATGATGTGACCTTGTTAATCAAATAACAACTCATTGTTCATGGTCAGGAAACATAACCATCTTTGATTAATGAGCTAGTCAAGTAGAGGCATACTAGTGACACTTTGTTTGTCTATGTATTCACACATGTATTACGTTTCCGATTTAATACAATTCTAGCATGAATAATAAACATTTATCATGAAATAAGGAAATAAATAATAACTTTATTATTGCCTCTAGCGCATATTTCCTTCACTTGCGGGGCGCCTTCTTGGGGGTGGGGGAGCCGGCGCCGCCAGCGCATTCCAGCTTCTCGGTGAAGGGGGAGAAGGGTATGGAGGAGCGGTCCGTCTTGAAGCGGAAGAGGTTGTTGGAGCGTGCCCGGCGATGACCTGGCGGGTGGAGTCGTCGTGCCCGGCGACGGCCGCCTCCATCCGAATCCGCCTGTGTGGGGAGCTAGCGGACGAGTGGTGCGGCGATGGGACGGGAAGCCGAGACCCCTCGCTTCCCCCACCGCGGCCTCCATCGGGTGGGGGACGGAGGGAGACGAAGGCGGCACGGCGGGGTGCCTCGATCTAGATCGAGGAGAGGGAGGCCGCGCGCTGGATCTTGCCGGAGGGGAGGGAGGGAGGAGTAGAGCATGGGGATCTTGGAGCGCGCTGGTTCTTGCCGGAGGTGAGGGGAGGGAGGAGAGCGAGGGGAGGGGTGGGTGGCGGCGAGGGGAGGGGAGGTGGGACGCTAGGGTTCGCGAGGGAGGAGTGCAGGTTGTGGCCTGTGGGTTGTTGGGCTAGGTGGCGTGAGAAACGTGACGAGGGAGCACTGCCGTTGGATTCGGGTGGGTCGGACGGTGCTCGATCCATAATCCGCGTGACATGCCTCTGAACCAATCAAAACAGAGTACATGTGCGCGACATCCATGACCATTTAAGTAGGTCGTAACTGGCTGAAAATAAAGTGCACATCTCTTTGGCTAAGAGAACTGACTCTTTTTGCGCCGTCTTTCGGCGGTTCCCCTCCGCCGGTGACTTCTTGGTCGTCGGCGGTGAGGAGGGTCGTCGGATCCCGCGCGTGTGGATCATTTTAGCTTTAGGTTTTAGGGTCCTAGTAGCTTAGGTTTTTGGATCATTCGATGTCTCCACTTCAGGGGCGGAGGCGGCAATACTGAATAAAGAAGCTCTGGATTTTTATCCGGCAAAGCTGCCAGCAAGGACCTCGGCACGTAGAAGAGCAGGGCATCGAGGTGGTGGTCGCGAGCGAGGAGTTCGTCGTCGTCACCTTCGCGGTGTCCGAAGACACATAGTCATACCTGCCGTTTTGACAACATTTTGAAAGAAATTCAAAAAACAATGTTCTCATATTGTGCACAAGGGTGCATAGTAGAATGGAAAACAATGTCGCCTAAGGAAGTTTTCATTTCTTTTGGACCAAAAAATCATTTTCCATTTTTCGAGTGCCCGAAAAGAGGTTTTTTTGTGAAGGACCTCCCAAATAATTGTTGCAAAATTGGACCAAATCATTTTTCTAAAATACTAGGCCATATTTAATGCACAATTGACCAAATGGTTGGGTGTAAAAAGTTTTGATCCACCTCTCGTGAAAAAAACAAATTTCCGCCGATTCAGCTGGAAGCGGGTCAAATTTGAACTGCAGCTGCCTCATAGTTTGCTATTTATTTTTTCCAAAAATCATTTATAGGTACATAAGGACATATTTAATCAGAGAAACACCAAAAAAATTGCAAGATTCAACCACTAGCTAGGAACGGTCATTCCCGCCGTTTTGACCGCATTTTGAAATGGGCATAAAAAATTCATAAAAAAATCAAAAAATTGGGAATCTTCGCATTGTGTCATCATATGTGGCCAAGTTCCCAGGAAAAATAACAAACTTGTAATGCGGCAATTATTTTAAAAAAGTGTTCTCAGAAACGAGCTATCACGTGTGGAGATCAATGGCTTTCAAGCCAAATGATCAATCTTATGGCCACATTCATGGCATAGTTTGTTCAAATGATCTCATTTTGTGCACAAGGGTGCATATTGGAATGGCAAACAATGTTGCCTAAGGAAGTTTTCATTTTCTTTGAACGAAAAAACTATTTTCCATTTTTCGAGTGCCCGAAAGGACATTTTTTTGTGAAGGACCTCCCAAATAATTGTTGCAAAATTGGACCAAATCATTTTTCTAAAATACTAGGCCATATTTAATGCACAATTGACCAAATGGTTGGGTGTAAAAAGTTTTGATCCACCTCTCGTGAAAAAGACAAATTTCCGCCGATTCAGCTGGAAGCGGGTCAAATTTGAACTGCAGCTGCCTCATAGTTTGCTATTTATTTTTTCCAAAAATAATTTCTGGGTACATAAGGACATATTTAATCAGAGAAACACCAAAAAAATTGCAAGATTCAACCACTAGCTAGGAACGGCCATTCCCGCTGTTTTGACCGCATTTTGAAACGGGCATAAAAAATTCATAAAAAATCAAAAAATTCGGAAATCTTCACACTGTGTCATCATATGTGGCCAAGTTCCCAGGAAAAATAACAAACTTCTAATACGGCAATTATTTTAAAAAAGTGTTCGCAGAAACGAGCTATCATGTGTGGAAATCAATGGCTTTCAAGCCAAATGATCAATCTTATGGCCACATTCATGGCATAGTTTGTTCAAATGATCTCATATTGTGCACAAGGGTGAATATTGGAATGACAAACAATGTTGCCTAAGGAAGTTTTCATTTTCTTTGGACGAAAAAACCATTTTCCATTTTTCGAGTGCCCGAAAGGAGGTTTTTTTGTGAAGGACCTCCCAAATAATTGTTGAAAAATTGGACCAAATCATTTTTCTAAAATACTAGGCCATATTTAATGCACAATTTACCAAATGGTTGGGTGTAAAAAGTTTTGATCCACCTGCCGTGAAAAAGACAAATTTCCGCCGATTCAGCTAGAAGCGGGTCAAATTTGAACTGCAGCTGCCTCATAGTTTTCTATTTATTTTTTCCAAAAATCATTTATAGGTACATAAGGACATATTTAATCAGAGAAACACCAAAAAAATTCCAAGATTCAACCACTAGCTAGGAACGGTCATTCCCGCCGTTTTGACCACATTTTGAAACGGCCATAAAAAATTCAAAAAAAATCAAAAAATTGGGAAACCTTCGCATTGAGTCATCATATGTGGCCAAGTTCCCAGGAAAAATAACAAACTTGTAATACGGTAATTATTTTAAAAAAGTGTTCTCAGAAACGAGCTATCATGTGTGGAGATCAATGGCTTTCAAGCCAAATGATCAATCTTATGGCCACATTCATGGCATAGTTTGTTCAAATGATCTCATATTGTGCACAAGAGTGCATATTGGAATGGCAAACAATGTTGTCTAAGGAAGTTTTCATTTTCGTTGGACGAAAAAACCATTTTCCATTTTTCGAGTGCCCGAAAGGAGGTTTTTTTGTGAAGGAACTACCAAATAATTGTTGCAAAATTGGACCAAATCATTTTTATAAAATACTAGGCCATATTTAATGCACAATAGACAAAATGTTTGGGTGTAAAATTTTTTGATCCACCTCTCGTGAAAAAGACAAATTTCCGCCGATTCAGCAGGAAGCGGTCAAATTTGAACTGCAGCTGCCTCATAGTTTGCTATTTATTTTTTCCAAAAATCATTTCTAGTTACATAAGGACCTATTTAATCATAAATACATGGTTTGGTGGCGATATGTCGAGGTTTGGGCGGTGGCCAAGGGCCCCAACTCTAGAGCGCGTAAACTCGCATGCCCGTCGCGTGGTCACCGTGTGACCGTAATGTTGCCATGTGTTCTGGGCGGACTAGGCATGTCTAGTGGGTTGGGCACTCCCCAGGTTGGTGCTAGAAAGAAAATTACAACATAAGATTCTCACGAGGAGACCGATCGATGCTCAAACATGAATTAGCAGCCAAGTGTTTGATTAGCGGTACGGGAAATGCACATGGCCAATGGGCGTGAGTTTTGGGTGAGGATGATCATCTACTAAGGAGAATGTCTTCACAATTTTTTAGCTCAAAAGGAGGATCCTAGGTGGTACTTGCTTTGCAAAGTACCACGCTGGACAAAAATATGAATGTTGAAGCTGGGCTCAAAATAATGAATGGAGTGAGCTGAAATTTTGTGGAGGATGGTTATTTGAGCATAGGAAAGCATTGTAGAAAATTGATACCATTTGGACATGCCAAAGTAGTACTTCCTTCACAATGCTCTTCTATGGACAGAAACTTGGGAAAACTAGTGAGAGAGATTGGATGAATGAAATGAGCTCAAAATTGGTGTAGGTAAGTTAATTAGGTATGGTCATGCGCTGGTAAATTTTCAGATCATTTGGGTAAGCCTAGCTAGAACTTACTTCACAAAGCTTCTCTCGAGGTAGAAACTTTGGAAATTTCCCGAGAAATATTTACTAGGAAAATTGAGCTGAATATTACCATGTGGCAATGATTTGGGTATGGAAGAGTGCCCGAAAAGTTTAAGGGTAATAGGAGGGGTCTATATAACACTTGCTTTGCAACGAGCCAATTTGGCCATAAAATATAAATTGAACCTGGGCTCACATAGATGATTTGGCTGAGTTGCAATTTGGAGGAGGGTGATAATTTGGGCATATGAAGGAACTGTATAAATTTGATGTCATTTGGAGATATAAAAAAGGTACTTCCTTCACAATGCTTCTAGGTGGACAAAAACTTTGGAAATTTGCCCAGGAAGATTTGCTAGGCAAATGGAGCTGAATTTTGTCATGCGGTAATGATTTGGATAGGAAAGAGCGCCCAAAAATTCCGAGGGCAATCAAGAATATATAAATAGCACTTCCTTCATAAAGTGTTGTTGTGAACAGAATAGGAAAATGAATATTGTTGAATTAGTTTTGAACTAGGCAAGGAAGGATTTTTACATATTTGATGAAGATATGCCCTAAAAAATTTATGAGATTTTTTGGGGAATTTTGGGAATGATAGAAATATAGGTTGCTTCACAACCTAGGGCAAAAACTGCCACATGGACATGACACATAGGCAAAACTGATGAGATGGCGCCTAGTCATCACAACCCACCACAATCTACAAGGCTATGACCATCTATATTGGTCATTAACAACTAGAAATAAGGCAGCGGACTAGCACTGTTTGCTTTGTGACCATTTCGTGTAAGGAAATTACGACCTTTCTGACCAAAATGGTCGCAATGGTTTAGGGTTTGGAGCCCCCTGAACAGCTTTTGACCAATTGGTCTAAAATGGTCATAAATTTATGACCAATTCTTCGAGGGTCACTGACAGAAGGTCATAAGTTGACATATTTCTTGTAGTGTGGAAGCAGAAGTTCCTCGAATACTTGGCGGATAAGAAGGATGGCAAAGTGAACAAAGGTATATTTGATATACAGATTATTGATGTGTACTTTACTAGTTTTCGTAGCAACCCCTGGGTATTTGATACCGGTTCAGTTGCTAAGATTAGTAACTCGAAACGGGAGTTGCAGAATGGACAAAGACTAGTTAAGGATGAAGTGACGATGTGTGTTGGAAGTGGTTCCAAGATTGATATGATCATCATCGCACACTCCCTATACTTTTGAGATTAGTTTTGAACCTAAATAAATGTTATTTGGTGTTTGCGTTGAGCATGAATATGATTTGATCATGTTTATTGCAATACGGTTATTCATTTAAGTCAGAGAATAATTGTTGTTCTGTTTACATGAATAGAACCTTCTATGGTCATACACCCAATGTAAATGGTTTATTGAATCTCGATCATAGTGATACACATATTCACAATATTGATGCCAAAAGACGCAAAGTTGATAATGATAGTGCAACATACTTGTGGCACTGCCGTTTAGGTCATATTGGTGTAAAGCGCATGAAGAAACTCCATGCCGATGGACTTTTGGAATCACTTGATTATGAATCATTTGATACTTGTGAACCATGCCTCATGGGCAAGATGACTAAAAACTCCATTCTCCGGAACAATGGAGCGAACCAATGACTTATTGGAAATAATACATATTGATGTATGCGGTGCAATGAGTGTTGAGGCTCGCGGTGGGCATCGTTATTTTCTAACCTTCACAGATGATTTGAGCATATATGGGTATATCTACTTAATGAAACACAAGTCCGAAACATTTGAGAAGGTCAAAGAATTTCAGAGTGAAGTGGGGAATCATCGTAACAAGAAAATAAAGTTTCTACGATCTAATCGTGGAGGCGAATATTTGAGTTATCAGTTTGGCCTTCATTTAAAACAATGAGGAATAGTTTCACAACTCATGCCACCTAGAACACCACAGCGTAATGGTGTGTCCAAACGTCGTAACCGTACTTTATTAGATCTGGTGCGGTCTATGATGTCTCTTACCGATTTACCACTATCATTTTGGGGTTATGCATTAGAGACAGCTGCATTCACTTTAAATAGGGCACTGTCTAAATCCGTTGAGACGGCACCATATGAACTGTTGTTTGGCAAGAAACCTAAGCTGTCATTTCTTAAAGTTTGGGGTTGCCACACTTATGTAAAAAGGCTTCAGCCTGATAAGCTCAAACCCAAATCAGAGAAGTGCATCTTCATAGGATACCCTAAAGAAATAATTGGGTACACCTTCTACCACAGATCCGAAGGCAAGATCTTTGTTTCTAAGAATGGAACCTTTCTAGAGAAGGAGTTTCTCTCGAAAGAAGTGAGTGGGAGGAAAGTAGAACTTGATGAGGTAATTGTACCTTCTCCCGAATTGGAAAGTGGCACATCAGTGAAATCCATTCCCGTGATGCCTAAACCAACTAGAGAGGAAGCTAATGATGATGATCATGAAACTTCAGATCAAGTTACTACTGAACCTCGTAGGTCAACCAGAGCACGTTCCGCACCAAAGTGGTATGGTAATACTGTCCTGGAAGTCATGTTACTAGACCATGACGAACCTATGAACTATGAGGAAGCGATGATGAGCCCAGATTTTGATAAATGGCTTGAGGCCATGAAATCTGAGATAAGATCCATATATAAGATCAAAGTGTGGACTTTGGTGGACTTGCCCGATGATCGGCAATCCATTGAGAATAAATGGATCTTCAAGAGGAAGATGGAGGCTGATGGTAGTGTTGCTATCTTAAAAGCTCGAATTGCCGCAAAAGGTTTTCAAAAAGTTCAAGGTGTTGACTACGATGAGATTTTCTCACTCATATCGATGCTTAAGTCTGTCCGAATCATCTTAGCAATTGCCGCATTTTATGAAATCTGGAAAATGTATATCAAAACTGCATTCCTTAATGGCTTTATTAAAGAAGAGATGTATATGATGCAACCAGAAGGTTTTGTCAATCCTAAACGTGCTAACAAAATGTGCAAGCTCCAGCGATCCATCTATGGACTGGTGCAAGCATCTCGGAGTTGGAATATACGCTTTGATGAATTCATCAAAGCATATAGTTTTATACAGACTTGCGGTGAAGCATGTATTTACAAGAAAGTGAGTGGGAGCACTATAGCCTTTCTGATAAGTATATGTGAATGACATATTGTTGATCGGAAATGATGTAGAATTTCTGGAAAGCATAAACGAGTGTTTGGAAGGAGTTTTTCAAAGAAAGACCTCGGTGAAATTGCTTACATATTGGGCATCAAGATCTATAGAGATAGATCAAGACGCTTGATAAGACTTTCGATGACTACATACCTTGATAAGATTTTGAAGGAGTTCAAAATGGATCAGTCAAAGAAGGAGTTCTTGCTTGAGTTGTAAGGTATGAAGTTGAGTAAGACTCAAAAACCCGACCACGGCAGAAGATAGCAAGAGAATGAAAGTCATTCCCTATGCCTCAGCCATAGGTTCTATAAAGTATGCCATGTTGTATACCAGGCCTATTGTGTACCTTGCCATGAGTTTGGCAAGGGGTTACAATAGTGATCCAGGAGTAGATCACTGGACAGCGGTAAAAATTATCCTTAAGTACCTAAAGAGGACTAAGGAAATGTTTCTCGGTTATGGAGGTGACAAAGAGTTCGTCATAAAGGGTTACGTCGATGCAAGCTTTGACACTGATCCGGATGACTCTGAGTCTCAATCTAGATACATATTGAAAGTGGGAGCAATTAGCTAGAGTAGCTCCATGCATAGCATTGTAGACATAGAAATTTGCAAAATACATACGGATCTGAATGTGGCAGACCTGTTGACTAAACTTCTCTCATAGGCGAAACATGATCACACCTTAGTACTCTTTGGGTGTTAATCACATAGCGATGTGAACTAGATTATTGACTCTAGTAAACCCTTTGGGTGTTGGTCACATGGCGATGTGAACTATGGGTGTTAATCAAATAAAGATGTGAACTGTTGGTGTTAAATCACATGGCTAATGGCTATGTGAACTAGATTATTGACTCTAGTGCAAGTGGGAGACTGAAGGAAATATGCCCTAGAGGCAATAATAAAGTTTTTATTTATATTTCCTTATATCATGATAAATGTTTACTATTCATGCTAGAATTGTTAACCGGAAACTTGATACATGTGTGGATACATAGAGAAAACACAGTGTCCCTAGTAAGCCTCTACTAGACTAGCTTGTTTATCAAAGATGGTTAAGTTTCCTAACCATAGACATGTGTTGTCATTTGATGAACGGGATCACATCATTAGGAGAATGATGTGATGGACAAGACCCAACCGTTAGCATAGCATATGATCGTTCCGTTTATTGCTACTACTTTCTTAATGTCAAATACATGTTCCTTCGACCATGAGATCAAGCAACTCCCAGATACCGGAGGAATACCTTGTGTGCTATCAAATGTTACAACGTAACAGGGTGATCATAAATATGCTATACAGGTATCTCCGAAGGTGTCTGTTGAGTTGGTGCGAATCGAGATTGGGATTTGTCACTCCGTGTATCGGAGAGGTATCTCTGGGCCCTCTCGGTAATACACATCACAAGAAGCTTGCAAGCAAAGTGACTAAGGAGTTAGTTGCAAGATGATGTATTACGGAACAAGTAAAGAGACTTGCTGGTAACGAAATTGAAGTAGGTATAGAGATACCGACGATAGAATCTCGGGCAAGTAACATACCGATAGACAAAGGGAATTACGTATGTTGTCACAAAGGTTCAACCAATAAAAGATATTCGTGGAATATGTAGGAATCAATATGGGCATCCAGGTCCCGCTATTGGTTATTGACCGGAGAGGTGTCTCGGTCATGACTACATAATTCCCGAACCCGTAGGGTCACACGCTTAACGTTCGTTGATGCTAGAGTAATATTTGGATATTTGATGAGTGGTAACAAAATGTTGTTCGGAGTCCCGGATGAGATCCCGGACTTCACGAGGAGTCTCATAATGGTCGAGAGGTAAAGATTTATATATTGGTAGTCATATTTTGGGTTCCGAAAAAAGGTGCAGTTTTTTCGGTATTGTACCGGGAAGCTTCTAGAAGGTTCTGGAGGATTCCAGAGGGGTCCGGAAGTCCACAAGTGGGTTCACCACGACCCAAGGGCTAGCATGTGCTAAGGGGAGGCGCCCTGGCCTTATTGGGCTAGGCGCACCAAGTCCTCAAAAGCCCATGTGGCTAGGGAAGGCAAAAAAGGAAGGAGTCCTAGTAGGAATAGGATTGGACTTGGAGTCCAAGTCCTCTCCCCCTTAGCTGCGCCCTAGGGCTTGGAGGGGCTGTTTACCACGCCCCTCCACCTATATATAGATGGGAGGGGCGCCCCAAGAGAATACACCAAGCCCTTGGCGCCCCTCTCTCTCCCGTTACTCCGTAGTTCCACCGCCTCGTCCCGACGATGCTTAGCGAAGCGCTGTCGATGCTCCACCACCACCATCACCACCATGCCATCGTGTTCGTTGTGATCCCATCTACTTCTCCTCTCCTGCTTGCTGGATCAAGAAGGAGGAGATGTCATCGAGCCGCACGTGTGCTAAACTCCGAGGTGTCGTCCGTTCGGCACTAGATCGGTTGGATCGTGATCGGATCACGAAGACTATGACTACATCAACCGCATTGTCAAATGCTTCCGCTTTCGATCTACGAGGGAACGTAGACACACTCTCCCCCTCTCATTGCTATGCATCTCCTAGATAGATCTTGCGTCAGCATAGGAAATTTTTTGAAATTGCATGCTACGTTCCCCAACAGTAACCTCTCTATTCCCGCTGCAATTCTCTACTTAAACATGGTGCTCAACACTATATATTATTATCCAATAATATGTGGTTATCCTATGATGTTTGAGTAGATCTGTTTTCTCCTACGGGTTGATTGATGATCATAATTGGTTTGAGTTGTATATTTTATTTTGGTGATGTCCTATGGTACCCTCCATGTCGCGCAAACATGAGGGATCCCCGATGTTGGGTGTTGCAATACGTTCATCATTTGCTTATGGTGGGTCGTGTGAGTGACTGAAACACATACCCGAGTAAGTGGGTGATACGTCTCCAACGTATCTATAATTTTTTTATTGTTCCATGTTATTATATTATCTATTTTGGATGTTTTATAGGCATTAATATGCTATTTTATATTATTTTGGGGACTAACTTATTAACCTAGAGCCCAGTGCCAGTTTTTCCCTTGTTTTTTGAGTTCTACAAAAAAGGAATACCAAACGGAGTCCAAACGGAATAAAAATTTCGCGATGATTTTTCTGGGACCAGAAAACACACGTAGGACTTGGAGAGGAAGGCAGGGAAGTCCCGAGGACTCCACAAGCCACAAGGGCGCGCCCTAGGGGGCGCTGAGGGCTTGTGGGCCCCTCGGAGCTCCTCCAACCCTAATTCTTGGCCTATAAATTCCCAAATATTCCCAAACGACCAGAAGCGTCCACAAAAATACTTTTCCACCGTCGTAACCTTCTGTTCCCGTGAGATCCCATCTTGGGGCCTTTTCCGGCATCCTGCCAAAGGGGGATTCGATCATGCTGGGCATCTACATCAACTCTATTCCCTTTCGATGTGGCGTGAGTAGTTTACCGCAGACCTATGGGTCCACGGCTAGTAGCTAGATGGCTTCTTCTCTCTCTTTGATTCTCAATGCCATGTTCTCCTAGATGTTCTTGGAGATCTATCCAATTAATATTCTTTTGCGGTGTGTTTGTCGAGATCCGATGAATTTTGGATTTATGATCAGTTTATCTATGAATATTATTTGAATCTTCTTTGAATTCTTATATGCATGATTTGATATCTTTGTATTTCTCTTCGAATTATCAGTTTTGAATGGCCAACTAGATTGGTTCTTCTTGCAATGGGAGAGATGCTTAGTTTTGGGTTAAAATCTTGCGGTGTACTCACCCAGTGACAAAGTAGGGGTAGCGAGGCATGTATTGTATTGTTGCCATCAAGGGTAAAAATATGGGGTTTTCATCATATTGCTTGAGTTTATCCCTCTACATCATGTCATCTTACTTAAGGTGTTACTTTGTTCCTATAAACTTAATACTCGAGATGCATGCTTGATAGCGGTTGATGTGTGGAGTAATAGTAGTAGATGCAGGCAGTTGTCGGTCTACTTGACCTGGACGTGATGCCTATACTCATAATCATTGCCTTGGATATCATCATAAATTTGCGCTTTTCTATCAATTGCTCGATAGTAATTTGTTCACCCACCGTATTATTTGCCTTCAAGAGAGAAGCCTCTAGTGAAACGTATGGCCCCCGGGTCTATTTTCCATCATATATTTTCAGATCTATAACCCAAAAAATCCCAAAATACCTTGCTGCAATTTATTTACTTTTACTTTGTTTTACGTTTTAGTAATCTTTTATATCTATCTCTATCAGATCTCACCTTTGCAAGTGGTCATGAAGGGGTTGACAACCCCTTTATCGTGTTGGGTGCAATTATTTGATTGTTTGTGCAGGTGCATAGATTGGAGACTTGCGTGTATCTCCTACTGGATTGATACCTTGGTTCTTAACTGAGGGAAATAGTTATCTCTACTTTGTTGCATCACCCTTTCCTCTCCAAGGGGAAAACCAATGCAAGCTCAAGAAGTAGCAGTGGGTTGCTGCAAATGGGAGTAAAAAGGACTTGGTACTTAATGCTATGGTCATGTTTTACCTTAATGATATTTGGTAGTTGCGGATGCTTGCTAGAGTTCCAATCATAAGTTCATATGATCCAAGTACGGAAAGTATGTTAGCTCATGCCTCTCCCTCATATAAAATTGCAATAATGATTACCAGTCTAGTTATCAATTTCCTAAGGACAAATAAGTTTCTTGTGTGACAAAAGCTTTCTACTAAACAACTAACACTTATTATCTTGCAATTTATCCATAGTTTTATTCTCACAAAGTACTTCTAGTTTAATTCTTGTTATAGGTAAAGCAAACGCTAAGTGTGCGTAGAGTTGTATCGGTGGTCGATAGTACTTGAGGAATATTTGTTCTACCATTAGCTCCTAGTTGGGTTCGGCAGTCTTATTTATTGAAAAAGGCTACAAACGATCCCCTATACTTGTGGGTTATCAGTAAGGTAACAATATCATGTTACAAATGTTGGGGAACGCAGTAATTTCAAAATATTCCTACGCACACGCAAGATCATGGTGATGCATAGCAATGAGACACTGGTAGAAAAAGGGCCTGTTGTCCCGGTTCCTAAGGGCCTTTAGTCCCGGTTCCTGAACCGGGACTAAAGGGTCGGTACTAATGCCCTGTCCCTTTAGTCCCGGTTCAATCCAGAACCGGGACTGATGGGCCTCCACGTGGCCTGTGCGCGGAGCCCAGGCAGGAGACCCTTTGGTCCCGGTTGGTGGCACCAACCGGGACCAATAGGCATCCACGCGTCAGCATTTCTGTGGCTGGGGTTTTTGTTTTTTTTGAAAGGGGGGGGGTTGGGGTTTTGGGGGGTTAATTTAGGTGTTTCATATATTGTGTTAGCTAGCTATAATTAATAGAGAGAAGTGTCCTCTCTTATGTCCGTGCTTGGTCGACGCTACGTACTATACATACATATAGAGAGGACTAGACACGCTAGCTAGCTAGTAAGCAAACGAAGGAAACAGAAGATCGTCATGAACATATATGCATACAGAGAGATGTGATATCGACCACCTCTCCTTCTCCGAGAGATTGGTCGAACAACAAGTTCTCGTATATCTATCCGACACTACCGGCTACATATATACAATAATTATCTCTTACAAATATAATCATACGGACTCATGGTCCACATAGTATTCTCCGTCTTCAGCGATCACGTGGTCAAGAAAGAATGCCGCCAATTCCTCTTGAATTGCTCGCATGCGAGCTGGTGCTAGGAGTTCATCCCGCTTCCGAAACATCTAATTTGAAGAAGGGGGTCAATACATATATATATGAATGAATGAAACTCAACACAAATGATGGTAATAAAATAAAATTGTGAATGTTGTTATTTACGTACTTCATATTGTTCGTCAGAGTACCCGCCCCGCTCACAGGTCGTGTGGCGGATGGACTCGCAGACGTAGTATCCACAGAAATCATTCCCTTGTTCCTGCCACAACCACTTTACAAGAAATAGAGGTCAATCAAACTGATAAGCAAGAATGCCAAATGGTATTGATGAAACTAGCGTTTGAATCACTAGGAGATGCGCGGAACATGCTACTATAGTACTTACTTTCGGGTGTCTAAATTCCAGCTCCTTCGGCAGTCCCGGAACTTTTCTGGTGAATTTTCTCCAAACCCTGCCGGACAAAGAAAACAATTACTTGATATCAGGAAATGAACAAAGTTGCTGATATGGTGGATAATGATCGATTTAACTTACTTCTTGAGGATTTCAGTCATGTCCGCATACTCCTGGGGATCTTTTCGTTTAGAGTCCAAGACGGTTACTACTCCCTGCTCAAGCCTAATCTCTAGGAGAATATAGTGGAAACTGCACACGCATGCATAACTCATCAATTACATTACTATAACCTGGACTAATATATAAGGGAAACCGAATATGCACAAGACAGTAACACTCACTTGAAGTTGTAAGGAAAGAGTATTATATCTTTGTTTTCATTTTTTTGAATGATCGTAGCAAGTTGGCCTCGGTATCTTCGGGACGATGTTCAACCTCAGTTGCATCTATGAGATATGTGTTAACGAACCCAATATCACCGATTTGTCTTTTCTTCAATTCGCGATCTTCAATCTGCATAATATAGTGAGGATAATTATAAATACATGCAATGAAAGAGATGAGCTATATAGAGAGACTTAATGACAGAAGTAGTAGTACTTACAGACAGTAGCAGGTGATCGTTGTTTTCTCGAGGGCCAATTGATTGAAAAACTGATAGAACTCCTCAAATGGAATAGGCAACAGTTCAATTCCAATGAGGTCATGCTCCGGTTTAACTCTCGCATACAAAGTACTCCTCCCCCCAGACTCTCTGCAGATTTTCAAGTACCAATCATGTAATCTTCGCATCATCGTTGTTAAAGATTTTTCATCTTTGACGAGAGGCTTCCCGTACTCGTATCTATGTATCTGCACCTCCATGGGATCATAATGTACATCGTCGGGCAGGTAATCGTCAACATTGCCATAACCGGGCACCATCCTCGGATCAACGATGTTGCTAGGCACCTTGAGCGGGGGGCATGATTGCTTCGCTTGTTCGCCGAGCTGGGCAATTTGTTTCCCAGCTGCTCGTCGTTCTTTCAGCCTTTGATCACTGACTGTACTTCTTGACCGCTCCGCTTCGGCCCATGTCTTTGCAATAATGCGCTCATAGTTGCCTTTCGGCGGAGACTTGGGTGGTTTTGCCAGGGCAGCCAGAGTGCGCTTCACTTTCACTGGATCTATCTTCTCCTCTGGAGGTGGATGTCTCTTTGCTTTCAACCCTTGAAACCAGTCATCCACTTCGGTTCGCGTGATCTTTGCGTTCTCCTCTGGGGTCCTCTCGTATGGTAACTTCTGTGGACTCTTCAGAGAAGGACCAAATCTGTATGTCCTCCCGCCTCTGGTTGTACTGCTAGACGCCGGCCGAGCAGACGAAGCAGTTGTCTTCTTTACTTGCTTACGAGGCGGAAGAGAAGGACTACGACGCGCCGGAGCAGCTTCCGGAGCGGCGGCGGGTCTCTTCCGCCCTTGCTGATGAGGCGGAGAAGGAGGAGGCTGGCTGCTCGGGCGCGCCGGCGCAGGCGGAGTGCCACCACGCGCAGGAGAAGGAGCCAGCCGAGGGCCCTGATCGTCACTCGCCGGAGGAGGAGGCGGTGGAGGAGGCGGAGTGCCCTGACTCGTCGGAGGAGGATGAGGAGGCGGAGGCGTCCAGTTCGGAAGGTTGATGAGCTCCTTCCGCCATAGGCATGGAGTCTTCAGAGCAGACCCCATCCGAGTCTCCCCTTCACCGGTAGGGTGGTCAAGCTGGAGGTCCTCAAATCCCTCCGTTATTTCATCCACCATCACCCTAGCATATCCTTCTGGAATCGGTCGGTAGTGAAAAGTTGCGCCGGGTTCAGTAGGTGGCCCAACAGCCGCCTTGACCTTCAAATTCATCCATTGCGTCATAAGGTGGCAATTTTGAGACTCCGTGATAGCATCCACGGGATAGCTGGCAGGAGCCGTCAAGGCATGCTCCGGCTGAAGCAGCTCGGTGGAAGCCACGCTGCTTCTGCGCTGAGATGGCGGGGTAGCTTTGGGGGAAGCTTCGGCAGTACATTTGCTTCGATTTGCTTCTCGTTCCTCTATCGCGTCTACCCTTGCTTGCAGCGCCTGCATTTGGGTCTGCTGCACTTTTTTCCTACTCTCATGGGATTTGTAACCGCCTGCGTCCGGAAACCCAACCTTCCATGGAATGGAGCCTGGCGTGCCTTGTGTCCGTCCAGGGTCCTCAGGATTCCTGAGGGCCATTGTGAGCTCGTCATTCTCTCTGTCTGGAAAGAACTTCCCTTGATGCGTTGCTTCGATATACTGCTTAAGCTTCCTGACTGGTATGTCCATTTGATCGTTCGTCCAAATGCACTTCCCTGTTACAGGGTCCAAGGTTCCGCCAGCCCCAAAGAACCAAGTCCGGCAACGGTCTGGCCGGCTAATTATCTCTGGTTCGATCCCTTTATCAACCAGATCATTCTCAGTCTTGGCCCACTTAGGCCGGGCTACGAGGTAGCCACCTGACCCCATGCGATGGTGAAGCTTCTTCTTCGCAGCATTTTGCTTGTTTGTCGCCGACATCTTCTTACACTTTTCCGATGTCTTGTGGGCCACAAATGCGGGCCAGTGATCTCTGATCTTCTCATATCTGCCCTTGAATTCTGGTGTCTCTGTCGGTGTACTAGAGTAGGGGTACCCTAGTATCCCGAACTTGTGCACGGGCAGTCGCAGCATCCCGCGGCAAGGCTTGCCGGGTGACCGCCAAGATCCTCCGAGGCTACTTTGAGGGCCATTCAAGAACAAAGTGCCCAAACCAAGGCCCCGGCAAGAGGAGCTTGCCGGGAAGGAAACAAGACCCCGGCGAGAGGAGCTTGCCGGGAAGGCTATCAAAAGCATCTCAAAGGCCCCGGCGAGAGGAGCTTGCCTGGAAGGAAACAAGACCCCGGCAAGAGGAGCTTGCCGGGAAGGCCATCCAAGGCATACCCAGAGAACTTGCCGCGGCGCGCTACGCGCCCCGGCAAGACCCGGTGAGCGACAAGCTCCCGGGCGCGACAAGACGACGACCGCGGCAAAGCGCTTGCCGTGGCGAACCGCCTCTCCGAGCCTGCGCTCCAGCACGCCCGCCCATGTGTCACTCTCCCGAGCACACGTGGCGGGAGGCCGTGCAGCTGGGGGTGCGTGGTGGCGAGCAGGCGCTGACAAGATAGCCATCGTGGCAAACGGTGCCGTCCCTAGCGGTCCCTTTCGGTACTGTTTAGGCGACACATACGGGCATTTAATGCCCTTGCCCCCTGCCGTCAGGGTTAGGTATGATAACACTATAGCAGGTAGCTGTGCCTACTACAGGACCTAGCTGTGCCTACTACGGCACCTTTTCCATTTTTGCCCTTTACCTCCGTTGCTATGTCGGTAACCCCTTGAGCATATAAAAGGAGGCCCGAGTGCAACGAGGGGGGGGGCGGCCATTCCAGACACACACGCTCGGTCTCGCTAGCAGCTGGAGAGTACTGTAGCACTCCGCGCTCCCGAGCTAGAAATCAATGCCAAACCACAAAGCAGGAGTAGGGTTTTACGCATCCGTGCGGCCCGAACCTGGGAAAATCGCTCGCGTGCTTCGCCTCGATTTGCCCTTCGCACGACCAACCGCCCGCGTGCTTCATCTCGATCTGCTCTTTGCGTGACCTCCGCCCCCCACCGAACCAAAAGGGACCCGGTCCGCCGGTCCCATAGGTGTCCGTGGATCAGAAACCCCGGCAGTCTCATTATTTTCGACAAACTTATTCAGCTCTTTCTTCCACCTCCTGAATAGTTCTGCCATCCTCTTAAGAGCAAAAGACTTGATTAATTGCTCTTTAACTGGGTTCTCTGGATTATCCTCTGGCGGTAGGGTGAAATTTGACTTCAGCTCAGTCCAAAGATCATTTTTCTGCATATCATTGACATAAGACCCTCAGGGTCTTCTGTAGCCGGCTTAAACCATTGCTGGATGCTTATCGGGATCTTGTCCCTAACCAGAACCCCGCACTGAGCAACAAATGTGTTCTTTGTTCGGATGGGTTCAATCGGTTGGCCTTCGGGCGCGATTGCTATGATCTCAAACTTTTCATTCGAGCTCAACTTTTTCTTCGGGCCTCGTCTCTTTACCGAAGTTGTGCTCGATCCGGAGGGCTAGAAAAAAGAACAAATAGTTAATTAATATGTGTACATACCAAAACAATGAATGCATCAATCAGCTAGTCAGCACAGGCTTAACTAATATATATACCTGGCCGGACTCGGTTCGGTCACCGGAGCCGTCATCACGGTCTCCTTCTTGCACCGGCATTAGGTCACCGGAGCCGTCCTCATGTTCTTCTTCTTGCACCTGCATTAGGTCACCGTAGCCAGCTTCTTCACCCTCTCCTTCCAGACCATCGGTGTCGTTGAGAAACAACGAGACGGCATCACTTCCTTCTGCGATTATGTCCCTCAACAACGCTTCTTTTGCTTCGTCTCGGGCGGTGTCCATAGTTTCTACAAATATTTACAACATGGCAATTATTATTCAAACATGACAGATGGATTTATTAGTGGCAAACGTAGAACTAGCTACCTAATCATAGTAAGGAATCATATATATTAATTAGTGGCCTCGACGCTGCTTCTCTAGGGTTTGGGGTGGCCTCGACAACGCTTCAAGGGTTTGGGGTGGCCTCGAGAACGCTTCAAGGAGGGGGTAATATCGATCCCCCCCACGTGTTGAAGCTATCGGGAGGGGGTATATATCGACAACGACGACACTACATCTATGTCCCTCGACGACCCTCGTTCCCGATAAAAAAAGAGGAAGAAGAAAAAAAAAAAGAGGAGAAGAAAGAATAGAGGAGAAGAACTCCTCTATTCTTTCTTCTCCTCTTTTTTTCTTCTTCCTCTTCTTTTTTTATCCTCTTCTTCCTCTCATGTTCGAGAGGATCGCCGAGGGGTCGGGAGGTTGCCTAGTGTCAAAGGATTCAACAAAACCATGTCTTCATCATTAGGCGAAAGTAACAGGTGCATGATGCTACGAAGCTCTCCAAAGTTATTTTGGAGCGGAGTCCTAGATAGGATAATTCGCTTTTTGGTACAAAGTTCAGCAAGAACCTTCCAAATATCGTTATTTGGAAGGCCTTTGCTGAAATTCATACAAAAAGGCAAATTATCCTATCCGGGACACCATTCCAAAATAACTTTGGAGGACTTCGTCATGCCCTGGTTACTTCCGGCTAATGATGAAGCCATGGATTTCTTCAATACTTTGACACTAGGAAATCTCTCTCTCGACCCCTCGGCGATCCTCGACCCCTCGAACCCTCGACGACCCTGGAACCCTCGACCCCTCAGCGATCCTCTTCTTCCTCTCATGTTCGAGAGGATCGCCGAGGGGTCGAGAGGTTACCTAGTGTTAAAGGATTCAACAAAACCATGTCTTCATCATTAGGCGAAAGTAACAGGTGCATGATGGTACGAAGCTCTCCAAAGTTATTTTGGAACGGAGTCCTAGATAGGATAATTCGCTTTTTGGTACAAAGTTCAGCAAGAACCTTCCAAATATCGTTATTTGGAAGGCCTTTGCTAAAATTCATAAAAAAGGCAAATTATCCTATCCAGGACACCATTCCAAAATAACTTTGGAGGACTTCGTCATGCCCTGGTTACTTCCGGCTAATGATGAAGCCATGGATTTCTTCAATACTTTGACACTAGGAAACCTCTCTCGACCCGTCGGCGATCCTCGACCCCTCGAACCCTCGATGACCCTGGAACCCTCGACCCCAAGACGGCCCTGAAACCCTCGACGACCCTGAAACCCTCGACCCTTGACCCATTAACGACCCTCGACCCTCTACCCTAGTTCCCGACCCTCGACTCCTCGGCGATCCTCGACACCCTCGTTCCCGATAAAAATTAAGAAGAAGAAGAAGAAGAAGAAAGAGGAGAGAAGAAAGGAATAGCTAGAGGAGAAGATCGAAGAAAAAAAGAAGAAAAAAAAGAGGAGAAGAAGAAAGGAATAGTGGAGAAGAAGAGAAAATAGAATATATTATATTTTCTCTTCTTCTCCTCTTCTTTTTCTTCTTGTTTCTTCTTCTTATTTATTTCTCCTCTTCTTCCTCTCCTCTTCTTCTTTCTTTCCTCTTTTTATTTTCTTTCTTTCCTATACTTCTTTTCCTTCCTTCTTAATATCACTTAGCAAATTTTGCAACGATAGGGAGGGGGTGCTCCCGTGGTCTAAAATCCGTCTATGCACGATAGAAAATTCTGAAAAAATACATCTATGATCCCTCAACGTCCCCGCCTCTCTCATGAACAAAAAAATATGTGAATTAAAAAAACATCATGTTCTATGAACAAAAAAACATCATATTTCATCCACATTCGTGCATACATCATATATGTGATCATCTATGAAAAAAACATCATATTCTATAAAAAATCATTACATATATATATAAACAAGCATATGTATATATAAAAAAACATATATATATATATGTAACAAGCATATATATGAAAAAAATTGCAAAGGGAGGGCGCCGGCGGCCGGACCAAGCAGAGGAGGCGGGCAGGGGCGCAGGCGACGGCGAGGGCGGGCCGGGGCGGCGCGTGTCGGGGCAGGGGCGCGAGCGACGGCGACAGGGGCGGGCCGGGGCGGCGCGCGTCGCGGCAGGGGCGGGCGGCGACGGCGAGTCCGTGGCAGGGGCTCGGGGCGCGGGGCGGCGCGCGCGAGCAGGGGAGCTCGAGGCGACGGCGGGGGCGGCGAGGGCGCCGGCGCGCGGGGGTGGGACGTGGCAGGGGCAGGGCGACGGCGACGAGGAGCGGGCGGCGATGGCGAGCACGGGGCAGGGGCGCGGGGCGACGGCGATGGCGAGCACGGGCAGCCTGGCGGCGTCAGGGGCAAATGGTCGATGAGAAACTGAAAATTTCCTAAGTCCTGCTTATATACATAGAGTATTGGTCCCGATTCGTGGCACCAACCGGGACCAATGCCACCTTTAGTCCCGGTTGGTGCCACCAACCGGGAGGCCTTTGGTCCCGGTTGGTGCCACCAACCGGGACCAATGGCCTTGTGCTGCCTCGCGCCCAAAAGTTTAGTCCCACCTCGCTAGTTGAGAGGGCTCGGGAGTGGTTTATAAGCGCTGCTGCGCCCACCATTCCGAGCTCCTCTCAATTGCAGGCTTTCGGGCCTAATCTGTCACTGCAATGCCTGTGGGCCTACTGGGCCTGCTACGGGCCTGAATCCTGGCCCATGGTAGGGTTTCTAGTCGTATTCAAGCCGTGGTGGCCCAGTAGGTGGCATTTTTTTGTTTTTTTGTTGCTTTATTTAGATTTCTTTTGTTTTTTGCTTTATTTTTTAATTCTTTATGCTTTTAGTTTTAGAAAAATTATAAACTTTTTGTTAATGCCATTAGTTTTCAAAATTGAAAACACTTTTTTAGTTTTTTTGTTTTCTTTGTTGCTTTATTTATTTTATTTTGTGATTAACTTTACTATAAAAATAGTTTTTTCCTGTTTTTTTATTTGTTTTTGAATTATTTATTTTCTTTTGTTTTTTGCTTTAATTTTTAATTCTGTTTGCTTTTAGGTTAGCAAAATTATAAACTTTCTGTTAGTGCCATTAGTTTTAGAAAAATTATAAACTTTCTGTTAGTGCCATTAGTTTTCAAATTTGAAAACACTTTTTTAGTTTTTTTGTTTTCTTTGTTGCTTTATTTATTTTATTTTGTGATTAACTTTACTATAAAAATAGTTTTTTCCTGTTTTTTTGATTTGTTTTTTGCATTATTTATTTTCTTTTGTTTTTTGCTTTAATTTTTAATTCTGTTTGCTTTTAGGTTAGCAAAATTATAAACTTTCTGTTAGTGCCATTAGATTTAGAAAAATTATAAACTTTCTGTTAGTGCCATTAGTTTTCAAATTTGAATAGTTAAAATTTGAATTCTTTGAAAATTGTTTGAATCACAAGTTTGTGATTAACTTACTAAAAAATGAGAATAGATGCGCTTATAGAGAAAACTTGATGCACTTCGTGTACAAAATGGACAATCACTTTCAAATGAACTCTGAAAAAGTTGAAAGTTGGGATGGTATCATAATTTCACCCACATAGCATGTGCATGTACAAAATGGACAATGGTAGCATGTTCGTGTGTTACAAAGTTGGCATGGTATCATCATAATAGTTGTGGGAGAAAGTCTTCACTTTTTCTTCGCTTGTGTCATTTGCTTATTGCGCCGTAACCATGGATAATCTTCATTGTTTATCAGGATGCTTGGGTCAGCCTTGACATTGAAGGGAGGAATTTCATGAAACTTTTCATAATCTTCAGACATGTCTGTCTTGCCGTCCACTCCCAGGATGTCCCTTTTTCCTGAAAGAATTATGTGGCGCTTTGGCTCATCGTATGATGTATTCGCTTCCTTATCTTTTCTTTTTCTCGGTTTGGTAGACATGTCCTTCACATAGATAACCTGTGCCACATCATTGACTAGGACGAACGGTTCGTCAGTGTACCCAAGATTTTTTAGATCCACTGTTGTCATTCCGTACTGTGGGTCTACCTGTACCCCGCCGCTTAACAGATTGACCCATTTGCACTTAAACAAAGGGACCTTAAAATCAGGTCCGTAGTCAAGTTCCCATATGTCTACTATGTAACCATAATGTGTGTCCTTTCCGCTCTCGGTTGCTGCATCAAAGCGGACACCGCTGTTTTGGTTGGTGCTCTTTTGATCTTGGGCGATCGTGTAAAATGTATTCCCATTTATCTCGTATCCTTTGTAAGTCAATACAGTCAAAAATGGTCCCCTGGACAACAAGTACAACTCATCACAAACAGTGTTGTTACCTCTGAGATGTGTTTCCAACCAACTGCTGAAAGTCCTGATGTGTTCACATGTAATCCAGTCGTCGCACTACTCTGGGTGTTTGGAGCGCAGACTGTTCTTGTGTTCATCGACATACGGGGTCACCAAGGTAGAGTTCTGTAGAACTGTGTAGTGTGCTTGAGACCAAGAATATCCGTCCATGCATATTATTAAGTCTCTTCCAAGAGTGCCTTTTCCAGTCAGTCCCCCCTCATACCGCGATTTAGGGAGACCTATCTTCTTAAGGCCAGGAATGAAGTCAACACAAAACCCGATAACATCCTCTGTTTGATGGCCCATGGAGATGCTTCCTTATGGCCTAGCGCGGTTACGGACATATTTCTTTAGGACTCCCATGAACCTCTCAAAGGGGAACATATTGTGTAGAAATACGGGCCCCAGGATGACAATCTCGTCGACTAGATGAACTAGGATGTGCGTCATGATATTGAAGAAGGATGGTGGGAACACCAGCTCGAAACTGGCAAGACATTGCGCCACATCACTCCTTAGCCTTGGTACGATTTCTGGATCGATCACCTTCTGAGAGATTGCATTGAGGAATGCACATAGCTTCACAATGGCTAATCAGACGTTTTTCGGTAGAAGCCCCCTCAATGCAACCGGAAGCAGTTGCGTCATAATCACGTGGCAGTCATGAGACTTTAGGTTCTGAAACTTTTTCTCTGGCATATTTATTATTCCCTTTTTATTCGACGAGAAGCCAGTCGTGACCTTCATACTGAGCAGGCATTCAAAGAAGATTTCTTTCTCTTCTTTCGTAAGAGCGTAGCTGGCAGGACCTTTATACTACTTCGGAGGCATGCCGTCTTTTTCGTGCAAACGTTGCAGGTCCTCCCGTGCCTCAGGTGTATCTTTTGTCTTCCCATACACGCCCAAGAAGCCTAGCAGGTTCACGCAAAGGTTCTTCGTCACGTGCATCACGTCGATTGAGGAGCGGACCTCTAGGTCTTTCCAGTAGGGTAGGTCCCAAAATATAGATTTCTTCTTCCACATGGGTGCGTGTCCCTCAGCGTCATTCGGAACAGCTAGTCCACCGGGACCCTTTCCAAAGATTACGTAGTGTAAATCATTGACCATAGCAAGCACGTGATCACCGGTGCGCATGGCGGGCTTCTTCCGGTGATCTGCCTCGCCTTTGAAATGCTTGCCTTTCTTTCGACATTGATGGTTGGTCGGAATAAATCGACGATGGCCCAGGTACACATTCTTCCTGCATTTTTCTAGGTATATACTTTCAGTGTCATCTAAACAGTGCGTGCATGCGTGGTATCCTTTGTTTGCCTGGCCTGAAAGGTTACTGAGAGCGGGCCAATCGTTGATGGTCACGAACAGCACGCCTTAAGGTTAAATTCCTCCTGTCTGTGCTCATCCCACGTACGTACACCGTTTTCATTCCACAACTGTAAAAGTTCTTCAACTAATGGCCTTAGGTACACATCAATTTCGTTGCCGGGTTGCTTAGGGCCTTGGATGAGAACTGGCATCATAATGAACTTCCGCTTCATGCACATCCAAGGAGGAAGGTTATACATACATAGAGTCACGGGCCAGGTGCTGTGATTGCTGCTCTGCTCCCCGAAAGGATTAATGCCATCCGCGCTTAAAGCAAACCATACATTCCTTGGGTCCTTTGCAAACTCATCCCAGTACTTTCTCTCGATTTTTCTCCACTGCGACCCGTCAGCGGGTGCTCTCAACTTCCCATCTTTCTTTCGGTTCTCACTGTGCCATCGCATCAACTTGGCATGCTCTTCGTTTCTGAACAGACGTTTCAACTATGGTATTATAGGAGCATACCACATCACCTTCGCAGGAACCCTCTTCCTGGGGGGCTCGCCGTCAACATCACCAGGGTCATCTCGTCTGATCTTATACCGCAATGCACCACATACCGGGCATGCGTTCAGATCCTTGTATGTACCGCGGTAGAGGATGCAGTCATTAGGGCATGCATGTATCTTCTCCACCTCCAATCCTAGAGGGCATATGACCTTCTTTGCTGCGTATGTACTGTCGGGCAATTCATTATCCTTTGGAAGCTTCTTCTTCAATATTTTTAGTAGCTTCTCAAATCCTTTGTCAGCCACAGCATTCTCTGCCTTCCACTGCAGCAATTCCAGTACGGTACCGAGCTTTGTGTTGCCATCTTCGCAATTGGGGTATAACCCTTTTTTGTGATCCTCTAACATGCGATCGAACTTCAGCTTCTCCTTTTGACTTTCGCATTGCGTCCTTGCATCGACAATGACCCGGCGGAGATCATCATCATCGGGCACATCGTCTAGTTCCTCTTGATCTTCAGCAGCTTCACCCATTGCAGCATCATTGGGCACATCGTCTGGTTCCTCTTGATCTTCACCAGCTCCCCCCGTTGCAGCATCACCGTATTCAGGGGGCACAGAGTTGTCATCGTAGTCTTCTTCTTCGCCGTCTTCCATCATAACCCCTATTTCTCCGTGCCTCGTCCAAACATTATAGTGTGGCATGAAACCCTTGTAAAGCAGGTGGGAGTGAACGATTTTCCGGTTAGAGTAAGACCTCGTATTCCCACATTCAGTGCATGGACAACACATAAAAGCATTCTGCTTGTTTGCCTCAGCCGCATCGAGAAACTCATGCACGCCCTTAATGTACTCGCGGGTGTGTCTGTCACCGTACATCCATTGCCGGTTCATCTACGTGCATTATATATAATTAAGTGTACAAATTAATAGAAGTTCATCATCACATTAAAACCAAAGTGCATACATAGTTCTCATCTAACAACATATAGCTCTCCAGAGCATCTAATTAATTAAACCATACATTGAAACTATGTAAAACATTTCAATGCGAAACAAATACGATCATAATCGCAACCAAGGTAACAATTGATCCAACGGCATAATGATACCAAGCCTCGGTATGAATGGCATATTTTCTAATCTTTCTAATCTTCAGGCGCATTGCATCCATCTTGATCTTGTGATCATCGACGACATCCGCAACATGCAACTCCAATATCATCTTATCCTCCTCAATTTTTTTATTTTTTCCTTCAACAAATTGTTTTCTTCTTCAACTAAATTTAACCTCTCGACAATAGGGTCGGTTGGCATTTCCGATTCACATACATCCTAGATAAATAAAATCTATGTCACGTTGGTCGGCATAATTTTCATAAACAATAAATGAACCAATAGTTATAAAGATAATATACATAGCACATCCGAATCATAGACAGGACAAGGGCTGACGGGGGCGGATACCAAAACCATCGCACTATATAAGATGCAATAATAAATGTAAGAAAATGATACAAGTATCTATCTAAACATACAAGTAAGAATATTTTTCCTTTTAGAAAGAAGATAAGAATAAGAGGCTCACCATGGTGGTGTCGGTGATGAGATCGGCGCGGGTGATCGACGGCGGTGAAGACGGGGATGGGGCATGACGGACCGCTAAATCTAGACAAATCTCGAGGAAAATGGAGCTTGGAGGTCGAGCTTCGAGAGGAGAAAGCTTAAGTAGTGTGGCTCGGGCATTCCATCGAACACCTCATGTGCATAGGAGGTGAGCTAGAGCACCACAAAGCCCTCTCCCCCTCGGCCAGAGAAAACAGAGCACTGGGGTGCTCTGCTCGCGAGCGAGGGGTATATATAGGCACCTCATTGGTCCCGGTTGGTGGCATGAGCCGGGACTAACGGGGAGCCTTTGGTCCCGGTTCAAGCCACCAACCGGGACCAATGGTGGTGGTCCAGGAGCGAGGCCCATTGGTCCCGGTTCATCCCACCAACCGGGACCAAAAGGTCTAGATGAACCGGGACCAATGGCCCACGTGGCCCGGCCGGCCCCCTGGGCTCACGAACCGGGACCAATGCCCACATTGGTCCCGGTTCTGGACTGAACCGGGACTAATGGGCTGAGCCAGCCTGGACCAAAGCCCTGTTTTCTACTAGTGAGAGGGGAGAGTGTTGTCTACGTACCCTCGTAGACCGTAAGCAGAAGCGTTATGACAACGTGATTGATGTAGTCGTGCGTCTTCACGATTGACCGATCCTAGTACGGAAAGTACGACACCTCCGAGATCTGCACACGTTCGGCTCGGTGACGTCCCATGAACTCACGATCCAGCAGAGTGTCGAGGGAGAGCTTCGTCAGCACGACGGCGTGATGACGGTGATGATGAAGCTACCGGCACAGGGCTTCGCCTAAGCACTGCAACGATATGACCGAGGTGGATTGTGGTGGAGGGGGCACCGCACATGGCTAAGAGATCAATGATCAACTTGTGTGTCTATAAAGGATGGAGGGAGGAGGAGGCCGGCCCTCATAGGGCGCGCCCAAAGTGTGGAGTCCTACTAGGACTCCCTAGTCCTAGTAGGATTCCACCTCCCACATGGAATAGGAAAAAGGGAAGGGAGAAGGAGAAGGAAGGAAGGGAGCGCCCCCTTTCCCTAGTCCAATTCAGACCATTCCATGGGGAAGGGGCGCTGCCACCCTTGAGGCCTTTCTCTCATTTCCCGTATGGCCCATTAAGGCCCAATACGAATTCTCGTAACTCTCCGGTACTCCGAAAAATACCCGAATCACTCGGAACCTTTCCGATGTGCGAATATAGCCTTCCAATGTATCGATCTTTATGTCTCAACCATTTCGAGACTCCTCGTCATGTCCCCGATCTCATCCGGGACTCCGAACAAACTTCGGTCATCAAATCACATAACTCATAATACAAATGGTCACAGAACGTTAAGCGTGCAGACCCTACGGGTTCGAGAACTATGTAGACATGACCGAGACTCATCTCCAGTCAATAACCAATAGCGGAACCTGGATGCTCATATTGGTTCCTACATATTATATGAAGATCTTTATTGGTCAAACTGCATAACAACATACGGTGTTCCCTTTGTCATCGGTATGTTACTTGCCCGAGATTCGATCGTCGGTATCTCAATACCTAGTTCAATCTCGTTACCGGCAAGTCTTTTTACTTGTTTTGTAATGCATCATCCTGCAACCATTGTTGAGGAAATCGTTAACTGGTAACTGCTCGGTTGGTTGGCGAGTAGGGGATTAATAGGGTAATCGGCAAGTTAATCGGCCATTTAATCAATTAATCGGACAATTTATCAGTTTATCGGCTACTCGGTGACCCTATGAGTAGGGATTAATCGGCAAGTTAACTGGTTAATCGGATGAATTCTTGAACAGGGCCTGCAACTAACTCATTAGTCACATTGCTTGCAAGGCTTATAGTGATGTGCATTACCGAGAGGGCCCAGAGATACCTCTACGATACATGGAGTGACAAGTCCTAATCTCGATCTATGCCAACTCAACAAACACCATCGGAGACACCTGTAGAGCATCTTTATAATCACCCAGTTATGTTGTGACGTTTGATAACACACAAAGTGTTCCTCCGGTATTCGGGAGTTGCATAATCTCATAGTTATAGGAACATGTATAAGTCATGAAGAAAGCAATAGCAACATACTAAACGATCAAGTGCTAAGCTAACAGAATGGGTCAAGTCAATCACATCATTCTCTAATGATGTGATCCCTTTAATAAAATGACAACTCATGTCTATGGCTAGGAAACTTAACCATCTTTGATTCAACGAGCTAGTCAAGTAGAGGCATACTAGTGACACTCTGTTTGTCTATGTATTCACGCATGTACTAAGTTTCCGGTTAATATAATTCTAGCATGAATAATGAACATTTATCATGAAATAAGGAAATAAATCATAACTTTATTATTGCCTCTAGGGCATATTTCCTTTAGTCTCCCACTTGCACTAGAGTCAATAATCTAGTTCACATCGCCATGTGACTTAACACCAATAGTTCCTATCACCATCTGATTAACACACATAGTTCACATCGCCATGTGACCAACACTCAAAGGGTTTACTAGATTCAGTAATCTTAGTTCACGTCGCCATGTGGTTAACACCCAAAGAGTACTAAGGTGTGATCATGTTTTGCTTGTGAGAGAAGTTTAGTCAACGGGTCTGCCATATTCAGATATGTGTGTATTTTGCAAATTTCTATGTCAACAATGCTCTGCACGGAGCTACTCTAGCTAATTTCTCCCACTTTCAATATGTATCCAGATTGAGACTTAGAGTCATCTAGATTAGTGTCAAAACTTGCATCAACATAACCCTTTACGATGAACCTTTTGTCACCTCCATAATCGAGAAATATATCCTTATTCCACTAAGGATAATCTTGACCGCTGTCCAGTGATCTACTCCTAGATCACTATTGTACTCCCTTGACAAACTTAGGGCAAGGTATACAATAGGTCTGGTACATAGCATGGCATACTTAATAGAACCTATGGCTGAGGCATAGGGAATGACTTTCATTTTCTCTCTATCTTCTGTCGTGGTCGGGCTTTGAGTCTTACTCAACTTCACACCTTGCAACACAGGCAAGAACTCCTTCTTTGACTGTTCCATTTTGAACTACTTCAAAATCTTTGTCAAGGTATGTACTCATTGAAAAAATCTTATCAAGCGTCTTGATCCATCTCTATAGATCTTGAAGCTTAATATGTAAGTAGCTTCACCGAGGTCTTTCTTTGAAAAACTACTTTCAAACACTCCTTTATGCTTTCCAGAAAATTCTACATCATTTCCGATCAACAATATGTCATTCACATACACTTATCAGAAAATTTGTAGCGCTCCCACTCACTTTCTTGTAAATACAGACTTCACTGCAAGTCTGTATAAAACTATATGCTTTGATTAACTTATCAAAGCGTATATTACAACTCCGAGATGCTTGCACTAGTCCATAGATGGATCGTTGGAGCTTGCATATTTTGTTAGCGCCTTTAGGATTGACAAAACCTTCTGGTTGTATCATATACAACTCTTCTTTAAGAAATCCATTAAGGAATGCAATTTTGACATCCATTTGCCAGATTTCATAAAATGTGGCAATTGCTAACATGATTCGGACAGACTTAAGCATCGCTATGAGTGAGAAAATCTTATCGTAGTCAACGCCTTGAACTTGTCGAAAACTTTTTTTCAACAATTCAATCTTTGTAGATAATAACACTACTATTAGTGTCTGTCTTCCTCTTGAATATCCATTTATTCTCAATGGCTTGCCGATTATCGGGCAAGTCAATCAAAGTCCATACTTTGTTCTCATACATGGATCCCATCTTAGATTTCATGGCCTCAAGCCATTTCGTGGAATCTGGGCTCATCATCGCTTCCTCATAGTTCGTAGGTTTGTCATGGTCTAGTAACATGACTTCCAGAAAGGATTACCGTACCACTCTGGTGTGGACCATACTCTGGTTTACCTACGAGGTTCGGTAATAACTTGATCTGAAGTTTCATGATCATCATCATTAGCTTCCTCACTTAATTGGTGTAGGAATCACTGGAACTGATTTCTGTGATGAACTACTTTCCAATTCAGGAGAAGGTACAATTACCTCATCAAGTTCTACATTCCTCCCACTCACTTCTTTTGAGAGAAACTTCTTCTCTAGAAAGAATCCATTCTTAGCAATAAAGATCTTGCCTTTGGATCTGTGATAGAAGGTGTACCCAATATTTTCTTTTGGGTATCCTATGAAGACACACTTCTCCAATTTGGGTTCGAGCTTATCAGGTTGAAACTTTTTCAAATAGGCATCGCAACCCCAAACTTTAAGAAACGACAGCTTAGGTTTCTAGCCAAACCATAGTTCATATGGTGTCGTCTCAACGGATTAGACGGTGCCCTATTTAACATGAATGTAGCTGTCTCTAATGCATAACCCCAAAATGATAGTGGTAAATCGGTAAGAGACATCATAGATTGCACTATATCCAATAAAGTACGGTTATGACGTTCTGGCACACCATTATGCTGTGGTGTTCCAGGTGGCATGAGTTTGTGAAACTATTCCACATTTGTTTTAATTGAAGACCAAACTCGTAACTCAAATATTCGTCTCCGCGATCAGATCGTAGAAACTTTATTTTCCTTGTTACGACGATTTTCCACTTCGCTCTGAAATTCTTTGAACTTTTCAAATGTTCCAGACTTATGTTTCATCAAGTAGATATACCCATATCTGCTCAAATCATCTGTGAAGATCGGAAAATAACGAGACCCGCCGCGAGCCTCAACACTCATCGGACCGCATACATCAGTATGTATTATTTCTAATAAGTCAGTTGCTCGCTCCATTGTTCCGGAGAACGGAGTCTTAGTCATCTTGCCCATGAGGCATGGTTCGCAAGCATCAAGTGATTCCAAAAGCCCGTCAGCATGGAGTTTCTTCATGCGCTTTACACCAATATGACTTAAACGGCAGTGCCACAAATAAGTTGCACTATCATTATTAACTTTGCATCTTTTGGCTTCGATATTATGAATATGTGTATCACTACGATCGAGATTCAATAAACCATTTATATTGAGTGTATGACCATAGAAGGTTTTATTCATGTAATAGAACAACAATTATTCTTTGACTTAAATGAATAACCGTATTGCAATAAACATGATCCAATCATATTCATGCTCAACGCAAACACCAAATAACATTTATTTTAGGTTCAACACTAATCCCGAAGGTAAAGGGAGTGTGCGATGGTGATCTTATCAACCTTGGAATCACTTCCAACACACATCATCACCTCGCCCTTAACTAGTCTCTGTTTATTTTGCAACTCCCGTTTCGAGTTACTACTCTTAGCAACTGAACCAGTATCAAATACCGAGGGGTTGCTATAAACACTATAAAGTACACATCAGTAACATGTATATCAAATATACCTTTGTTCACTTTGCCATCCTTCTTATCCGCCAAATACTTGGGGCGGTCCTGCTTCCAGTGACCAGTCCCTTTGCAGTAGAAGCACTTAGTCTCAAGCTTAGGTCCAGACTTGGGTTTTTTCACTTGAGCAGCAACTTGCTTGCCGTTCTTCTTGAAATTCCCCTTCTTCCCTTTGCCTTTTTTCTTGAAACTAGTGGTCTTGTCAAACATCAACACTTGATGCTTTTCTTGATTTCTACCTTCGCCGATTTTAGCATCGCGAAGAACTTGGGAATTGTTTTCGTCATCCCTTGCATATTATAGTTCATCACGAAGTTCTAGTAACTTGGTGATAGTGACTAGAGAACTTTTTTCAATTACTATCTTATCTGGAAGTAACTCCCACTTGATTCAAGCAATTGTAGTACCCAGACAATCCGAGCACATGCTCACTGGTTGAGCTAGTCTCCTCCATCTTGTAGGCAAAGTAATGTCAGAGGTCTCATACCTCTCGACACGGGCATGAGTATGAGATACCACTTTTAACTCTTGGAACATCTTATATGCTTCGTGGCGTTGAAAACATTTTTGAAGTCCCGGTTCTAAGCCGTAAAGCATGGTGCACTAAACTATCAAGTAGTCATCATACGGAGCTTGTCAAACGTTCATAACGTCTGCATCTGCTCCTGCAATAGTTTTGTCACCTAGCGGTGCATCAAGGACATAATTCTTCTGTGCAACAATGAGGATAATCCTCATATCATGGACCAAGTCCGCATCATTTCTACTATCATCTTTCAACTTTTTTTTCTAGGAACATATCATAAATAAAACGGGGAACCTATTTGCGAGCTATTGATCTACAACATAGATATGCAAATACTATCAGGACTAAGTTCATGATAAATTTAAGTTCAATTAATCATATTACTTAAGAACCCACTTAGATAGACATCCCTTGAGTCATCTAAATGATCATGTGATCCATATCAACTAAATCATGTCCGATCATCACGTGAGATGGAGTAGTTTTCAATGGTGAACATCACTATGTTGATCATATCTACTATATGATTCACGTTCGACCTTTCGGTCTCCAGTGTTCCGAGGCCATATCTGCATATGCTAGGCTCGTAAAGTTTAACCCGAGTATTCTGCATGTGCAAAACTGGCTTGCACCCGTTGTATGTGAACGTAGAGCTTATCACACCCGATCATCACGTGGTGTCTCGGCACGAAGAACTGTCGCAACGGTGCATACTCAGGGAGAACACTTATACCTTGAAATTTTAGTAAGGGATCATCTTATAAAGCTACTGCCGAACCAAGAAAAATAAGATGTATAAAAGATAAACATCACATGCAATCAAAATATGTGACATGATATGGCCATCATCATCTTGTGCCTTTGATCTCCATCTCCAAAGTGCCGTCATGATTTCTATCGTCACCGGCATGACACCATGATCTCTATCAACGTATCGTCATATGGTCGTCTCGCCAACTATTGCTTTTGCAACTATTGCTATCTCATAGCGATAAAGTAAAGCAATTATTTGGCGCTTGCATCTTATGCAATAAAGAGACAACCATAAGGCTTCTGCCAGTTGCCGATAACTTCAACAAAACATGATCATCTCATACAACAACTTATATCTCATCACGTCTTGACCATATCGCATCACAACAAGCCCTGCAAAAACAAGTTAGACGTCCTCTACTTTGTTGTTGCAAGTTTTACGTGGCTGCTACGGGCTTAGCAAGAACCGTTCTTACCTACGCATCAAAACCACAACGATTTTTCGTCAAGTGTGTTGTTTTAACCTTCAACAAGGACCGGGCGTAGTCACACTCGATTCAACTAAACTTGGAGAAACTGACACCCGCAAGCCACCTATGTGCGAAGCACGTCGTTAGAACCAGTCTCGCATAAGCGTAATGTCGGTCCGGGCCGCTTCATCCAACAATACAGCAGAATCAAAGTATGACATGATGGTAAGCAGTATGACTATTATTGCCCACAACTCACTTGTGTTCTACTCGTACATATAACATCTATGCATAAACCGGGCTCGAATGCCACTGTTGGGGAACGTAATTTCAAAAATGTCCTACGCACACGCAAGATCATGGTGATGCATAGCAACGAGAGGGGAGAGTGTTGTCTACGTACCCGCGTAGACCGTAAGCGGAAGCGTTATGACAACGCGGTTGATGTAGTCGTACGTCTTCACGATCGACCGATCCTAGTACCGAAAGTACGGCACCTCCGCGATCTGCACACGTTCGGCTCGGTGACGTCCCACGAACTCACGATCCAGCAGAGTGTCGAGGGAGAGCTTCGTCAGCACAACGACGTGATGACGGTGATGATGAAGCTACCGGTGCAGGGCTTCGCCTAGGCACTGCAACGCTATGACCGAGGTGGATTGTGGTGGAGGGGGCACCGCACACGGCTAAGAGATCAATGATCAACTTGTCTGTCTATGGGGTGCCCCATGGCCACGTATATAAAAGATGGAGGGAGGAGGAGGTCGGCCCTCTGATACGTCTCCAACGTATCTATAATTTTTGATTGCTCCATGCTATATTATCTACTGTTTTGGACTATATTGGGATTTATTTCCCACTTTTATATTACTTTTGGGACTAACCTATTAACCGGAGGCCTAGCCCAGAATTGCTATTTTTTGCCTATTTTAGTGTTTCGAAGGAACGGAATATCAAACAGAATGAAACCTTCAGGAACGTGATTTTATCAACAAATATGATCCAGGAGACTTCGACCCTCCGTCAAGAAAGCCACGAGACGGTCACGCGGGTGGAGGGCGCCCCCCCCTAGGGCGCGCCCCCTGCCTCGTGGGCCCCCCGAAGCTCCACCAACGTACTCCGTCCTCCTATATATACCTACGTACCCCCAAACGATCAGATACGGAGCCAAAAACCTAATTCCACCGCCGCAACCTTCTGTACCCACGACATCCCATCTTGGGGCCTGTTCCGGAGCTCCGCCGGAAGGGGAATCCACCATGGAGGGCTTCTACATCATCACCATAGCCCCTCCGATGAAGTGTGAGTAGTTTACCTCAGACCTTCGGGTCCATAGTTATTAGCTAGATGGCTTCTTCTCTCTTTTTGGATCTCAATACAATGTTCTCCCCCTCTCTCGTGGAGATCTATTCGATGTAATCTTCTTTTTGCGGTGTGTTTGTTGAGACCGATGAATTGTGGGTTTATGATCAATACTATCTATGAACAATATTTGAATCTTCTCTGAATTCTTTTATGTGTGATTGGTTATCTTTGCAAGTCTCTTCGAATTATCAATTTGGTTTGGCCTACTAGATTGGTTTTTCTTGCAATGGGAGAAGTGCTTAGCTTTGGGATCAATCTTGCGGTGTCCTTTCCCAGTGACAGTAGGGGCAGCAAGGCACGTATTGTATTGTTGCCATCGAGGATAACAAGATGGCGTATTTATCATATTGCATGAATTTATTCCTCTACATCATGTCATCTTGCTTAAGGCGTTACTCTGTTTTCTTGAACTTAATACTCTAGATGCATGCTAGATAGCGGTCGATGAGTGGAGTAATAGTAGTAGATGCAGGCAGGAGTCGGTCTACTTGTCTCGGACGTGATGCCTATATACATGATCATACCTAGATATTCTCATAACTATGCTCAATTCTGTCAATTGCTCAACAGTAATTTGTTCAGCCACCATAAAATACTTATGCTCTTGAGAGAAGCCACTAGTGAAATCTATGGCCCCCGGGTCTATTCTCATCATATCAATCTCCTATCACTTTATTATTGCTTTGCTTTTTTACTTTACCTTTTACTTTTTACTTTGCATATTTATACCAAAAATATTATCTATCATCTCTATCAGATCTCACTCTCGTAAGTGACCGTGAAGGGCTTGACAACCCCTAATCGCGTTGGTTGCGTTGAGCTATTTGTTTTGTGTAGGTACGAGGGACTCGCGCGTAGCCTCCTACTGGATTGATACCTTGGCTCTCAAAAACTGAGGGAAATACTTACTCTAGTCTGCTGCATCACCCTTTCCTCTTCAAGGAAATCCAACGCAGTGCTCAAGAGGTAGCAGGAAGATTTCTGGCGCCGTTGCCGAGGAGGTCTACGCAAAAGTCAACATACCAAGTACCCATCACAATTCCTTATCTCTTGCATTACATTATTTGCCATTTGCCTCTCGTTTTCCTCTCCCCCACTTCACCCTTGCCGTTTTATTTGCCATCTTCTTTTTGTTCGCCTTCTTTTTGCTCTTCGCCCACTCTATCGCTATGTCTGAAATTGGGGAAATTATCGCCGATATGGGCGATAATAATATCATAGAAAATTCTGATGCTCCTGCTGAAGAACCCCTACCTATCATACAAAAAGATTTCGAATCGGTAGTGGTAATATTATTGGAAAAGGAGTTATTCAAGATTTCTTTACTTGTGCCGGTGCTTTGCCCTCTATGGGCAGTTCTATTCTCCATAGAACTAGCAGTCTTGCGGACGCTATTGCCATGCTTATCGTTGAACCTGAAAGGTAATTTATGCATATGCACCCTTCTATACAAAGAATTTTCCTAGAATTTTCTAATATCGAACACTCCTCTGTTAAGCGTGCCGCTACAATCTTTTTGGCTCATGAATTCAGATTTATAATAAAAGAGGCCAAAGAAATCTTTGCGCATTATAGGTTGGACACTGGCCGTCCTCCCATAGAATCTATCCTCTTTGATCAAGAAGAAATTATGCGTTTTTAATCTCTTGACTATGTTGCTTTTAATGAAAACCTTAGAAAAAAGGTGCCAACCAATATTTTAATTGATAGAATCTCTGAACTTAATGATGATTTGGCTATTCGAAATAATGAGCTAGGATACTCTCTTGAGTGTAGGCTCACAAGGTTCTGTCAAAAGAACGCTTATAATGATGAATTGGTTGTGCAATACGAAGGGCCGAAAGAGGAACCTATACCTCCTAAAATTGATCTTGGGGACTTTTGTCCTATTAAATTTAGCCCTTTTGATTACTTTTGCTTGCCTCAAAGAAAACTTGCTGCCGAACGTAGAGAATATGAAATGAGTTTCACCAATCTATCTTATTACTACGGTACTACCTAGATCTATCCTTGCTTTTATGCCTAGCTAGGGACGTTAAACGATAGCGCTTGTTGGGAGGCAACCCAATTTTATTTTTAGTTTTTTGTTTTTTGTTTCTGTTTAGGAATAAATGATCCATCTACCTTCTGTTTAGATGTGGTTTTATCTTTGTAACGCCCCGAGACCGATGTGCCAGGTGTCGTGCAGTTATTCGCTGTTGTTGCCTTGTCATTTGCTTGTGTGTCATGCATTGCATATCATGTCATCATGTGCATTGCATTTGCATACGTGTTCGTCTTATGCATTCGAGCATTTTCCCCGTTGTCCGTTTTGCAATCCGGTGTTCTGTTCTCCTCCGGTGGTCATTTCTACCTTTCTCTCGTGTGTGGGAATTAAACATTTCCGGATTGGACCGAGACTTGCCATGCGGCCTTGGTTTACTACCGGTAGACCGCCTATCAAGTTTCGTATCATTTGGACTTCGTTTGATACCCCAACGGTTAACCGATGGATCGAAAAGGCCTCGTGTGCGTTGCAGCCCAACACCCCTCCAATTTGGCCCAAAACCCACCTAAACCTGCTCTATCATGTCGGTCGTTCGATCACGATCGCGTGGCCGAAAACCGCACCTCATTTGGACTCTCCTAGCTCCCTCTACCTATAAATATGTGATCCCCTCCGAATTTCCGCGCAGACGAAACCCTAGATCCACTCACTTCGCGCGCCGGACACATATCCCGCCGGCCGGACATGTCCAGCCGCCGCCGCCACCTCGCTCCGGCGAATCCCGTCGCGACACGTCACCCGCGCCGCCTCCTGCACCAATCAGACGCCGCCACCTCGCCCGCGCCTCTCTCTCCTCCGCCGCGGCCCACGGGGCCCGAGGCAGGCCCGTCCGGCCCGGAGCGCTAGCGCCGCCGCCTCCACGCGCCCGAGCCGGATCCCGCGCCACCCCACCGCCTTCGCGCCGTCGCCGGCGACCAACTCCGGCGACCGGAGCACGCCGCCGCCCATCCTCCGCCTCGCTGCCTCCGCCGCCCGCCGGAGATCGCCTCCGCCGTGCCGCCCCAGCTCGCCTCCGCAGCGTCCGCCGCCTTCGGACATCGCCTGCCTCCGCCGCCGCCTCACCTTCTTACCGTCGGCGACCTCGCCCTTCTCCGGCGAGCTGCCGAGATCCGGCCGGATCCGATCCGGATTGGGACCAGATCCACCGGTCCCTGATCCAAACACCACGCCCGCGCCAGGACCGCTCCGTCCCGCTCCACTTCGTCCCGGTTTGACTTTTCCGGAGGTATATTTTCACTAAGTCCTCGAAATCCCAGATCCAAGTGCTCATGTTCGTCTTGCTATATCTCCGCATCCATAGCTCTGATTCATGCATATAGTATATAAAAATGTTCGTCTCAGAGAGTACATCATTTCATTCCATTGCATCATTTTCATTAGAGTTCATCTTGATGCCCGAAATGCTGTTGGAAGAGGGCTACTTGAGTTAATTGTCAGATTTGCTACTTCATCTTAGACTTTTGTCATTTTTGCCATGATTATTGTGTGCATGATATGACCATGAGCTCTACATATGTTTTGTTAAGGGTTTTGTCATCTTTCCAGAGGTGCAAACCATGTATTTTTGTGATGTGTGTGGTGACTAGTGCAAGCTTCCAAAGTGAGGCACTTGGTAATTCTGTTTTCAGGGACTTGGTAATTTCACTAAGTCCTGGGAATGTTTAGTTCATGATGCCATATGTTCATGTTGTTTCCTAGTGATCCGTGCCTCTTTTGAGGATGATCAGTAAGGGAGTTTTGTTAATATTGTAGTGCTCTATCCATCCATGCCTTTGTTTGCAATTATGGAGCACCCTAGCTTGAGTCAATCGAGCTCTACTTTTGCTTCGTTGTGAATCTGGGCAGATCATCAACTTGTTTGCGATTTTGCCGATGTTGTTGTAGTTGATCCGTGTATGCTATGCCATTGTTCTTGCCATGTCTAGCTTGCATTTTGTGCCTTCTTAATGGATGTATGCTTGTATTGCCATGACTTGCATCGTAGTGAGTGCAACGAGCTCGTAAACATGCCTAATTGAGATATGTTTCAGCATGTGCCAGTTTTCACTAAGTCTGAAAACTGATTATGTTTTTGCAATGTTCACATGCTTGTTAGTATATTTTCTGATCCCTTTTGGCTCAAGGTCACTAAGGGACTTTTGTTAAGCTATTTGAGTAGCTCCATGCCATATTTTACTTTGTCATGTTCAGGTCCTGTAGCTTGTTGTTTTGTTTCTCCGAAGAGGGCTATATGATCTGAAATTTCAGACAAGTGTTAATTTCACTAAGTCTGAGATCTGTTTACCATTTGCGTTTTTGCCATGCTGGTTTGAACCTGTTAATGGATGAATTGGCCGTGGCTCAGTGCTAGACTTTTGTTAAGCATCATGAATGCATCCCTGCCATGTATTTTTTTGCCATGTTTGAGTGCTGTAGCATGTTCATCTCATTGCATTTAGATGACTACTTGCTGTAAATCGCAGACCGGTGTCATATTTGAATCGCTTGCCATTTCCAAACGGTAACTCCGATTCCGGTGATCTTTATATCGATTTCAACAGAAATCACCTCATCTTTCCAGTGACACACTTGGTTGTCCAAGTTGAGGCCAGGTTCTTTCATTCCTTTGCAAATCATGCATATGCATCGCATACCGCATTCCGCATATCACACCATGTTCGTGTGTTGGTTGTTTACTATGTTGTGTGCTTCTTTTACGGTGTTTGCTTCTTTGGGTTGATTCTGGTAACGTCGCTTTTGTGAGGACCCGTTCGTCTATGTCTGTTTGTCTTCTTCATGGACTCGTTCTTCTTCCTTGCGGGATTTCAGGCAAGATGATCATACCCTCGAAATCACTTCTATCTTTGCTTTGCTAGATGCTCGCTCTTTTGCTATGCCTATGCTGCGATACCTACCACTTGCTTATCATGCCTCCCATATTGTGGAACCAAGCCTCTAACCCACCTTGTCCTAGCAAACCGTTGTTTGGCTATGTTACCGCTTTGCTCAGCCCCTCTTATAGCGTTGTTAGTTGCAAGTGAAGATTGAAGTTTGTTCCTTGTTGGAACATGGAGATGTTGTTCCTTGTTGGAACATGTTTACTTGTTGGGATATCACAATATATCTTATTTAATTAATGCATCTATATACTTGGTAAAGGGTGGAAGGCTCGGCCTTATGCCTGGTGTTTTGTTCCACTCTTGTCGCCCTAGTTTCCGTCATATCGGTGTTATGTTCCCGGATTTTGCGTCCCTTACGCGGTGGGGCTATAATGGGAACCCCTTGATAGTTCGCCTTAAGTAAAGCTCTTCCAGCAATGCCCAACATTGGTTTTACCATTCGCCACCTAGCCTTTTCTTTCCCTTGGGTTCTGCAGGACTCAAGGGTCATCTTTTTTAAACCCCCCCCCCCCCCGGGCCAGTGCTCCTCTGAGTGTTGGTCCGACCGAGTAGACTGCGGGGCCACCTCGGGGCAACTTGAGGGTTGGTTTTACTCGTAGGATGTCTCATCTGAGTGTGCCCTGAGAAAGAGATATGTGCAGCTCCTATCGGGATTTGTCGGCACATTCGGGCGGTGTTGCTGGTTTAGTTTTACCCTGTCGAAATGTCTTGTTGTACCGGGATACCGAGTCTGATTGGAATGTCTCGGGTGGAGGTCTATTCCTTCGTTGACCGTGAGAGCTTGTCATGGCCTAAGTTGGGACACCCTGCAGGGATTTGAACTTTCGAAAGCCGTGCCCGCGGTTATGGGCAGATGGGAATTTGTTAATGTCCGGTTGTAGAAAACCTGAAGTTGACCTTAATTAAAATGCATCAACCGCGTGTGTGACCGTGATGGTCTCTTTCCGGCGGAGTCCGGGAAGTGAACACGGTGTTGGAGTTATGCTTGACGTAGGTTGTTCTAGGATCACTTCTTGATCATACTTTTATCGACCGTGCTTTGCCTTCTCTTCTCGCTCTCATTTGCGTATGTTAGCCACCATATATGCTAGTCGCTTGCTGCAGCTCCTCCTCATACCTTTACCTTACCCATAAGCTTAAATAGTCTTGATCGCGAGGGTGCGAGATTGCTGAGTCCCCGTGGCTCACAGATACTTCCAAACCAGCTTGCAGGTGCCGTTGAACCGTGCAGATGACGCAACCAAGCTCAGGAGGAGCTCGATGAAGATCTTGTCCTTTATGTTGTTTCGTTCTAGTCGATCAGTAGTGGAGCCCAGTTGGGGTCGATCGGGGACCTTTGTCGCTTTTGGGGTTCTTCTTTTATTTTGGCTCCGTAGTTGGGCCCTGATTGTACTTGGTTGATGTAATGCTTTATTCATGTATTTGTGTGAAGTGGCGATTGTAAGCCAACTATGTATCTCTTTCCCTTATGTATTACATGGGTTGTGTGAAGATTACCTCACTTGCGACATATGCCTTCAATGCGATTATGCCTCTAAGTCGTGCCTCGACACGTGGGAGATATAGTCGCATCGAGGGCGTTACAATCTTTTAATTAGTGTTTGTGCCAAGTTAAACCTATAGGATCTTCTTGGATGATAGTTATTTGATCTTGCTGTAATTTCCAGAAACTTTCTGTTCACGAAAAAAATTATTAAAAATCACCAGAACGTGATAAAATACTGATTCCAATTGCTTCTGATCAATAAACAAATTTCCTAGGTCGTCCTATTTTGGATGATTTTTTGGAGTTCCAGAAGTTTGCGTTAGTTACAGATTACTACAGACTGTTCTGTTTTTGACAGATTCTGTTTTTCGTGTGTTGTTTGCTTATTTTGATGAATCTATGGCTAGTAAAATAGTTTATAAACCATAGAGAAGTTGGAATACAGTAGGTTTAACACCAATATAAATAAAGAATGAGTTCATTACAGTAACTTGAAGTGGTCTTTTGTTTTCTTTTGCTAACAGAGCTCACGAGATTTCTGTTGAGTTTTGTGTTGTGAAGTTTTTAAGTTTTTGGTGAAATCTTTTGATGGATTATGGAACAAGGAGTGGCAAGAGCCTAAGCTTGGGGATGCCCATGGCACCCCCAAGATAATCCAAGGAAACCAAAAAGTCAAAGCTTGGGGATGCCCCCGGAAGGCATCCCCTCTTTCGTCTACTTCCATCGGTAATTTTACTTGGAACTATATTTTTATTCACCACATGATATGTGTTTTGCTTGGAGCGTCTTGTATGATTAGAGTCTTTGATTTTTAGTTTACCACAATCATCCTTGATGTACACACCTTTTGAGAGCGCCATACATGAATTGGAATTTGTTAGAATACTCTATGTGCTTCACTTATATCTTTTGAGCTATATAGTTTTTGCTCTAGTGCTTCACTTATATCTTTTAGAGCACGGTGGTGGATTTGTTTTAAAGAAACTATTGATCTCTCATGCTTTACTTAGATTATTTTGAGAGTCTTAAATAGGATGGTAAATTTCTTAATAATAATAATATGCTTGGTATTCAAGATTTGTAAAACTTCCTTTTGAGTGCGTTGAATACTAAGAAAAGATTGATGCTTGATAATTGTTTTGAGATATGAAGATAGTTATATTAGAGTCATGCTAGTTGAGTAGTTGTGAATTTGAGAAATACTTGTGTTAAAGTTTGTGATTCCCGTAGCATGCATGTATGGTGAACCGTTATGAGATGAAGTCGGAGCATGATTTATTTATTGATTGTCTTCCTTATGAGTGGCGGTCGGGGACGAGCGATGGTCTTTTCCTACCAATCTATCCCCCTAGGAGCATGCGCGTAATACTTTGCTTTGATAACTTCTAGATTTTTGCAATAAGTATATGGGTTCTTTATGACTAATCTTGAGTCCATGGATTATACGCATTTTTCCCATCCTTCCACCATTGCTAGTCTCTCTAATACCGCGCACTTTTCGCCGGTATCATACACCCACCATATACCTTCCTCAAAACAGCCACCATACCTACCTATCATGGCATTTCCATAGCCATTCCAATATATATTGCCATGCAACTTTCCACCGTTCCGTTTATTATGACACGCTCCATCATTGTCATATTGTTAGCATGATCATGTAGTTGACATCGTATGTGTGGCAAAGCCACCGTTCATAATTCTTTCATACATGTCACTCTTGATTCATTGCATATCCCGGTACACCGCCGGAGGCATTCATATAGAGTCATATTTTGTTCTAAGTATCGAGTTGTAATTGTTGAGTTGTAAGAAAAATAAAAGTGTGATGATCATCATTTTTAGAGCATTGTCCCAAGTGAGGAAAGGATGATGGAGACTATGATTCCCCCACAAGTCGGGATGAGACTCCGGACGAAAAATAAAAAAATAAAAAAAAAGGAAAGAAAAAAAGAGGCCATAAAAAAGAGAAAAGGCCCAAATTAAAAAAATGAGAGAAAAAGAGAGAAGGAACAATGTTACTATCCTTTTACCACACTTGTGCTTCAAAGTAGCACCATGATCTTCATGATAGAGAGTCTCTCATTTTGTCACTTTCATATACTAGTGGGAATTTTTCATTATAAAACTTGGCTTGTATATTCCAATGACGGGCTTCCTCAAAATGCCCTAGGTCTTCGTGAGCAAGCGAGTTGGATGCACACCCACTTAGTTTCTTTTGTTGAGCTTTCATATACTTATAGCTCTAGTGCATCCGTTGCATGGCAATCCCTACTCACTCACATTGATATCTATTGATGGGCATCTCCATAGCCCGTTGATACGCCTAGTTGATGTGAGACTATCTTCCCCTCTTTTTGTCTTCTCCACAACCACCATTCTATTCCACATATAGTGCTATATCCATGGCTCATGCTCATGTATTGCGTGAAGATTGAAAAAGTTTTGAGAATGTCAAAAGTATGAAACAATTGCTTGGCTTGTCATCGGGGTTGTGCATGATTTAAATACTTCGTGTGGTGAAGATAGAGCATAGCCAGACTATATGATTTTGTAGGGATAACTTTCTTTGGCCATGTTATTTTGAGAAGACATAATTGCTTTGTTAGTATCCTTGAAGTATTATTATTTTTATGTCAATATGAACTTTTGTCTTGAATCTTTCGGATCTAAATATTCATGCCACAATTAAGAAGATTTACATTGAAATTATGCCAAGTAACACTCCGCATCAAAAATTCTCTTTTTATCATTTACCTACTCGAGGACGAGCAGGAATTAAGCTTGGGGATGCCTGATACGTCTCCAACGTATCTATAATTTTTGATTGCTCCATACTATATTATCTACTGTTTTGGACTATATTGGGCTTTATTTTCCACTTTTATATTACTTTTGGGACTAACCTATTAACCGGAGGCCCAGCCCAGAATTGCTGTTTTTTTGCCTATTTCAGTGTTTCGAAGAAACGGAATATCAAATGGAGTCCAAACGGAATGGAACCTTCGGGAACGTGATTTTCTCAACAAATATGATCCAAGAGACTTGGACCCTCCGTCAAGAAAGCCACGACGCGGTCACGAGGGTGGAGGACCCCCCCTAGGGCGCGCCCCCCTGCCTCGTGGGCCCCCCGAAGCTCCACCGACATACTCCTTCCTCCTATATATACCTACGTACCCCCAAACGATCAGCTACGGAACGAAAAACCTAATTCCACCACCGCAACCTTCTGTACCCACGACATCCCATCTTGGGGCCTGTTCCGGAGCTCCGCCGGAAGGGGAATCCACCACGGAGGGCTTCTACATCATCACCATAGCCCCTCCGATGAAGTGTGAGTAGTTTACCTCAGACCTTCGGGTCCATAGTTATTAGCTAGATGGCTTCTTCTCTCTTTCTGAATCTCAATACAATGTTCTCCCCCTCTCTCGTGGAGATCTATTCGATGTAATCTTCTTTTTGCGGTGTGTTTGTTGAGACCGATGAATTGTGGGTTTATGATCAAGATTATCTATGAACAATATTTGAATCTTCTCTGAATTCTTTTATGTATGATTGGTTATCTTTGCAAGTCTCTTCGAATTATCAGTTTGGTTTGGCCTACTAGATTGGTTTTTCTTGCAATGGGAGAAGTGCTTAGCTTTGGGTTCAATCTTGCGGTGTCCTTTCCCAGTGAAAGTAGGGGCAGCAAGGCACGTATTGTATTGTTGCCATCGAGGATAACAAGATGGGGTATTTATCATATTGCATGAATTTATTCCTCTACATCATGTCATCTTGCTTAAGGCGTTACTCTGTTTTCTTGAACTTAATACTCTAGATGCATGCTAGAGAGCGGTCGATGAGTGGAGTAATAGTAGTAGATGCAGGCAGGAGTCGGTCTACTTGTCTCGGACGTGATGCCTATATACATGATCATACCTAGATATTCTCATAACTATGCTCAGTTCTGTCAATTGCTCAACAGTAATTTGTTCACCCACCGTAAAATACTTATGCTCTTGAGAGAAGCCACTAGTGAAATCTATGGCCCCCGGGTCTATTCTCATCATATCAATCTCCTATCACTTTATTATTGCTTTGCTTTTTACTATACCATTTACTTTTTCTTTGCATCTTTATACCAAAAATACCAAAAATATTATCTATCATCTCTATCAGATCTCACTCTCGTAAGTGACCGTGAACAGCTTGACAACCCCTAATCGCGTTGGTTGCGTTGAGCTATTTGTTTTGTGTAGGTACGTGGGACTCGCGCGTAGCCTCCTACTGGATTGATACCTTGGTTCTCAAAAACTGAGGGAAATACTTACTCTACTCTGCTGCATCACCCTTTCCTCTTCAAGGAAATCCAACGCAGTGCTCAAGAGGTAGCACCCTCATAGGGCGCGCCCAAAGTGTGGAGTCCTACTAGGACTCCCTAGTCCTAGTAGGATTCCACCTCCCACATGGAATAGGAAAAAGGGAAGGGAGAAGGAGAAGGAAGGAAGGGGATGCCCCCTTTCCCTAGTCCAATTCGGACCAGTCCATGGGGAAGGGGCGCTACCACCCTTGAGGCCTTTCTCTCCTTTCCCGTATGGCCCATTAAGGCCCAATACGAATTCCCGTAACTCTCCGGTACTCCGAAAAATACCTGAATCACTCGAAACCTTTCTGATGTCCGAATATAGCCTTTCATTATATCGATCTTTATGTCTCGTCCATTTCGAGACTCCTCGTCATGTCCCCGATCTCATCCGGGACTCCGAACAAACTTCGGTCATCAAATCACATAACTCATAATACAAATCGTCACAGAACGTTAAGCGTGCGGACCCTACGGGTTCGAGAACTATGTAGACATGACCGAGACTCATCTCCGGTCAATAACCAATAGCGGAACCTAGATGCTCATATTGGTTCCTACATATTCTGCGAAGATCTTTATCGGTCAAACCGCATAACAACATACGTTGTTCCCTTTGTCATCGGTATGTTACTTGCCTGAGATTCGATCTTTGGTATCTCAATACCTAGTTCAATCTCGTTACCGGCAAGTCTCTTTACTCGTTCCGTAATGCATCATCCCGCAACTAACTCTTTAGTCACATTGCTTGCAAGGCTTATAGTGATGTGCATTACCAAGAGGGCCCAGAGATACCTCTCCTATACTTGGAGTGACAAATCTGAATCTTGATCTTTGCCAACCAAACAAACACCTTCGGAGACACATGTAGAGCATCTTTATAATCACCCAATTATGTTGTGACGTTTGATAGCACACAAGGTGTTCCTCCAGTATTCGGGAGTTGCACAATCTCATAGTCATAGGAACATGTATAAGTCATGAAGAAAGCAATAGCAACATACTAAACGATCAAGTGCTAAGATAATGGAATGGGTCAAGTCAATCACATCATTCTCTAATGATGTGATCCTGTTAATTAAATGACAACTCATGTCTATGGCTAGGAAACTTAATCATCTTTGATTCAACGAGCTAGTCAAGTAGAGGCATACTAGTGACACTCTGTTTGTCTATGTATTCACACATGTACTAAGTTTCCGGTAATACAATTCTAGCATGAATAATAAACATTTATCATGAAATAAGGAAATAAATAATAACTTTATTATTGCCTCTAGGGCATATTTCCTTCAACAAAATCAAGCTATGCATCAGAATAGGTACAAACGAACAACAGTTGCAAAATCTAATGCAAGCATGAGAGAGAAGGACATGTGCGATATAGCAATGTTCAAGGGGGGTTTTGCTTGCATGGAAGCTCTGCCGAGAAGGAGGGGTTGAATGTCTGCGGTCTAGTCGTACTTGGCAGTAGCGTCGGTCTCAGGATCTACCGGAGAAGAAGAGGGGAAGAAACAGTAAATATAAAGCACTTAGATGCATCACATTGCATGTCATGACAGTAAGCTATGCTAGGGGTGGCCTAACGCAGTGCTAAGTGTTATAGGTGGAGCGGAAAAATATCCGGGACTATTTTCCCGGCTTCGGGCAATTATCGGACAGGCGATCCGGAGGGGAAGGTTCCATGTTCGTTGTGTTGGGGGCATGTGGTAGGTATGTGGATTGCGTATTCGAATTCGTCATATTTTTCTGATCAATTTTCATATCTAATTATTTTCATTGGAGCTATGGTTATTTTCTATGAATTTTCAAAGTTTAAACATTTTCTGGAATTACTAGAAATGATTTAATTATTAAAAAGAAAACAATTAATAGAAAAAGCTGGGTGCACCCCACTGGTTCGCTTTATTTTCAACGGATATTTCCTCCCTCGTCAGCAGCTTCATTACCTGCTAAGTCTGGAAGTGAAAGATCGTGGATGTCGCCTAGAGGGGGGGTGAATAGGCGTTTTAAAATAATTACGGTTTAGGCTTGAACAAATGCGGAATAAACCTAGCGGTTAATTTGCCAAGCACAAAGCCTAAAACAACTAGGCTCACCTATGTGCACCAACAACTTATGCTAAGAAAGATAAGCAACTATGTGATAGCAAGATATACGACAAGAAACAATATGGCTATCACAAAGTAAAGTGCATAAGTAAAGGGCTCGGGTAAGAGATAACCGAGGGACGAGGAGACGACGATGTATCCCGAAGTTCACACCCTTGCGGATGCTAATCTCCGTTTGGAGCGGTGTGGAGGCACAATGCTCCCCAAGAAGCCACTAGGGCCACCGTAATCTCCTCACGTTCTCGCACAATGCAAGATGTCGTGATTCCACTAAGGGACCCTTGAGGGCGATCATCGAACCCGTACAAATGGCGACCCTTGGGGGCGGTCACCGAACCCGTACACTTTAGCAACCCTTGGGGGCGGTCACCGGTACCCGTCAAATTGCTCGGGGCGATCTCCACAACCTAATTGGAGACCCCGACGCTTGCCCGGAGCTTTGCACCACAATGATTGAGCTCCGAACACCAACAACCGTCTAGGGCGCCCAAGCACCCAAGAGGAACAAGCTCAAGGGTACCAAGCACCAAGAGTAATAAGCTTCTCAACTTGTAACTTCCACGTATCACGTGGAGAACTCAAACCGATGCACCAAATGCAATGGCAAGGGCACACGGAGTGCCCAAGTCCTTCTCTCTCAAATCCCACCGAAGCAACTAATGCTAGGGAGGAAGGTGAGAGGAAGAACAAGAAAGAGAACACCAAGAACTCCAAGATCTAGATCCAAGGGGTTCCCCTCACATAGAGGAGAAAGTGATTGGTGGAAATGTGGATCTAGATCTCCTTTCTCTTTTCCCTCAAAAACTAGCAAGAATCCATGGAGGGATTCAGAGTTAGCAAGCTCGAAGAAGGTCAACAATGGGGGAAGAACACGAGCTTAAAGGATAAGGTTCAACGGGGAAGAAGACCCCCTTTTATAGGAGGGGGAAAATCCAACCGTTATCCCCCACTCAGCCCCGCAGAGAGCAGTACTACCGCGGAGGCAGGGCGGTACTACCGCTCATAAGCGGTACTACCGCTCCCCTTCAGCGGTACTGCCGCGCCAGAAGAAAAGGGGCTGGGGCTGGGACCCAGAGCGATACTACCGTGGAGGCAGGGCGGTACTACCGCTAATAAGCGGTACTACCGCCACTACTACCGCAGCAAGTGCCGCAAAACCCGACACGAGAAAAGCGCACTCGAGTCGAGGCGGTAGGAGCACGGAGCCACAACGGTACTACTGCTGAGACCATCAAGCGGTACTACCACTCCGAGGAGCGGTACTACCGCTGTGGCCCGCGGTACTACCGCTGCGGAGCGGTACTGCCGCTTGTGACTCCTCAGCGGTACTACCGCTGGGTACCACGGTACTACCGCTGGGACCCTGACAAAAACCACACTCAAGAAAATCAGAACTGCCATAACTTCTGCATATGAGCTCCGAATTGAGCAAACTCAAGCTTGTTGAAAACAAGACGACGAGTAGCATCAAAACAGCGACTGGTTATAGTAAGAAGAGGCAGGGGAGGAATGCCAACAAATAAAGGAGTGAAACCTCCAACCGAGAAGAACCGGCAAAACCTCCAACATCGAAAACATCATAGAAGAAGCATGCGAACTCCGTTTTCGATGAACTCAAGCTTGTCATCAAGATGACCATAAGCTCTAAGACTCACAAAGAGAACCAAACAAGAACCAAGAAAGATGATGCAAGGATGCAATGGTTTGAGCTCTCTACGAACGATACGATCAAGCTACTCATCGAGAGCCCCCCTTGATAGTACGGCAATCGATCCTATAACCCGGTCTCCCAACTACCATCACGAGACCGGTAAAATAGAAAACCTATCAAGGGCAAACCTTTGCCTTGCACATGGTCCACTTGAGCTAGATGATGACGATCTTGACTTCCTCAAGTTGGACCACCTTTCTTGATTGTGTTGGCACGATGAAGACTAGATGATTGCTCCCCCATAGACCACTATGGGTGAGCCACTCTTCGGCACATCTTCACAAGTCCATTGTCACCATAATGGCCGGCAAGCTTCAAGCACTTTATCTCTTCGCGATGATCCACTTGAACTTGCACACGGCAATCTTGATGACGATCACCACTTGATGACATCCTCTCCATGGGTTGAGAGATATCTTCCTCTTGACACAAGCCCATGAACATGTACCTAACCCCACGTAAAACTCTCACATAGACCATGGGTTAGTACACGAAGCACAATGGACAATGCTTACCAAACCATGGGATCACTTGATCCCTCTCGGTACATCTTCTATGCTTTGTGAGTTGATCAACTTGATTCACTCTTGACTTAGTCTTGATCAACCTTGAATCTTTCCAACTCTCTTCGTTTGGATGATGTCTTGAAGGTAAACATGAATGATCACACAATCTTCTTCTTCAAGACATGCTTGCAATAAGTAAACATGAAGATCACACAATCTTCTTCTTCAAGACATGCTTGCAATAAGCTCAACTCTCAAATGACCAATCTTTGGATAATTCCTTGAATAGCACCTTGGTCGACACAAACTTTTCTTGAAACCAACACATGTACTCCAAGAAAAGCCTATGGACAAAACCTTCAAATATAACTCAAGGCAACCATTAGTCCATAGAGATTGTCATCAATTTCCAAAACCAAACATGGGGGCACCGCATGTTCTTTCAAGCAAGTCTGTATAAAACTATAATGCTTTGATCACACTATCAAAGCGTTTATTCCAACTCCGAGAGGCTTGCACCAGTCCATAAATGGATCGCTGGAGCTTGCACAATTTGTTAGCTCCCTTTCAATCTACAAAACCTTCTGGTTGCATCATATACAACTCTTCTTCCAGAAATCCATTCAGGAATGCAGTTTTGACATCCATCTGCCAAATTTCATAATCATAAAATGCGGCAATTGCTAACATGATTTGGACAGACTTAAGCATCGCTACGGGTGAGAAGGTCTCATCGTAGTCAATCCCTTGAACTTGCCGAAAACCTTTTGCGACAAGTCGAGCTTTGTAGATAGTAATATTACCGTCAGCGTCAGTCTTCTTCTTGAAGATCCATTTATTCTCAATTGCTTGCCGATGATCGGGAAAGTCAACCAAAGTCCATACTTTGTTCTCATACATGGATCCCATCTCAGATTTCATGGCTTCAAGCCATTTTGCGGAATCTGGGCTCACCATCGCTTCTTCATAGTTCGTAGGTTCATCATGATCCAGTAGCATGACTTCCAGAACAGGATTACCGTACCACTCTGGCGCGGATCTCACTCTGGTTGATCTACGAGGTTCAGTAGTATCTTATTCTGAAGTTTCATGATCATCATCATTAGCTTCCTCACTAACTGGTGTAGGTGTCACTGAAACAGTTTTCTGTGATGTACTACTTTCCAATAAGGGAGCAGGTACAGTTACCTCGTCAAGTTCTACTTTCCTCCTACTCACTTCTTTCGAGAGCAACTCCTTCTCCATAAAGTTTCCGAATTTAGCAACAAAAGTCTTGCCTTCGGATCTGTGATAGAAGGTGTATCCAATAGTTTCCTTTGGATATCCTATGAAGACACATTTCTCCGATTTGGGTTCGAGCTTATCAGGTTGAAGTTTTTTCACATAAGCATCGCAGCCCCAAACTTTCAGAAACGACAACTTTGGTTTCTTGCCAAACCATAGTTCATAAGGCGTCGTCTCAACGGATTTTGATGGTGCCCTATTTAACATGAATGCGGCTGTCTCTAGAGCGTATCCCCAAAACGATAGCGGTAAATCAGTAAGAGACATCATAGATCGCACCATATCCAGTAAAGTACGATTACAACGTTCGGACACACCATTACGCTGTGGTGTTCCGGGTGGCGTGAGTTGCGAAACTATTCCGCATTGCTTCAAATGTACATCAAACTCGTAATTCAAATATTCTCCTCCACGATCAGATCGTAGAAACTTTATTTTTTTGTTACGATGATTTTCAACTTCACTCTGAAATTCTTTGAACTTTTCAAATGTTTCAGACTTATGTTTCATTAAGTAGATATACCCATATCTGCTTAAGTCATCTGTGAAGGTGAGAAAATAACGATATCCGCCACGAGCCTCAATATTCATCGGACCACATACATCTGTATGTATGATTTCCAATAAATCTGTTGCTCTCTCCATAGTACCGGAGAACGGTGTTTTAGTCATCTTGCCCATGAGGCACGGTTCGCAAGTACCAAGTGATTCATAATCAAGTGGTTCCAAAAGTCCATCAGTATGGAGTTTCTTCATGCGCTTTACACCGATATGACCTAAACGGCAGTGCCACAAGTAAGTTACACCATCATTATTAACTCTGCATCTTTTGGCTTCAACATTATGAATATGTGTATCACTACTATCGAGATTCAATAAGAATAGACCACTCTTCAAGGGTGCATGACCATAAAAGATATTACTCATATAAATAGAACAACCATTATTCTCTGATTTAAATGAATAACCGTCTCGCATTAAACAAGATCCAGATATAATGTTCATGCTCAACGCTGGCACCAAATAACAATTATTTAGGTATAATACTAATCCCGAAGGTAGATGTAGAGGTAGCGTGCCAACCGCGATCACATCGACTTTGGAACCGTTTCCCACGCGCATCGTCACCTCGTCCTTAGCCAATCTTCGCTTAATCCGTAGTCCCTGTTTCGAGTTGCAAATATTAGCAACAGAACCAGTATCAAATACCCAGGTGCTACTACGAGTATTAGTAAGTTACACATCAATAACATGTATATCACATATACCTTTGTTCACCTTGCCATCCTTCTTATCCGCCAAATACTTGGGGCAGTTCCGCTTCCAGTGACCAGTCTGCTTGCAGTAGAAGCACTCAGTTTCAGGCTTAGGTCCAGACTTGGGTTTCTTCTCTTGAGCAGCAACTTGCTTGCCGTTCTTCTTGAAGTTCCCCTTCTTCTTCCCTTTGCCCTTTTTCTTGAAACTAGTGGTCTTGTTGACCATCAACACTTGATGCTCCTTTTTTGATTTCTACCTCCGCAGTTTTTAGCATTGCGAAGAGCTCGGGAATAGTCTTGTTCATCCCTTGCATATTATAGTTCATCACGAAGCTCTTGTAGCTTGGTGGTAGTGATTGGAGAATTCTGTCAATGACGCAGTCATTTGGAAGATTAACTCCCAATTGAATCAAGTGATTATTATACCCAGACATTTTGAGTATATGCTCACTGACAGAACTGTTCTCCTCCATCTTGCAGCTATAGAACTTATTGGAGACTTCATATCTCTCAATCCGGGCATTTGCTTGAAATATTAACTTCAACTCCTGGAACATCTCATATGCTCCATGATGTTCAAAACGTTGTTGAAGTCCCGATTCTAAGCCGTAAAGCATGGCACACTGAACTATCGAGTAGTCATCAGCTTTGCTCTGCCAGACATTCATAACATCTGGTGTTGCTCCAGCAGCAGGCCTGGCACCCAGCGGTGCTTCCAGGACGTAATTCTTCTCTGCAGCAATGAGGATAATCCTCAAGTTACGGACCCAGTCCGTGTAATTGCTACCATCATCTTTCAACTTTGCTTTCTCAAGGAACGCATTAAAATTCAACGGAACAACAGCACGAGCCATCTATCTACAATCAAACATAAACAAGCAAGATACTATCAGGTACTAAGTTTCATGATAAATTTAGGTTCAATTAATTCACTTAAAGAACTCCCACTTAGATAGACATCCCTCTAATCCTCTAAGTGATTACGTGATCCAAATCAACTAAACCATGTCCGATCATCACGTGAGATGGAGTAGTTTCATCGGTGAACATCACTATGTTGATCATATCTACTATATGATTCACGCTCGACCTTTCGGTCTCCGTGTTCCGAGGCCATATCTGTATATGCTTGGCTCGTCAAGTACAACCTGAGTATTCCGCGTGTGCAACTGTTTTGCACCCGTTGTATTTGAACGTAGAGCCTATCACACCCGATCATCACGTGGTGTCTCAGCACGAAGAACTTTCACAACGGTGCATACTCAGGGAGAACACTTCTTGATAATTAGTGAGAGATCATCTTATAATGCTACCGTCAAACAAAGCAAGATAAGATGCATAAAGGATAAACATAACATGCAATCAATATAAGTGATATGATATGGTCATCATCATCTTGTGCTTGTGATCTCCATCTTCGAAGCACCGTCGTGATCACCATCATCACCGGCGCGACACCTTGATCTCCATCGTAGCATCGTTGTCGTCTCGCCAATCTTATGCTTCCACGACTGTCGCTACCGCTTAGTGATAAAGTAAAGCATTACATCGCGATTGCATTGCATACAATAAAGAGACAACCATATGGCTCCTGCCAGTTGCCGATAACTCGGTTACAAAACATGATCATCTCATACAATAAAATTTAGCATCATGTCTTGGACCATATCACATCACAACAAGCCCTGCAAAAAAAAGTTAGACGTCCTCTACTTTGTTGTTGCAAGTTTTACGTAGCTGCTACGGGCTTAAGCAAGAACTAATCTTACCTACGCATCAAAACCACAACGATAGTTTGTCAAGTTGGTGTTGTTTTAACCTTCGCGAGGACCGGGCGTAGCCACACTCGGTTCAACTAAAGTTGGAGAAACTGTCACCCGCAAGCCACCTCTGTGCAAAGCACGTCGGGAGAACCGGTCTCGCGTAAGCGTACACGTAATGTTGGTCCGGACCGCTTCGTCCAACAATACCGCCGAACCAAAGTATGACATGCTGGTAAGCAGTATGACTTATATCGCCCACAACTCACTTGTGTTCTACTCGTGCAAATAACATCAAACCATAAAACCTAGGCTCGGATGCTACTGTTGGGGAACGTAGTAATTTCAAAATTTTCCTACGCACACACAAGATCATGGTGATGCATAGCAACGAGAGGGGAGAGTATGATCTACATACCCTTGTAGATCGCAATGGAAGCGTTGACACAACGTAGAGGAAGTAGTTGTACGTCACCTCCGAGTTCTTTAGCACACGTACAGCTCGATGACGCTCCCCGGGCTCCGATCCAGCAAAGCTTCGGGGATGAGTTCCGTCAGCACGATGGCGTGGTGACGATGATGATGTTCTACCGACGTAGGGCTTCGCCTAAGCACTACAACGATATGACCGAGGTGGAATATGGTGGAGGGGGCACCGCACACGGCTAAGGAACGATCACGAAGATCAACTTGTGTGTCCTAGGGTGCCCCCCTGCCTCCGTATATAAAGGATCCAAGGGGGGGTGCGGCCGGTCCGAGAGGAGGTGCGCAGGAGGAGTCCTACTCCCACCGGGAGTAGGACTCCCCTCCCTTTCCTTGTCCAAGTAGGAGAGAGGGAAGGAGAGAAGGAAAAGGGGGGGCGCCGCCCCTCCCTCCTTGTCCAATTCGGACTAGGGGGAGAGGGGGCGCGCGGCCTGCCTTGGCAGCCCCTTCCTCTTCTTCACATTAGGCCCATGAGGCCCATTAACCCCCCGGGGGGTTCCGGTAACCCCCCGGTGCTCCGGTTTTATCCGAAACTCCTCCGGAACACTTCCGGTGTCCGAATATAGTCGTCCAATATATCAATGTTTATGTCTCGACCATTTCGAGACTCCTCGTCATGTCCGTGATCACATCCGGGACTCCGAACTAACTTCGGTACATAAAAAATGCATAAACTCATAATAACTGTCATCGTAACTTTAAGCGTGCAGACCCTACGGTTCGAGAACAATGTAGACATGACCGAGACACGTCTCCGGTCAATAACCAATAGCGGGACCTGGATTCCCATATTGGCTCCTACATATTCTACGAAGATCTTTATCGGTCAGACCGCATAACAACATACGTTGTTCCTTTTGTCATCGGTATGTTACTTGCCCGAGATTCGATCGTCGGTATCTAATACCTAGTTCAATCTCGTTACCGGCAAGTCTCTTTACTCGTTCCGTAATACATCATCTCACAACTAACA